>NW_025335408.1:8573844-8916344 GCF_004798865.1 Varanus komodoensis | reverse complement strand
GGCTCGTAGGCTCACGACGCCGCACAGAAAGGGCATCCCCCTTGCCCGCAAACGCCAGCGATCCGCCACACGCCGAGACTTCGCTTTGCCAGAGGAAAGCCCTGCAAGGGTGATTCCTTGTTTCCTGCCTGTTTTGCCTAAATCGGCCCCCTTTTCCCTGCTGCGCATGCCAGACAGGCGCTTTGGTGCCACCTTCGCTTGGCACCGAGTTTCGCTTTCTCAGCTTCTGCTTCCTTCTGCTTCTTCCGCGCGCGCGGTCCGCAGCACGCAGAGGCAGCCGCCGCTCTGCAAACCCCGCAGGTTTGCAGCCTGTCCCGCCGCCTCTGCTCCCCCCTTACAGACAACAGTCAACCCCTACGAGCTTCCCGTACGATTTACTTTCGCTGTCCCCCACCCCTAAAACTATGTTCCCTCTCTGCTCTCCCTTCCCTATAAGTGAAACTCATTTGCATGTGTTTGCGGAAAGTTGCCTCTTCAACTAGGCAGGAAAACCGGGGCTGTACCTCTCTTTGGAAACGGTATGCAAAATAGGATTGGCTGGATCAATTAGAGAATTATCTATTTATGAAAATGTCGAGCTATTTCAGAAAAGAGCGGGGGCACAATTATGAACTGTTGTCTTGACAACTGGGAAGGGCTGATTGGATCATTTTATCAGTGGGGTTGTTGATTTTCAAATCTTGAAAAGAGAGAGGGAGAGGGAGAGAGATCAAACTGCCGAAAACAGGAAAAGGGCTGCTCAGCGAAAGGGGGAGCCCCCCCCCCCGCTATTCTTCGCTTGTAGAGAAAAGAAATAAAGGATGAGGTGGGGGGAGCGAAAGGTTTCTTTCGGCCGTGATGCAGATTTATTGGCAAAAAGCCAGAGTTGCTATTGTACATTTCCTTGTCGGTTTCAATGTCAACCCGAGCTCTCATTTGAACCCGGAATCAGGGCACAAGCATTATCGCTCTATCATTTTATTGCCAGAAGTGGGGCGTGTGTGTACGTGTGTCTAATATTTTACTGTTCTGTCTGACAGGATTTCACATTTTCTGTAGCCCGCCTTTAGTACATTGAACTGCCAGACAGAGAAATTAATACCCTGAGTGACTGTATTTTAATTAAGCAATTTCATGCAAATTACAAATTTTAGATTGCCAAATAATATATTGCACAAAAATTGTAGGCTGGCTGATCTGATATGCATGGAGTATTACTCTTCCAGGCACTGTGCATACATGGGAAAATGAACAAAAATGCTAATTTCCAATCTACTATGCAAACGGTAAAAGATGCCTATTTAGATACATATGCTTTCCTTAGGAAGGGTAAACAGTTCTTTAATTTAATATAGCTGACACTTGAAAATTTTTTCTTTTTTTGTCTTTGGCAAAGATTTTTTTTTTTTGCATTGAACAAGTAAATGAGAATCTGAGTAGAAAGCATCTTGTTAATGGCGACTAATAAAAACTAATATTGCATGCAGTATAATGATATTAAACCTTGTAACTGGTACATAAAGCAAGATCATTCCTATTGTTGCTCTGTCAATGAACACCAAATATGCTCACATATTAAATACATATTTTTTGACTGGAGGAAAAAAATTAACCCTCTACATGTCAGCAGGACAATTATCAAGTGTTTTAAAAAAAACACAAGGAGGGGCAAAAAAGAGGAAGGGATGCAAATTTGTACCTATTGCTCAAATAACTGGTTTGTAGCTTACAGCAATAATAAACAAAAGAGGCAAGCCCTACTTAATTCTCTTTTCTTTTAATTCCTTTCTTTTTCTAGGTGGAAAAAATGCATAAGTAACTTGAATCACAGCAAATAGTTGAAGAACATATCTTCTTTTAACACAGTATAAGTATGCACAATTTATACTACTTTGAAAACATGATTGCTAAAAGCAATGCTAATTTAAATAATAGGTCATTTGTATGCTTCTGAATTGTTCCACACATACATGTATGCAGGTACACTGTGCATAAAGATTAGAGTGAACTGGAAAGTACCTGTGAACCTACAAGTTATCTCAGTAGTGGTATAGGCACAGCTGCAAAAATGGCTCATCATTTGTGTTGGCCAGTTCACAATATGCCCCACATAGTTGAACACTGACAAATGCATGGAGAAATTTAGTAGCATAAGCCATAATCGCATGTCCTATAAATTAAAGCACATTAAAGCCAATGGGGCATTTGTAACATTGCCTTTGCAGATTAGCAATTTTATATGAACAGGGTCAGGGCAAAAGAAACGAACTCTATTTTCAATGTGTGACATAATAGGTTTTTGACATTGACTTCTGTAGGATGTGGTTGGGCACCTGTTAACTTGACTCTGAATGCAAATTGAGAGGGAAAGAAATGGGGAAACATTATTCCATTTGTTTCCTACTTTTCAGCAGATAAGAAGTCCCTCAAAATAACAACTTCATTAAAATAAGTACATAAAAACAGTTACAACAAATAATTAAAATCCAGTTAAACAAATCATAAACCCACACTATAATACCAAGCCACCAATTTGTGACAGTGAATTGATGTTCTTTCTCCCAAGTGATCTGAAGGCTAGTTCCAGATGCAAGTGTCGCCAATGGCTTCTCCCATAGCACCACTCCAGCTGGAAGGAGCAACATTGCCCATATCATGTATCCAATCTTGTGGCTTCTTTACATATGGGAACCTCATTCATTGCTCCACTAAGAAGACTGTCTATCCCTTTTTATCAGAATCTATGTGCGTGCCTCCAATACACATTTCTCTAGGAACTGCCAGCAACCTCTTAATAATTTCACAGTTCTCACCTGAGTAAGCACTCTGTAGAGAAGGCTTATTGAAGTTAATCATTTAGGTGAATAAATAACTTTATTTATTACAATATTAATTACAGTATTAATTAACATGTTGCAAACTCACTTTCTCAATCTGGAACAGGCCCAGTCTTTCTAAGCTTTCTCAGATAATTCTTAAGAAAAACTCAGTTTTCCATGAGTGCCCTTTGAAGCTTCAAAAGACCAGCCCATTGTCCAGCTTTTTATTGTCTCCAACTTTCCAACTTTTCCTGATACTTTTCCTCCTTCTGCTGTTGTCCCAAACTCATGAGGCTGAAAAAGAAAAATTTGCAGCAACAAAACTTGAGAATAGCAACAGAACAGCAGAGGGCTCATCTAAGTTTATGCATTTATTTATTGCTAGTGGCATCCTAGAACCAAAATGGTGCATGCTGAGAAGCTTCCATTGTCTCCCTAGGATTACTGGGATTTGTAGTTTTAATCCAACTTAACTCAAACAGTAAAAACTATAAATACCAGTATTCTGTCACATGGAGGTATCAGAGACTGCTAAGAAACCTCTAAATTCTCAATGGATATATTATAGCTTTATTTTGTGCAGACTCCAGCTACTCAAACTGAAAAAATTAAAACTACTCCCAGCCTTTGGTATGGCATAACACGTTTGCCCTGCCAATCAAGTGAAAATTTAAGGATGGGCCTTCTGCTGTCTCTGGCTTCCTTGCTGCCAGTTCCCCTTCTCCCCCTCTTCTTGCTAGACAAGTTTGGAAAAAAGCAGGGGGAAGTTAGTGGAAGAGAAAAGTGTGGACAGCTGGTTATTACAGCTAAACTAATTACAAGCAAAGTCAAACTTTGGAGTGCAGTTTGGCTTGACTCACAAAGCTACATCTTTTCTGGAAATTCTCTCTCTCTCTCTGTTTTACACACACACACACACACACACACACACACACACACACACAGTTTATTAGAGTCATATACCATCCAAATGACAAACACCCTCAAAGCAATATACAGTCATGGTCATGAAGTAGTAAGCACTCATGCCACTACAGACATAAATTTCTTGGGAATGAATGAATCCAACATTTTTCTATTGGCACCCAACCTTCTCCCCCACCACCACCTTTAGGGAAAGACTGGGCTTAGTTTGGGGTGCTAGCTCAGTAAGTTTTCCAGTTGAATCAATTTAAGATGGCAACTTAGATACAGTGAATGGTAACAAAACTCTCATGATCAAGTGCATTGATCATATTTCCTCTAGAGCTTCCAGCCATAGTTTCTTGTAAAACTGGAGAGTATTAAGTTGTAGAGTCTATCACTTAGGAAAAGAAAATGTTGGGGCAAGGAGTAGTGATTGCAGTTGATTAGCAACTCAAGCATGGACATTACAGAACAAAGGACATGTGACTATTTACAAGAACAGATACTTGGGCAGACATGTTACCAACCCAGCATATCTACTTCTTATAGATTCAGACTGAAACATATCAGACTGTACTGTGTGAACAGCAGATCAGGAGTTTTTTATAATATGATACTTTGTCTCAGCCAGTCCTGAAATGCTTTTCAAGAAGCTTGTAGCCTAAAACCTTTTTGACTCAATCAGAAACCCCAGTCTTCATAAAGCAAACAGTATTCATTTTTAACATTTTGTTTCTCTTTGATAGCTGCTTTTCAACTTAGCCTGCTAAGATGAAGACTTCTCCATTAGGTTCTTGCAGATCATCCAGGGTTTTGCAGATCCAGTATCGTATTGACCAAGATACACATCACCATCTTTGAGAACTATATCTGTGTTTGCATCTCAGGCACAAACCAAGAATATCACAAATGGTAGGAAAGCATAAAAAAAGAAAACATGGAGCTGGTCTTACTATTAGCTATATTACCATAAAACCAGCAATTATAGAAACACAGAAACAAAGCGCATCAGAAGGGGTCTCCTGGGCCATCTAGTCTGACCCCCAGCTCCAACCAGCTCCGCATCTTCCACACCGTACATTTTGGGGTGCTGTCCAGGACAGTTTTTCATATTGTTAAGTGTGCTCATGGCCTATAAGGGTTGCCTATCCCTGTGATATAAGACTGCAGCCTTGGTACTGCACCTCATATGCTCCCAATATTGAAAAACTGGCAGCAAAATTAAAAGGTTGCATGTCTCACTTAGGCCTTGTGGATTACTATAGAACTGAGAGGAACAACTGTGAGGGCAAGGGTT
This sequence comes from Varanus komodoensis, assembly GCF_004798865.1. Classification (NCBI taxonomy): domain Eukaryota; kingdom Metazoa; phylum Chordata; class Lepidosauria; order Squamata; family Varanidae; genus Varanus; species Varanus komodoensis. The sequence continues at coordinate 8,911,343 of NW_025335408.1, read as the reverse complement.
GCAGTCTCAGACAATTTTTCTTGCTGCTTTCACGGGCTACACTCCTGCAACTACACCCCTATGGGTTTTTTTCCTATTGTGAATGTTGGTAGGAAGTGGTGAGGACCTCATATGCCTTGTGTATTGTCCTGACTGCTATAGAAGGTGACCATTGCTTCTGTACTTAATAGGCCTTCACACTTTCACTCAGCCCTTGCTGAAATCTGGCAGTCCTTAGACAGGAGAAGCTTATGATTCACTGTGTCTGGATCTAGATACATTTGTTTTCTTCAGCTGAAGTCCAGATCCCAAATTGTCTTTGATATGCTTCATGAAATGCTCTAGAAAGGAATTTATGTCAGAGGAGTCCCAGCAGCTCCATTTCAGCTCTGGAGAAAAAAACCCCATGGGATTCTCAAACTTTTTCTGCTCAAACCTCTGCAACGTGCTTCTTATATCCTTTACAAGTTCATTCACTGACTGTTGAAGCTTCTCCTCTTACAATTCTGCAATCCTTCCTTCTAAAGAACAAATATCCTCAAAGATTTTGGTCATGTGCTTATCTTCATAAACTCCTTCTGTACCTCTTCCATCTGGTCTAACAAAAGCCATTCTTGTTCTTCCAGAAACTGGTGTAATTCTTTGAACTGAACAAATGTCTTTTCCCTCTGTGTTGCCATTTGTCCAGGCAGGTCTTGGAATTCACCCTCTGTCTCCACTTTATATGCCAGTATTTTCTCTTTCTCCTCCCTCAGTGTCTTCAGGCAGCTACAGATAGATTCCTGAAAGAAGACAAAAGTGCCACTTTGTTTCCTATATTTAATGAAAACATACACACGTATATTTCAGTGTGTATACATGCACTGAGAAGCCCTGTTTGTGCTGGCCTCTCTGTACAGCAACTGTACATTGTTTTATATATAACAAATTATGACTTCCTTGAAGAATCGCATAGGGGTGACCTACATAGAAAACCCTATGCATGAAAAATACAATGGAGTGGTGTTAACCATGGTCATTTGTAACAAATTACCGGGAGATATAACAGATCCCTCAGCCAGCAACTGGGCTGGAACCGTAGGTATGGTTAAGGGTATAAGAGTTTTGGAACAGAAGCAGGACCCTCCATATTGCACTGGACTTTTGGACTGCTGCATAGTTATTGGGCAGTGTTTCTTCGGAGCCTCTCTGCACCAGCGCGCTTTAGACAGCGCGCTTTAGACTTTAGACTATGCTATGAACTGGATTATAAAATCCATTTAGGCTGCATAATTCAGTCTAGAGCTTTGCCAGAAAAGAATGATTTCATTTCACTTTTCACCAAAATACAGACCAGAACTCAGCAGTTCAACTTACCCATAATGTACCATTACTACTTCCTTTTTTTAAAAGCACACTATATCAAAGCTTTTAAAACACTATCCATGAATACTACATAATGAAGTTTTTATTTCTGTTTGACAAAAGGTGAATCACCCCAGGCTATGTTGAGCTGTATTGTTTAATTCAACTTTAAATCTGAATTAATGTCTAGGATTTCCTATATGGGCAATTCTGATAATGAAAATACAGTTTTTCATTATCACAATTCATTGTTTCTGGAGAATACATCTCATTTCTGGTGAAGAAGATAGTTTCTTGTTCTAGAGAAGAATAATGGCCCAAGATGTGTTCTAGAGTCAAATAATCATGAACAGCATTTTCGCAAATGTTTTACAATTTGTTTTGTCTGTAACCAGAATTTCCATTAATTGAGCAGCTACCAATGATATCTCCACATTTTGTAAAATAATGTTGAAGAGAATGTCTTCTTTAAGCCAGTTCTAGTATTGCTTCTTCTTAGTATTTGACCGGAGAAACTTTTACTATGTCTTTGTTCAACTGACCAGCTTATTAGCTGAAAACTTTCCTTGAGAAATAGTTATGTCTTTGAGTGAATCCCAGCAGCTTATCCCAAAGTGCATTATACATTGGGAAATCATGGACGATGTTCACATGTCCTTTGCCTGCATTCAAAGGGTGACATTAATACAATTTTAGTACACTCCTTGAAACTGAATAATGCAGGCTAAGTTTTCTAGAATGACCCAAGAGTTTCAACAAAATAGCGATTTACTTGGTATAATACTTCTAGGGTCTAATCTCACAGCCCTTATTCACATGAGTGGGTTGAAGGCAACATGAATAATAACAGCTTGAATGTAAAAGGGCTGCATAATCAGCCACAAAGGTCTTCTGTTCAGCAAAGCATTTAAACACGTGAGCTCCAGTCCCAAACACGCATCGCTTACTTATGAGTTAAGTGCATTTAAGATTGCATATCTGTTTTATTCAGTAGAAACATTGCTGCTAACTTCAACAAAGTGAATATTTCAACCATGAAATGAATGCAACTTAAAATTCCTGTGCTAAAACATTTTGCTGATTAAGGAATGAGCAACAGTTGGTGAGATAACCAATTTTCCTTAAAGACAATGGCCAGGAATTTAAAATTTTCAATCCACAGTGGGCCGGTATCTTGGTTAAGAAAGCAGAGACAGAATCTGCAAAATATGGACAGCCAAGAAAACTAACGAACATGTCAGGGACCTGGCAGGTCACAGAGCCCAGCTGTCATGCTTTATCCAAGTGGCCCAGAATCTTTTGGTGGACTTGCTCGAAGAAAATAATATATGGTCACTACCTATGATTTCTTATATGTAGTTATTGTGAAGCAGAAGGACAATCAAGACAGACTTCACTTATACTACTAAGTAATCTGCTTCAATGTTTTATCTACCAAATAAATAAGAAAAAAAAAGGTAGGCTTTGGCCTTTAGAATATTTTTTCAATAAATAAATGTGTCACTAGATTTATTCATTTACAGTTCCTTGGGGCTTTGATATGATACAACCTATGATATGATTCCCACCCAAACAAAAGATTATTATTAAAAATGAAAGCTTTAATTTGTGTTATATTACAGAAACAGAGTTTGCCCCATTAGGTTAATGTGTCAACTCTGAATCCTTCTGTTCGGTGGATACAACATGGCTATAAAAACTTGTTCATGACTGCAGTAATGCATCAAATGAGAAGGGCTTATTTGGTATATTTTGAATTTACAGAAGTATTACCCAATATAGAGAAGACCTTATCGCACCTTATCTTTTGTAGTGCGATAATTTAAAAATAATTGTATTATGCTAAGTCTTGTAGATGATGCCTCTGACCTTCTGCACTAATATGATGCACACAAAATACACAAGTGCTGGCAGCCAACATCTAGTGAATCCCTTGTGAAACTGGGAATAAGAAACTGCAGCTGTTTTCCCATTCAGGAAATGCCATAATTACTTTGACCAGATGCAAAATTTTCCAGCCAGGAATGAAGGCACCAGTGGTAGTTTTGAGCTGTGCTCCAGTTTGAAGCTCTTGTATGTGCCTACATTTTTCTGGCACTGGAACAGGAAAGAGTGGAAGGAAACAGGGAGGGTCCATACTGTACAGTACTTTATGCAAGCCTATAATTAACATAATAAGCCATTTCCTTTGAAAAATGCCACTGATACGTCAGCCTTGTTCAGGAGCTCATGAGAATGCCTGGAAACTTAAGGTGCACACACGAACAGGACAATGCAACCTGGTGCCATCCTTAGGACATTGCTCTCCTCAAAAGTTACATGTGCTAATTTAGAGCAAAAGATGCAATTTTAGAAAATATTGTTATATTGAAATACAGCAAATGTCACCATAGTGTGGAAGACTGTGACCAAGTGACTAGTCTGCCTTGATCAGTCTTCTCTCCAGCTGTTCTTGATTGGCAACTTCAAGGTCCAGCTCTTCCTTCAGATGGTTCTTGATCTCAAATCAGACTTGCACTAGACAGCACTTCAAATAGAGGACACCTTCAGAACAGGAATTCTGTGCACATTCACCTGAATGTGAGTAGAATTCTCTACATGAACATGGACCTTGCCTTAATAAAGTTAAGTTCTGGATGATATACTCAAGGACACTGGTGTCCAAGTACACATGAGAAGCGCTGACTAAATGCAAGAAGATCAGAACTTGGTGGAGCGGGATTGGCATGCCTAGAGACTGTGGTGGGGCCAGTGTTCATGGGCCCATCCCAATGCACACTTTTAGACCCCGTGTGTGCTCCAGAATGACTGAAGGGAGCTTTTAATTCCACAATTTGGATTTAAGTTACACAGGCAGCAGAATGAAGTAGTAGAATGCAATGCACAAGCCAGCAGTTAAATACTTTAGAAAATACTTTAAGTACTCCCATTTCTAAATATTCCACTTAAAAATATTTCTGTATAGAAAGCCAGTGCAGCAGACAAAAATCTCAGCAACAGCATTTCTTCCTGATATGCTAGGCTTCTATTTGCAAGTAGTTTTGTTTCCCGCCTAAATACAGGAGGTATTTCAAAAGTGGCCTTGTCACCCTGGTTATCTGGCATAGTACAATCCATTCTAACCCTTCACTCTGCTGAATGCTCACAACCTTAGAAAAGTCACATGTGAATATAAGCTATTTGGTATACTTAAACAGTTTATGTATACAGCACTACACAGTACATCAGTTTTTAATCCCTTCTTGCTCACTTTCCAAGCAACATTCGCTTTAGTGCACACTGGATTTAATGCAGGCAAATATAACTAGTCTGAAATATATGTAACATTTTGTATGCAATTCAAATAAAGATTAAAGTGTTTTAAACTGAAGATTTTAGTTAAAAGCAGAACTTAAATAATCTGTCAAATTAGTATTATATTTAGTTTTCTTTTTTTTAAAAAAATCATTAATTACATCTTATATTGGGATGTAATAATCTTCTTATTGTAGATTGCCCGTACTGTAGTTCAAAAGTGAAATCATTAAGAAAAACAATAAGTTAATAAGACATGTCTTGCGATTCATTTTATCACAGTTCAGGTTTCAATCTTCAGGGGGGGTTTTCGTGTATTTTAACTACTCTTATCCAAATACACCCTACCAGTTTATTACACCTGCCAATTTCATTCTATGTGAACTTAGTAATAATTACAATATAAAGCTGCAGATGCAGTTCACCACCAAATTGGATGTAATTTACATAAAGCAATAATGGGAAAGTATCAACATTGCTATTTATTTATTTCTGACAGATACCTGACTTATTATGCATTAGAATCACATGAACAATTTTAAAAACACTTAATTCAGTGCACATATTACATATTTTTCTCTGTATTTATTAGTAATGATGAGTTCCTTTGAGTAGTGTCATTATACAGGCCAATACTGCAATGACTGGTTCACAGATTCACTAGTGGTTCTGGTAAGTTTGGGTATCATAAATCACTATTGTTCCCAGGTACAAATTGAGAATTACACAGAAAATGTTGTATAAATATTAGATCTTAAAACTGTAAGAACTGTGAGACATTTTAAATACTAGCATCTATTCTAAAGGCTTATAATTAAACTCAGTTTGCATGGAAAGCAATGACACTTCTTCTGATGTGATGTATATACAGATTAAGTCATATACATAAATATTAAGTTGTATAAATACATGTTTATCTCCAGAACCTGGGGTCCAGGGCAGGACAGAATAGAAATAATTAAAGAAAAATATCCTTTGTTATGAAAAATATTAAACTTATCCTGTTGATTATAGCTGTTGAAATCTAATAAGAAGGATATAGCATTTCTAGAAAGTACTAATGCTTGTACTTTGGCAATATTTTGCTAAAAGAATTAGCATGAGCTTTTTGGGAATATTTAGTGTAGAACTACCTATATATTAATAAGGGGTACATACTGCTTTCCTGTGTGGATCCTACATTACGAGCAGAGATGTCCAAGAGAGCATCCCTGAAGTAAAAGAGAACTTCAGTCTACTGTCCCTGAGGAAGTTTATTCAATAATGTTAGGCTTAATTATATGTAAGAATAAACCATCCAGTTCAGCAGTAGCCTGGGGCACACTGTGTTCTTCATTTTCTTGTGTTGCCTTCTTTTTTTACTCTTCCAAATACACCATCAAACTATGCTTCAAAAAGCACAGGAAGCATTTTTCTTAAAAAAAAAAAAAAAACCAAAAAACATAAACATGGAAACAAAACCCACCTCTGCATCTTCACTTGCCAAGGCCTGAATCCAGATTTAAACTGACTCAACTTCTCTGGCAGACGTGGACTTCCTCACCCCTCCTAGTTTCTCCATGCCCTACTACAAGGGAGTCAGGAGACCCTCCTGGATTGGGGAGGGTCAGATTGGGGGGAAATGGGGGGATCCCCCAAAATCAGGCAGAGAAACCTTTGCAATCTGATGCTTTCCACTGTATGAAGGCAAATTCTGAATGCAATTCTAGACAAATCACAAAAAACTCATACAGGACACATAGTAAAGATTTATATGAAATATATGGGATTTCCTCCACCAGTTCTCCTCTGCCACCAGTCTTAGAGCCCAGTCACAGGCTACCTTGTTGAGCTGCTTTTGTTGTCAGCTTACATATACTATAGATGATACATTTATTGGCCAAATATGATAGAAAAAAATACTTCAAAAGACGTAGGGTTAGTCCACTGAACTTAGGTCCCATTGAAATCAGTGGAAAAGTTAGTTACAAATTGAGTGCCACTGATTTCAGTGGGAGCTAGGTAAAACTAAGTGTACAGTCCTATACGCAATTACAAGGAAGTAAGATTTGCTGAACTGAGTGGGACTTCTGAGTTGACATGGGTAGAATTGTGCTATAACACTGCAATCCTGTGTACACTTACCTGGGAGGAAGCCCCATTGAACAATATCTTTCAATGTCTTATCTTTTATACAGGACAACCCTTATTTATTTATTTTTCGGTTTATATCCTGCCTTTTTCCTACAAAGGGCTCAAGGCAGCTTACATCATTCTCCTCCTCCATCTTATCCCCACAACAACAACCCTGTGAGGTAGGTTGGGCTGAGAGTCTGTGACTGGCCAAAGTCACCCAGTTGTCCCCATGGCTGAGTGGGGACTAGAACCCAGGACGTCTGAGTCCCAGTTCCATGCTCTTAACCACTACACCACACTGGCTTTGAAGGACTATCCTCTGTTTTGCAGATGCGCTCCATTTCAAGGGTTGCCAGTCTAAATGCCAGTTTAAAGATAAGGAAATATCAGAAGGAAGAGCTGAGCCTTGAACTGGGCCATCAACAAAACCTTGACAACAGCTGAGGAGGGCACACTAGCCACATGATAATAGTTTAACACACTATGGTGAGATGGACTGCATATCTATTAAAATTATAATCACTATTTCTAAATGTGTATCTATGCTTATAAAATTAGTATATACAAAGTGCTGCCCTCTTTTGCCCTCCTTTTTGGTGATGCGGTTCTTCTTTGATGGTGTCCCACTGGACATCCAGTGTAATCCGTTATGCAGGCATCTTGCGGATTGATATATGATCATGTGAATATCTCTGTGTATATGTATACATGCAGCTACTGCATTCCAGACATATAGTACATATGCACAATACTTATTCCTAGACATCTTTACAAGTTCCCCAGCTGAAAAGCATGCAAGCCAACTTAAGATAATGGAAACAAAATGACCATCAGAACAACTGAAACATTGATTTCAACAGTTCCATAGGAAAAGCCAATTGTGTCCTTCAGGCTATGCACATTTAAGTTTATATTGGACTCAGTTCAGTAGTGCTTACTTCCAAGTAAACATCAAGAGAGTTGTCCTATTATTCAATGGAAAAACCAACTGCTTTATCAAGGCCACAGTCCTACAGAGAATTAAGTGCATTTCAAGCCCAGATTCTTCTTGATACGAATAATGTTTCCTAATTCTTGAGTACTGATATGTTTTTAAGCATTCTAACAATTTACTACACACTGGGTGATTTTGTTTAAGGATATTCTGTTCCCCCTTTTTGTTCTCTTGGGTGAAAAACACATAAAAAAGATGTATTTTACACAGAAATTTATACATGATAAGAAATTCATTCCACAAGTGAAGACCTTTAAAGGACCTTTATCTACCTCACGGAATAAATTTGATATGCCTTACAAACCATTATGTGAACTCTTCCTCCCTGTGCATGCAGACAGAACTCTCTTCCTTTCTAAGTGCTATTTCCATCCAAATGAGAGGACTATAAAAAAAGCAAAGTTTATCATACTCATTTTGTATATCATTACTTAGAAGGTTGGAAAGTTTTTTAATATATTGAAGGTGCAATCATATGCATGTTTAGACAAAATAGAAGAAGAAAATCTTATAATTTCCAGCATGCCTGGCCATGTGGAGGATTAAAAAAAAAAGCAGTGAATGCATGATTGTGTGAGCTGGACCAATATGAAGTTTGAAAGGAAGGAAATTAGAACTTTCAGACTGAACTGAAAATATTCATGCTATCTAACTAAAGTTTGGTATTGAAAACAACCACAGAGTTAGGAATTCTTTCTGAAGGCTAGAAACTTATACTCTTGGGAAAAAGTGGACACTTATGGTGGTATGTGGAGCCAAATCCAAAGTGAGCAAGGTGTCCCACTCACACACAATTACCCCCAGCCCATTTGTACAGTCATCATAAAATACCCTCTGCCAAGCGTTCCCCAGTGTGCTACTTAACTAACCGATGGTGAAACACAGCTGACACTTTCTGCTGTGGCAACTTGCCATGTTTCCATGCTGTGCAGTGAGAAGAGAAAGCCTGTTTTGACATCCATCAGCAGTTCACAGTGGGAGTGCAGAGCTGAGGAGTAGAAGGACTGGGGAGGAAAGGATTGGGGCTAGGTAGGTATCCACCATGGGCCAGCTCCAGCCCACAGGCAGGAAGTTCCCCCTCCTTTGTTCAAGATAACAAGAGCCCAGGTACTCTACAACTGAAGAACTCCGTGTTTGAGGCAGCAATCCTATATCCACTTGTGTCGGAATGGACTACATTGAACTCAATGGTCCTTATATCTGAGAAGACCTGTATAAGATTGCATTGTTAGTTACCTTTCTATTATCGCACTTTTGCATTGTTGTATAATAACCCATCCTAAACCTAACTCACAACATATTTCTTCTAATTAATACTTTACCAGGAAAAACCTATTCTTGTTACTAGGGCTCAAAACTAATTGAGATAATATACATAGATTAACATGCACTTTCCTTTTTCCTTACATACCAACCACAGAATGGTGTGAACAGCATTTAGAGCCTGGAGATTTCCCTTTTCAACCATAGTCCCACTGACCACCCATCCCAGTGTGTTCTTAGCACAGGGTAATAGCAATTAGGATAGCTGGGACTATGGCGCCGGGGACCATGCCACAGTGGTAGTCCCAATATTGCTGTTCCCCAGCTGTTTAAGAATAAAAGAGAGGCACATTTTAACAGCAGATGTAGTTGAGTACTTAGTTCATTTGCTTTATTAATTTTACTCAATGAAACCCACAGAAATTTACATTTAAAAAAGAATAATGTGCTGAAACCAAAGATTTCATTTGTCTGACTAAGAATGGACAAAGGGTACCAAGTCCAGTGTTCTGTTCCCTCAGTAGCCAACTAGACGCCATGGGAATCCCACATGCAGTGCATGTGAGAAACTCAGGTTTCCAGTAACTGATATTCAGAGGCATACTGCCTCTGATAGTGGAGTTAATATATAGCGCTCATAACTAGCAGCAATTGAAAGCCTTATCCTCCATGAATTTTTCTAATCTCCTTTAAAGCTGTTCAAGCTAGTGGCCATCACTATGTCTTGTGGTACTGAATACCATAGTTCAAACCACCGTACAGCTTTATTGGATAGCCAAAGATTCTAATATTACGAGAAAGGGAGAGAAACTTCTCCCTATTCATTTTCTCCACAGTATACATAATTTTATATACTCTTTTTATAACATGAATAGCCTCAGATGTTGTAACCTTTCCTCATAGAGGAATTGCTCCTATCCCTTGATAATTTTTCTTGCCCTTTCCTACACCTTTTCCAGATGTACAATACCTTTTTGAAGCGCAGTGACCAGAACTGTACAGAGTATTCTGAGTGTGATCACACCATAGATTTGTATAAAGCTATAGTGACAGGGTCTCTCTTATTTTTCTATTCCTCTCCTAAAGGTCCCTGTTGTGTTTTCCCCACAACAGCCACATGCTGGGTCATATTTTAAGCATTCCACCACCACCCAAGATCCCTTTCCTGGTCAGACACCAGTATATCAACATATATGAAAAGTAGGGGAGTTGCCACAATGTGCATCACTTTACATTTCCTTACAGGTATGCACATTTCTCATCATAATGCCCATTCAGTTTGGACATACATTTCTAGAGCTCATACCAATACTGATTTGTTTTAATTACTCTAAATTATGAACAAAGTTTTTAAAAAACTACGTTTAATACAGAAACTTGGAATACCCTACTGTTTCCATCCATCCATTGTGAAAACTTTCTATTTATTCCTACCTTCTGCTTCCTGCTCTTTAACAAGATACAGGTCTATTACAGGCTCTCTTCTGTTATCTCCAGAATTCTACCCTTGTTCAGAAGTCTTTGGTGAGTCCCTTTGTTTAAAAGCCTTTTGAAAGTCCGAGTAGTACCCGATCATCCTGATCAACATGCCTGTTGTCACCCTCAATGAACTCTGAAAGGTTAGTGAGAAATGATTTCTCTTTTCAGAGCCTGTGTGTGGATTCTATGATTCTTCTTCAGCAACACATGACCTTCTATATACTTGAATCTTTAATACTTGTATCTTTAATAATACTTTCCACCAGAAGGCTTAGCACAGATGTTAAGCTTTTTTAAAAATGGTGTTAAATTGACAATTTTCCTGTCCTCTGACACAGAAGCCAAACTTAGAGACATGTTACCTTCTGTGGTTATTGTTGTTGTGTTGTTGTTGTTAGAAGAGCAGTGCTCATACCCTACTTGCAGGATTCTCACAGGCAGCTGGTTGGCCACTGTGTGAGCAGAATCCTGAACTAAGTCCTGTGAGACCTTGGCTTGAGTCTGCATGGCTTTTCTTATGTTCTTAATTTCACAGTTGAGTTTAAGAACTCTTGATTTGCTTTTAATTCTAGTTGTACAGTCTAGAATTTCATCTCTTGTCTCAACAATTTGCTTTAGTTCCTTCCTGATAATGACCTAGATCTTTTGCCATCAAGACAAATAAACTATTCAACTTCTCTGGAATCTTTTTAACTTCCTTTAATGTTCCTTTTGTTTATTTCTCATCCAATGGTCCAACTGTTTCCCAAGAATTTACCTGCTTTTGAAGTATTAAAATAATATGAATACTAATGGGAATTCAGGGTGTTGCAGTCCAAATGTGTCTGGATGGCACAAGGTTGGGGAAGGCTGGAGCAGAACAGGCATTTGTCCACAGTATTAGAAGTGCCAAACAGGAATGCCTCTTGCTATGTGTGGTCCTCGTTGTCATCATCATCATCATCATCTTTGATCTCTTGATTAATCAGGGCTTACTATACGCAGGCAAGTTCTACCTGCATATTACTGAATGTGAGAAAAAGGGATGGTGAGGCAGCTTCACATTACAGGTGAGAATAAGTACTAAATTTATGTTTCAAAATGTATTTTACCAGAAAATAATCTAGGGTTTTGCTACAAGAAATCTGTAATACCAAAGAAACTGCACCAAGGTGAGGAACCATTAAGCCTGGCTTCTATTTCTACATTTAATTATATTTTTTTAAAGTCCACACAGCAATTCATACATACTTTCAGAGCATACCATTATTGTACACATTTTTGCCAAATATACTTGTTTTTGGTACCCTTTCCCCTTTTTCTTTCTTTTTTTCATTAATCTTTTTGATTTTCAATAAATAAAAACATATTAAGACATAAACCATGAAATATAAATAGCACAATAAAGTATTGTGGTTTTCCTATCTGAGATTTGAATAGATCAATTATGACAGAAAACATCTGCAATGTATACCCTTATACATTTTATATACAGCAAGAGGCACATTTATACATAGGCTTCAACAAAAGCAGAGCAAGTTTTCATACATTTATCCAGTCACAGATTATGCATAAATACTACCCATTCAAAAGTTTAACTGAAGTCATCAACCCATTGCAGTACTGAAGATGGCTATTTCTCCTCCCATCTAAAATAGTCTTTCAGCTGTTAAAAGGGCATGGATAATCAATTTATGTTGACCTTGCATTATATTTCAAGAAACAGGTAGATAATTAAGAAGATTGTGCACATTGGTGCATATTAAAGAACTTTCTTTCAAAAACCAAATCTATATTACCCATTTTCACAAAGAGGTGGCCATTAGGCATGCCCAAAACTTATAGGTAAGAGAAGGATTAGCTGCATTACAACTTTAATAGCTAGGAGTTCTAAACAAACTGTTTATTTAGAGCAGGGATCCTCAAACTTTTTCAACAGGGGGCCAGTTGAAAAGCGCTGGCAGCAGGCACGGGCCGGTGAGGCACGGGGTGCCTGCGGGCATGGGCTGGTGAGGCAGCGGCGGCGGCGGGTGCGCGTGGTGGCGGCAGCTTGCTCACTCGGAAATCTCTGAGCAAGTCCAAAACAATTTCCAGGCGAGCAAGCCACCATCTTGCCGCCCATGCAGCGAGGCGGTGGCAAGCGCACGCATGGCGAGGCAGGTGGCGGCAGCAACAGCGGGCACGAGCACGGGAAGTGCAAAATCTAGTTGGAGGACCCATGATTTATAGGAACATTGTGGTAACAAATATGCATGGAACATACGCTTGTGCTAAATTAGATGTAACCTGAAATCCGTTAATCTTTCTCAGATAGCTGTCAAAGCAGTAATGCTTTGATTGTCAGAACTCGATGATCTGAATTGCTATTCCATTCTTGTTTTCATCCCACATGTTGGGTAAATGGCTTCCCCGGCTCGGATTTTGTTTGTAACTTCCACATAAGTAGTCCTATAATTCGCTCTGTTCAAAACCTGTCTAGTCAAAATGTCCTCAGAACTTCAGCTGCTTTCTTTTACAGTTTTCCTTATATAAAGCAAAACACGCCTGAGATAACAAATGTCCTCAGATTTGCATAAGAATAGTTATGTGGGGTACATTTATACCCCAAAGAAAAGGGTCCACACAGTGGCAGAAAAGAACATGAACTACAGCCATTGCTGGCCCTCTTAAAAGCTAAAAGTCTGAGATAAAACTTCTAGCTAGCAGAATAAAAATCCACTGAGAGAAAGCTTTTTTAGCCAAAGTATTGTTATGTAGATAGGAGGTCAGTAGGCCAAGTATTGTAATGCAGATTCTATTTTTATGTATAGCTGCAGGAAAGATTAAGTCTTAAATTACTTGTACTAGCTGAAACCTGAGATCATTCAGCCAAACAAAGGACTCTTCAGATATTGCATTTGCCTTACCAGAGGTACTTTATCTAGAGTCAAAATCTATGCACCTCACCAATCTTACCACCATAACTTCAGGAGGCACCCTGTTCATTTCAGTATATCAAGAACCCTATGCAATCCATTTATGGAGAGGAGAGTCTAATCTGATCAGACATCATCAAAATTTAATACAAGTAAATAAACACACCCAATAATTTCATCAGGGAAGTCAAATCCACCCTCTGATTAACAGTTTATTCCTTTCCAAATATATTTGTGGTGGAGCTGAAGTTCATCACCAAAATAGGTTCATCACCATGTAGCACCATTGATAGGTCCTATAACACTCAAAATAAAATCTGTCATGGATAAGGAGCCCCACGAACATAAGAATCACCAGCTTCCCCTGGTATTAGATGCTTCAGTTCATGTTAGTGTATTAGATGGACCTTTGGTTCATATAGAGTAATGCCTAGACTCAGTTTGTCTTGGTTGTAACCCTGCATGAACACAAAGCATGTACCCTACAATCCTCTGAGTTAATAGGAGGTTTGCAGCAAATATACAGTCATTCCTTGACCAGACAGATCCTTATAGAAAAGGCTTCCTGCAGTTAGGGTATTTGAAAATGGATGCTAAAATTCACTGTGGTACATTTAAGGCAAGTCCATATATAAGATTGGATCCAAGGAAGCAAGAACAAGCAAGCAAAAATAAATTTCCTGGCCATACTGATTTTATAAAACATTTTCCTGACTGGTCCTGGCAACTAGATTGTTTGTACCTTTATCCACTGGGACTTCCAACTAACAAGCTCATTTTGTTTACATGGTGATCCAACCCAGATGTGCATCTGAGTCTAGATATGTGAAAGAAGAAAGGGCAGTGAACTAACCCATTGTGCCACCTGGTCCTTTGATTATTTTTAATTTAAACAAGTGTTTATTTTGCGCCCTCACCACACTGGCCGCCAGCAATGGGGCTAGTTGACTGAGTTACTCAACCAAAGCAGCGATACATATTGAAAAGCCTCCTTGTCATATATCCCTCTTTAAGCAAACAGGAAATGTTATGAGAAACAAGTTTTCTTAGAGTATTTCCATTTGGGAATAATGTGATAAAGCATTTTTTCCTTGTGTTATTTCCAATTGGAAATACCACGAGGAAGCCAGTTTCTCATTATATTTCCTATTTGCTCAAGTACGTAGCCATGCCAAGGGAGCAATTGAGTCAAAAGGCAGGCAAGACCCTGGAGTTTTGATGCAGACAGGCAAGAAGGTGAGACTGAATTACTTCTCCCCCCACCCCCACCCTTCTCTTTTTCTAAGGCGACCTAACCTTTTTTGGGGGAATGAAAGCAGAATTATAGTTCAGGAGTTTCCCATAACAGTTAAATCTTTCTCTTTTCTCTTAGAACCATTTCCTTTCTTATGAGTTGAAGCCATAGGGAGTGTTACTGGAAGTTGCCCCTACCAGAGAAACTCACAAGAAAGATCTCAGGCAGAACACAGGAGTAGCTTTGTACAGCCAGCTTTCTCATGAGAAACCACATATAAACACTATTTTACAGTTTTATGCAGGGGAGCAGCCCAGAGCAGGTAACTTATGATTTGAAAGAGTACTACTGAAAGTGGCCTATAACCAGAGCACAGAGATGATGGGGATTGTTTGGACAACTTTCTCAGCAGAGACTCAAGGTGCCTTACAACAAAATTAAAACATGACCAGTTTAGAGCAGTCAAAAAGTTTTATCGGCTAAAATATTCATTCCAAATCCAGGCTACTCCTTAGAGTTCTTTGAGTAGGGTTCCCTGCCTTGCATATCCCAATGCTTTAAGCCCTCTTTGTTTCTACATTAAGGCCACCAAATATGACAGGATTGGTAAGTACAAGAGGTCTGGGGACCATTTTCATACCTGGGCCTCCTCTGCAGGTATCTTTGTAGCTCCAGAGCACGATAAATCTCATACTTCCTGTTTGCAAACTAAATACGACTGTTTTGGCGCTTCCTAGCTAGTATGGACCCCATTTCAAAACAAAATGATGAGATTTGGGGGTAGAGAATACATGTGGCCATTGGGCCATGTGTTGTGCCCGCCCCAAAAGGAAAAAAAAGAAAGAAATCTATACATTGTGATTCAGCCATCATTTCTCTGAGACTCTACACACTGATGCCCTGGGTATATACTTGTATATGTAAGCATATCTGGCATTCTGGTACACTTTGGTCTCATCAAGGAGCCAAATAGGTTGCACAGAAAAGGGCTTTCTTGCTTCTCAGTGGCAGCAAACATGCACAGGGTCAAGCACTGAATGGCCTGGACATCACTGGCAAGGATGGTATTGGTAGAATAATGTCCTTCTTCCCTGAAGGCTCCAGGACTTGAGAAAAGGACAATGTAATTCTGCGGTTGGATCCAGACTCAGACATACACAGAATTCCAGTGATTTCATTGTGTGTAGCCTATGGATGATTAAGGTTGGCTTCAGCCTGTGATGTTTCATATAATAACGCAGAAACACTGATCCATTTGGTACTGTCTGCAGTTCACAGTGGTTTCCTGGGATTTCAGACAGGAATCTTGCCCGGTTTTACTTTGGAATGCCAGGTGTGGAACCAGGGGCTGACTTGGGCAGGAGCGGGGAAACTAGTAGGGAGGTAGGCACATTTGACAGTTTGAGCAACTGCCCTGGCACCATCATAAAATGGCTGCCATGTGAAGTGAATAAAGTCAACTGACTTGCCTAAAAGACTGAATGCAAGGCAGAGGTGGATCTGAGCTGCAACACATTCTATGACTCCTTTTGAAGAAGACATTTCTATTTTGTAATCACTTCAGTGAATGAGCTGGTTTTTATAATGGTTTATTGTTACTGCCTCTGTGCTGAGCATTTAGTTGCTAGATGATAATTATTTTAAATGGTTGTTTTAAATATCATTGACTGCATAGTTTTATTGTTATCCTCTTTCAACTGTTTTATACTTCTATTGTTTTACTATTTTATTGTTTAAATTGAATTGTTTAACTGGTGTTTTACTGTTGTCCATGCAAGCCACCCAGAGACTATTGTGACCTATGCTCTAGATTCATTTTCTTCGCATATATATTACTCTGTAGCGAAACCATTCCTGTGCTAGGTACTTTTTAAAGCAAGATATTGTATTTCAGAATTTTATATTATGTAAGCCATCATGAGCACTTCCATGGAAGGATGGGATATAAATGCTTGTAATTAATAAATAAATAAGATTTTTCTAATAAAATACATCAGATTTCCTTTCTTGAGCTTTTGTATATATAGTTAGTTTGGTTAGGAATTTATCACTCCAGTTCGTATCTGGATTAAGGATTTTTAAAGGAGTTTTTCTGCTTTTCTAGCAAGATTTGAACTCTTCTTAATCCATATTTACATAGCAAAAGGATGAGGGGACATCTCTGTTTTCCTATCAAATGATGTCTGTGTTCTTCATGACTGGATTTTCATGACACAACAAATACACCAGACCAGTCTAGCCATCTGCTGGTCACACTGTCATTGTTCCACCAACAACCTACACTATGTATCTGATTTGCAAGGGAGGTTTAGCATGATGTGCAAAGGCAGTCATTATACCTGTTAGTTTAATTGCAGTATTTGCCTCTAACCCCCTCCTTGCTCCATTTTTCCTTTCTTGTGGTTCTTACTGCGTGAGCTTGTTAAAATTTACAAAGGTCATCACCTGATATTTTATCCTACCTGATCAATGTTACATGCTGCATGATCGTGTCAGGTTTCTAAGAGCATCAGCCTATGGATTCCATCCCAGTGCTCATAGGTTTCTGAACTCAGAGGCTTGTAAGCATCCAGTGCAGATCAGGAGGAGCAGTGGAGGCCATCTCCACCCTTCCTCCTCCCAAATTATCCAGGCAGCCAATCTTAGCTGTCCAGATATGATACTTCAAGGAGGAAAAGAAAAAGTCTAGAACACCACTGAGATTCTGATTATCACGGTGGACCCAGTCTCCAGTCTTTGCCCTCAAACTGTTCCCTTTACCTTTTCTCCAAGGTCACGTTTCTGACCTCGGAGAAGCCACTGGCATAATTCTTTCCACATTAGCTATGATGGGAGGAAGCAGAACTTGGATTGCAGTTCTCCAGCTCTGAGACTGGAGCTCTGCTTCTAGCCTCAGATTCAGGAATCCAAATTATGCTATAGTCCCCTAGTTGCTGTCTAGGAGGCTATGGGTTTGCTCTCTAGTCAGGGTTAGCATCTATTTAGACCTTTAAGCTTTCAGACAAGACTCTTTGGGATGTTGTGCTCTCTGTATAAAACATCTAGCTGAAGTATATCAACATAGCACTAACAATAAATAAAAACAATCTAGGCTTAATTTCAACAGAAGTGTAAGCTAATCTCTCCCACTGATATCATGGGACCTAAAATGCCCAATCTCGGATGAAATTTGCACAGTATTGAGTGTGTGAGTGTGTGTGTGTGTGTGTGTGTGTGAAAGAGAGAGGGAGATTCATGAACACAGCCATTCACAACTTCTCAGCCAAACATAATGTAAGATGTTGTTAAGATATTTTGGCTACTGACAAAGGGCTAAGTAAATTTTCACATTACACAGGGACAAACTTGGATTTGTCACTGACTTCATATTCCATAGCTCAATCCTTTACAAATCTTCATTTGGGGGCAATGAAGCATAGGGCTGGCAGCACTACAGCAGCATCCTCTGTCCAACCAACATGTGTTCACTGCAACATTTGTAGTGCAGGAGTGTTCCTCCTAGGAAGCCCGTCCATCCAACTGGAGAGTTTTGAGCCTGTTCTGGATGGGGTTGCACTCCCTGTGAAGGACAAGGTTCACAGCCTTGGAGTGCTCCTGGATCCCGAGTTGTCACTTGTTTCTCAGGTGGGCTCAGTAGCCAGCAGCACTTTTTACCAGCTGAGGCTGGTATATCAGCCGTACCTCTACTTGAATTAGTGGAGCCTCACTACAGTTACGGTAATCTCACACCTGGATTATTGTAAATGCACTCTATGTGGGGCTCCCTTTGAAAATGGTCTGAGCATTGCAACAGATGCAGAAAAAGGCCACACAGCTGCTCATGAGGACTTGCTTCCACAAGCGTATCATGTGGGTCCTTCGCATTTGTTGCCAGTTGCATTCAAGACCCTAAACATTAACATACAAAGCCCTGCTGGGGGAAGGATATCTGAGGGAACGCCTGTCTTCATATGTTCCTGCTCAATTACAAAGGTTCTCCTCAGAGGCCCTTCTCTGGGTCCCTTCTCCCAATAAACTGAGTGGGGAGAGGGCCAGAAGAAGGACCTTCTCTGTAGTAGCAGCCTACTATTGGAACTTACTTCCAAAAGAAATCCACCAGGTGTCCTCATTCTTTTCCTTCAGATGCTAATTGAAGACGTTTCTATTTTGTAGCCACTTTGGTAAGTGAACTGGTTTTTATAATGGTTTATTGTTGCTGCTGCCATGTTGAGAGTTTAGTTGCCAGACAATAACTATTTAAAATGGTTGTTGACTGCAGAATTGACTGCAGAATTTTATCCTCTTGTAACTGTTTTATACTTTTAGTGTTTTACTATTTTATTGTTTGAATTGTTTAACTGGTGTTCTACTGCTGTACATGCAAGCCGCCCAGAAAGCTTTTGGCTAAGAGGTGCAACATATAAGTACAATAAATAAATACATAAATTCTGCGGCCCCTTGCTGGCTCCCTTGCTTCTGGGCCACAAGCTCCATTGCAGCTACATCCCCAGATTCCCACCTGCATGCCCAGGCTGCAGGGAATCCATTTCAGATGGGTTCATGGTCCCTTCATGTCCTCTTGCCCAGCGGCAGTGCCAGCTCTGAAGAAAAACAGAATGCACAAAGATTGCATGCTGTGTGGCTCTGCCAAATTGCACTCCTCCCAGCCTACCAAGCAGCTATACAGGAGGCCAGGGGAGTGCAATTCTGCTAGTAAACTCACGAAATCCTTTCCATGGGCCTTTTCCCCACCTGGAATGGTGAGAATGTGGCACTGTGGTAGAGCAATGTAGCCCCAAAGATTCCAGGCAGTTCAGAGTGGCTCTCCAGTCCCACAGCTCTCCTGCTGTAGCCAGCAGGGTAGCTGGTTCCATGGCAAAAAAGAAGGGACTCATTGTGGAAAAGCAAACCAAAATAGGATGCCAGTTTGCATAATATTTGCATATACTAATTTATATGACTAAGTAATTTCTAGGACTGAACTTTCGAGCAGACAAACTGGGAAACCATCCAAATCTCCCCTCCAGCTTTTTTTTTTTTTTAAACATGCTGCCTTTTTAACATGATCACTCAAATTTTACTCAGTTAATTACCCCCAAGGCTCCAAATACTGTTCCAAAATCTGTTTCCCTTCAATAAAGCACCTCCATTGCATCCCATCATTCACATCATTATGCTTCCAAAATCCAACAATCTAAGCAGGGCAAGCTTTGTCATGTCTACTCAGTAGTGAATTTTCGAATAGTACCCCAAAGACCCAAACTACATGTCTACTTAGAAGTAAGCATGAAAGTAAGCAGGGTAACCTTCTGGATGCCTACAGAGAAATAGACAGGACTGAATCACTTATCAACTTTCTCTCAAGGTCCTGCTGTCTCATTCCCTGTAGGAAAAGAGTAAGAGCTTGATCAGTAATCATCTGAGGCTCCACAATGAGTGCTCCTGTATGATTCACATGCTTGGAAACATTATATAGTTTGGTGAGCCTTTAAATATCTAAGAGATGAAATGACCCAAATGGCTGCTGTGAAACTGTTCAGTGTATTATGATCCAAAATACTCAGTTCTGGTCTCAAAATATGGACACCAGTTATCTCCTTTGATATATCCCTTTGCAACAAGCACCACTCTCACAGATCTCCATCATGTTACGATGGCCAAAATAGCACTTTGTGTTTAAATGATCTAACTACAGTCAAATTATAGGGCTTCCTACAACTCAAGTTGCTCCTTCTCTCATATGAAGCTATCTGCAGACTTTGGTTATAAATGTTATGGAAATCACTGCCCCAGAGAAACTGATCTTTCAGCATGAGTTCTGTTATTTTGCTCAATTTTTCTGCTGATGCTTACTTCAGACTTGTTTTACTTTTATGGTCATTTGCTTTAGTTTGCTTTACTTTGTAGAAGAGGAAAGGAAGTGATTTGCAGACCTTTCATTGCAAGGCTTTGGGTGTGCACCAGCCAAACTCTTCTGGAACCTGAAGTTTGATAACAGATCTCACAAGGGAACAAAATGGGGAAGAAAGGGGTCTATGAAGGCCCAGGTTTTGCCTGGGTCACTGGTCAGGTTGGGCTGACTTACTTATTCTAGTCCCTTGGATGGGCTTAAATTATGATATCTCATTTGGCTGATACTGACAGTGTAGCTGTGTATTTATTTGGTTCATTATTTATTTGGTTCACCAGCTTCTGCAGAAGGACCAGAGTAGACATGGAAAACAGCAGGATGACAAGGTGCCTCGAAAATTTATCTCAGGTGAAATGGTGGAGCAGGTCATTCCTGAGTCTGATTGGCTCAAAAGTAGGTCTTCTGTCTACAGTGGTGATGGCATAGTGCAAAAAGAGTGGTTACAGGCAGCTCCAAAGAGAAATCTCTTACTTACTTCTGCCTGCAAGGGGAACCTACAGTTGCTGAGTTTTGTTGAGGGAACATATTGGTTGGCTAATCATGGCAGTCTTCCTGGGCATTACAACAAGAAAGCTTTAACCACCACCTCCATACTGTCCTGTGCTGTTGTGTCATGTCCTTCCGTATTTCATCAGTTTCATTTCTGGACCACCCAATAGCCAAACATCTCTGGGTAATCAAGAACAAATTAATATGGCTTGCTTAATATGGCTTTAATGTGGTCAGTTCAATCCCAGCAATTGCTTCTTTATTCAATTTGTACAACAATTATTTAATAAATACAAGTAAGAATTACAATATTTGGGGTAGATTCTCTTGGTACCACTGTCTTCAGAGCCATATTTGGTGGTGATGCAAGAAAACGCCTTCCCAATGGCTGCTTCCAGCCTGTGGAACTCCTGCCAAAGAAAGCTAGACTGGCTCCATTTCTTCTTGTCTTTGCCTGCAACCAAGGATGCTTTTATTCAAGGAGGCCCTTACCAGGGAAGCTATTCTATTGGGTTGGGTACTATTGTGTCCTTATGTTGTGTTTTTGTTGTGTTTTTCAACTGTGTATTTGCTTCATCATGGTTTTCATCAAATTTTTATTTTTAAAAGATTAGCTCCTAGAACTGTTAGCCACTTTTTACCATTTTCTTGGCCAAGATCAAATAAATAGTTATACATCTTTTTACTTAGAATTCAATATTCACCCCATGTGTTTGTAGGTTTATGTATCATAGCTGAATTTAAAATAAAAACAGGGTTTTTCATTTAAGAAAGTAAAATATTAAAATATTTCCTCACACAGTATTCACTTTTATCTTCTACAATTCTGAATCCCATCTGTTTCAGCCACTTTTGGAAAAACTTAGGATCCTTAAAACAAACAAACAAACAAACAAACAAACAACATTAGGTTATGAAATGATACACATGATGAAATATGCAATTAAAATTTTATCTATATAGTGTGTAGCAGATACAAATGATTCTTTGAGACATAAATGGAAGTAAGTTTAGTACTGCTTTTTAAAACCATAGCAATGCCATTTTTCATTTTTCTTTAAGTTATAGTAGATGAATATTCTCGTAAACTGGGCACACAACATGATTTACTTCCTTGTTATTGGCAAAAGAGGGTGCACATGTGTGGAGGGTGAGACCTCAAGTAGCTCTTTTGGAGTGTTCTGATTTATTGACTACAACTACAATTATTTGCTTCAGCCAGCATGATCTGAAATGCATATAAAGAGGCATGTAGGTATTGGAATTTTTCAACCCAAATCAGAATCCTAATTAACTGCAAATCAGGAAAGCCAGTAGCCTGGGGTATGTTAAAATGAGAACTTTGTACATGAAAGGCTACACATGCCCCCAAATCTAAGTACTTCCTACTTATCAACCACCAAATTCACTCCATCAGCTTCCGTGACTTCAATTATGCTCCTTAGGGATGTACAAGCAGAGACTTAACCCAAAACAAATATGACCAGGCAACTCGGAGTAAGTCATTTTTTACAGATATATTAAAAATTATGTTAAAGAGGCCTAACACACAATACTGGCACCAAGGTAGGAATTGGGGGTGGGAGGGGTACTAAATGTTCAGTTGAGAGTTGCTCAGTTATCTTCAAAAGACATGTATCTAGAGAAAGTTGGACCCATTATATTTCATCAAGAGTTCCTTTAATCTTTAATTGAACATGGTGACAAAGACATTAATTTCAGGGCTTAGCTCGCCTAAGCAATAAACATCCTTGGGTCTGTTGACACGGTTGAAATTCATGTGTTTCCATCCTCAGATATGAACACTTGTAGAACTGACTGGATTTTGTTCAAAAAGGGAAGCACTCTGTGCTGTGGAAATGCACAGAGTTGCCATTCTGATATTTTTGTTGTAGTTCATTGAAACAAAAGTGACAAGTAACATAAATAAAACAGTTTATTGGGATGCACGATTTTTGAGTGAGGGCAACTGAAACTGTTTCTTGGGAGAAACCTTTTAAGAGCCAGCGTGGTGCAGTGGTTAAGAGCATGGGACGGGGACTCAGACGTCCTGGGTTCTAGTCCCCACTCAGCCATGGAGCCAACTGGGTAACTTTGGTCCAGTCACAGACTCTCAGCCCAACCTACCTCACAGGGTGGTTGTTGTGGGGATAAGATGGAGGAGGAGAATGATGTAAGCTGCCTTGAGCCCTTTGTAGGAAAAAGGCAGGATATAAATGGAAAAATAAATAAATAAATAGATCACTGTCCAGTCTGTTTGCTGAATTAGTCCTTTTATAATATAAATCTATAACTCATAAGAAGGGATAGCAACCGAAACTGAAGAAAAATCCATTAAATTTGCACATTAAATTATCATTAATATTTGATAATTTTAAATGCAGTGTTTGCTATCTGCATTTTATAAGGTATTACCAGCAATAATAAAAATTTTCTTCTTCTTCCAGGTAGGATAATTCCAGATATTATCTACAGGCACCCTTTATCTTTCTATGTGAACATTACTGTAACCATTTAATAGGTCAAATATTGCAACAGCCATATGCATCAGCCAATGCATAGGTACACTATGTCTGTGGGGTGCAAATGCAGGCAAAAGGAAAGCCTTTCAGCTTCTCAGGTCAGAAGTATACCCGAGCTGGGTTGTCTGGGAATATTCCAGCAAACAGGGCATGTACATTTTTTAGGCAGTTCCCTTCAGATTATGGTTCCAGCTGCACATTAGGAGGAGTCTTTGAATCCAGACTGATTGGGCCCTCATACCTAGTAGCAAAGGTTGACACTTCCAGGTACCTGCCTCAGCAGAGGACCAGAGCCAAGAGCCCTTCCCCATTACTCTTCTTCTTCTGCCCTGGGGTAGAGAACCTCAAGGGCAGTCTGGCCTTCCTGTGCGCCAAGCCACCCCTTCACAACTTCCCAGATATCCACACTCCTTCCTTGGCTCCTTTTCCCCTGCCACTGCTTGTTTCCCAACTTTGGCACAGCCTTCCCCCATTGAAACACCTCTCCAAAGGCTTAGTAACTATAAGGAAGAGCTTTAAGATAAAAACATGTTAGGTTTTTTTTCCCCTTTTTGTATTTTTCACCCCACCCACCACTAGAACGTTTCTCCCAAGAGCCTTTCCGAAATTGAATTTAGCCTTAGGGCTGGCTGCTCTAGACCATTCTAGCTTGTTTACCTGTTCATATGAGCAACAGATTGCATTAGTTTATTGACGTCTTGATTAAGTAAGCCAGAATGTTTGGCATAATATATTTTTCCTGGGCTGCCAGAATCTTATTATGGTTAGCTATGCTGCACTAAATCTTTCTCTGAAGAACAGCACAGAATAGATTGATACTGTCTTAACTGTTCAATAGCCATAAGACAATCTCTTCCTTTTACATTTCACAACAATGACAGAATGAATCGCTCCATCTAGTCTAACAGAAGCTTACTGACTACAAGTGGTGCAATGCTCGGGGAGTTATCAGCCTCCATGCATTGATGTAGATGACAGATGTAAACAAACAAGAGTTGTAATGCCACATACTGCATTCAGAATTTACTTTTCTTGTCTAGTTTCAGACCCAGAAAATAATGAATAGATTAGAACATCTGAAGACATAATTATGGTATTTTAATCTCTGACAGATCTCTCATTGCTTTGCCTTACAGCTATTGCTGCTGCTTCTAGATTTCAAAAGACAACAAGCAGTTCTAAACATTTGTGAAAGTGACATATTTGGTAAATATTGTCTTGGATAATCCATGGGAAATATTTTCCAGGGCAGTCTATCCATTAGGAGCACAATGGAAGAGTGTTACATATATGGCTATGCGTAGACTAGTCTTTGATCTGCCAATAGTCAGCAATAACACTGCTTGTAGTATTTGTCATGCGTGTTGGAGTTTGCATGCAGAGAAAACAAGATCAAGGGTTGCATCTTGACTTGCCAATACATTTCTTGATTCTTGCTTTTTTCTTCGTTTCTTTATGATTTATCACTACATATTAACCATTTATAGCAACAAAAAGGTATCTCTGTTCCACCAAAGTTATCTCAAGGACCATGCATTCTACACAGGTAACCTGATGTACTTCAGATGGCTGGGAGTACAGCTTCCCATCAATTCCAGCAAATGGTCAATAGTCAGGGCTTATGGAGCTTGTTGGCCAAAACATAAAATTATCTCCTCTGTTCTGGAGAAACATCTGAGACAAGTACCTCTTTTAAACAAGCTGTAAAAACTGTCTAGTAGGGTACTTTGGATCAAATATATTCTCCCTGAGTGTGTGTGTGTGTGTGTGTGTGTGTGAGAGAGAGAGAGAGAGAGAGAGACTCTCTGTCTATCTCTACTTTTAAAATATCAGACAGCTACCAAACACTGAAGGCTATGTGTTCATCCAAACTTTATCAAGATGCTCTTCAAGCTCTCCTCTTGGTTCTCACTGAAGACAAGGCAGATGGCAAGTAGGGATAGTGCCCTAGTTGTGAAATCTTCAAGGATACTCAGTGAGTGGCACCTATTTTATGCTTCACTTCTGTGACTTTTTAGACATTACTGTTTTCCATTTTATTCTCCCAAGAATAAAATAATTCTGTGGATAGTTATTTGAAGTTCTCTCTCACTGTAGTAATGCTTTTGTTGTTATTATTGCATTGTGCTTTATTGTTACTGCATATTTAAACTGCTGGGGTTTTGTCCCCCCTCCAGTCTTTTCCATCAGCCACTTTGAAAGCTTTTACTGAACGGCGGGATAAAAACGCCTGAATGGATTAATCAAATGAATAAACAAGCAAACATTTACAGCACATGTCATTGTAGAAATGCTTTTTGCCAAGACTTGAAATGTTTAGATGTTTAATTTTAAACATTAGCCTGCAGCACATTGTTTCCATTCCAACCGAGTGTGCACACAGGCCTTCAGGGGAAAAGGGTGACCCTCACCAATCAGTTTGTTGGTGTGGAATGGTGAGTGGAGAAGGGAATTGAGGTGACAGCCCTTCTCACTCCCAAATGATTGCTGGGAATTTAGCCATCCAGGTACAGTTCTGGCAAATGGAACTGGCTGGAGAATTGCACAAAATGGCACCCACTTGTGCATGTGATTGTCTATCCATCCAGGACAGGTGTGCAAAGACCTTTAATTCTAAGGCTGAATTCCACTTTTGAGAATCTTTTGGGAGCCAAACTCCAATGGTGGACTGGAGTGGGGCTAAATGCAAAATGAGTGAAAACAAATAAAATAAAACCAGCACAGTAAAACCAGCAACTTTAACTTAAGTCTTACTGTCAGCCACTAACCCTTGAGAGAAAGCATTTCAATGGTTTTGAATGGTTGGGGGGGGGGCTACACAAAACCTGGAAAATTATCAAACAGTTGGGGATGGAAGGAAAGGGAACTTCAAAGGCCAAACTAGGAGTTGATTAGGCTCCCAGGCCTGGGTTCTTCATCCCTGAGCTAGGGATGCATGCCTGGAAAATGACTTCAGCATCTTTATGGTTCCAGACTGATAAGCGCAATGGCTTATGCATGTAAATATTTGTTCACCATCTTTCTAAAACTAGCACAAAATAGCTCAACAGGCCTAACAGACCTAATTAATAGACTCTTTTAACAGACCTAATTGTGGTAGAACCTCTGCATCTAGGCAGCATTCTACAAATGAAGATGACTAGATTATATTATTCTATTAGACTGTTTGGGTATGTGCTAACTTTCTAACTGAGCATTCATTGCTCATTTGATTATAAATAATTTATTTCCTTTAAAATCTACACAAGGAAACTTAAATAGATTCGATATAAAAATTAATGAGGCATATTTGTACAAACTAGTCAAGGGGGTATGTTTTGTTTATGCAAGATTCCATAACTATATGCTTTAAATATATCATAGGGTTTATGTTTCCATAACAATGCATCATCCCTAAGCTATTAATCTAGCTACAGAGTGCTGCATGTATATTTAATATTCCTCTGAAAAACCGTAAGGCTTATTTACATTTTCTATAGATATTGCAGTTTAAGGACATTTTAATATTGGCCTCTAATTCTACACTGTCAGTATGCTTTAATATAACTACAAAGATTATGCAACTGCCCGAGATTAGTCAAATCTATGTTCTGCATGTCAATAGTAGTGCTCTGCCCCTAATGAAGGATATAAAACTAGGCTATTCAAAAATCTACAGCAATAAGCAGTCATTGCATCATAGATAAAAACAGAAAATGTGCGGGCCATTAGACACAGCATATGTCATGGCATATGTTCTAGTGAAGTTTACTGCAAGCCCTCAAGGTTTAAGGAGGTGTACACCAAGATGGACTGTGCTTTTCTTCTTGGACTAGTAATCCTTTTAAAATTAATCTGGCATTTCACTGTAAAAATATTACTCTTAATTTTTTAAAGTCTCAAGCAACATTATTTTGCTTAGGAAATGTTGAGGGAAAGTTCTGTGTCAAGAGTTGCCTTTATCTCTGGAATGTTGGATAGGCCAGAGGTGAATTTTGTGTAGGAAGCTCTTAGGCTGATGAACAGCAACATGTTTTCCACATTGTACTTTCTGAAATAGCCAAGTCAGTTACAGATGAAGGTGACTTGTTCCATTGCTTAGAGAGAGAATATGGTCTATATGTTCCATACTCAAATGATTACGAATGAAACTCCTTGTTGGAGTTTCCATGTTGGAAATACCAGCTTCCAACATGAAAGATACGTTCTGTTGAAATGTGATTCATGGAACAAACTGATGCAACCAAACACAGATGGAAAGGGCATACTATGTACTCATCTAGAATTAATATCCTGCATTATACTAACATTGCTGAAGTTCAGTTAGCCACAGTTAATATATGCATTTATCCCACCGATTAAAGTACATTTGTGAACATTTGCCAACTGTATGCATTTTTTCATAAGAAGGTTTCAAATGTATGCTTGTTGTCAAATACTGTTCCATGGGGTATGTGAATCATATTGAAAAAGTGAAGACTTAAAGCACAAATTATGTGTGGATTCCCATTCAGTTGAATGGGAATGGAGCTGCAAATTGTGTAAATTCTGTTTTAAAAGGAACTGAAATTAATTCCTCATACATTCCTGATGCCAGTTGGTGGATGCTGGGTCATGTAGTACAATGCATCTGGAGGCTACCAGACTGGGGAAAACTGGAACAGATAGTGTAGGTGGACCAATGATCTGAGCTAATGTAAGGCAGTGTCATAGTCTACAACACGTGTTGCTTGCATGGGAAACAATGTATCTGCAAAGCTACGCCTGTAGCCAGACCCCTAACAGTTTGCATTAGGTGGCCAAGTTTGCTGATGGCAAAACATTATTTAGGCTGGTTATTTCTGAAAGGGATTGTGAAGAGATTCCAAAAGATCTCTTCAGGGTAGGGGAATGGACATCAAAAAAGTAAAAACAGTTTAATGTAAGCAAATATAAAGAGATGCACATTGGGACAAAAGATCCAAGCTTCACATATATGCTGATGAGATAAAAGTTAGTGGTGAGTGACCAAGAAAGAGAACTAGGGGGGTGTAGTATTATCAGAAAGTTAAAAAAGGGTAAAGGGTATGTTGCTCAAGAAAAGGGAAAGCATTGTTTTTAAAACACACTATTTAATGTCCAGTTCAAACAAAAGTATGTTTACCTCATAAAACCTCATATTAGGAGGTTCTCATGTTAAAACCAAGCTACATATTCTATTTTTTTTTTTTACATAGAGCTGACACAGGTACCTTGTGAAGAATCACAGCTTAGAAAAAATTAATAAAAATAGTATCTAAAACAGTATTAGTAAGATATGGAGCTCATTCATTAATAGGCTCTGTGATAATATATCACTGAAAATGTTGCATGAAGGACAGTCTTTGATAGGATTATGTACAATATAATAGCCAGACATTGAAATTAAAATTCACTGAGAAGATACATCTTGTGAACTGAAGGGTAAGGATAATAAATAACAAGTATAAAATTATTCACATAAACTAAAATTTCCATCAGCAACCATTCTTGTAATTATGGGAAATGATAAAGGAATAACCCACTGGAAATAGCTAATCTTTGTTGATTCACTATTTAATTTCTTTCTTTAAACATACAGGAGAGATTCTGTCAATAAAAATAATGTTAACCTAAGAAAATGCTAAAGGATGGAGCAGGGGGAAAATGCATTAGGTAGGATGCTTGTGGTGCATTTCTGTTCCAATGCACAAGAAAGTCACCTTATTCTTAAGAGAGTCCCCTTGCTCCTTCAGTGAATGCTATGGAATCTCTGTTACCACATGCATATGACAGTTCCAGAGGCGTAATGGGAAAATTCAGAAACTTGAGCCTTTGGTTTTTAATGGCACCTTTTTGAGGAAAGAATTACATTCTCCATCAATGACATATAGGAAGAAAAGGCAGACCATCAGCAGCCTGACCCCTCCAGCAGCCCTAGGGGCAGTTCCGCAGCCACCAGCAACTTACAAGTAAACGCAACCAAAAAGGCCAAGGAAAGGGCCAGATAAGAAAAATTGCAAGGACTAACTACTACCTTTAGGAAATGTATTCCAGGATTTAGCATATGGGTCTTTCACCTGCCAAACAAACCTTTTGCTTGGCAACCAGCAAAAGTTAGTCCCTGCCAAACGTGAAAGGCAGATGATAATAAAAGGAAAAGGGGTCAAGAGGACCTCTAAGAATATTGAACAGTGGGGGATGACAGGATACAATTGCACAAAGCAGTGGAGAATATGGCCTGGTTTGAATTCCCTTTGCATTAGCAGCAGACTCCGGAGAAACCTTGGCTGTGTTTGAAACATTCTATATGGAAGAACTTTTCATCTAGGAACAGTATGTTTCAGTTCTAACAAAACAGACTTTATGATCCAAATAGGTACATATCCATAACCTTGAACTGACAGTACACAAAAAGTGTCTTTCAGATGCAGTGTGAGGATAAAAAATATTTGTCTTTTTGTATGTGGGATGGGGGGTGGAGGCAAAACAGCTATCAGCTATAAATAGCTATAAATGTTTTAATAAATAAATAAATAAAATATCAAAGATGGTTGGTTTTATTTAGAAATTGGAAGTACGACTAATATTTGGGTATGGGGCAAGGAGGTTCCTATATTAGAAGAGAAGGCAGGACATTTCATAGTCTGTCTTTTACTAAACAACACACACACTTTTACCTCAAATGAGGGCTGGTTTGCAATAAGTAGCAATCCAGCAGCCTGCCTCATTGGAGACAGAATCACCCAAGGAAACACAGTGTCATGAAATACTGCCATTCCCAGGGTCATGACACTATTTAAAAAGATGGCTGCCACCTTTCCTTTTTAAAAAATAATGATGAACCTGGGAACAATCCCTTATCATGGCATAGCATTGTTTCCATTGAACCACTTTGCTACCAGTGAGGAATGCTATTGAGTTCCTGCTTATTGCAGCTCTGCTACAACTGCATCAAAGTTGTTTTTAAGGAAAGAAAGATGGTGGAATCACCTGCCCATATTAACATTTCTCTCAACCCCCCACACTTCCATGGGAAACAAATGGCCCTGCGAAAGGGAGGGATGTAACTTTTGTCCTGGAATGGGCAATTTTGGTCCCAGCATAAGCTTTCATAGCAGTCCTGTGTTTCCAATACTGTGTTCAAATAATATGATTGACAAAACACTTGACCTACTAGAACTCATACATACAGACCCTTTGAAGATTCTCATTTGAGCCAAGATTCTAACCTGTAAAAGAGAACGCAAAAAAGGTGAAAAGGTAGGTACAAGGATGCTTTTTCCTTTGAACCCAATCAGAAGATATTACAAAAGTTCAATCAGAGTAGTTTTCAGGAATGAAATAGAGGCAGAAAACATTAGTTTCTAACAATTATAACAATATATAACATTCCAAAGCAGAGTATTCCAAGTCACTGCTTTTCCCAAGGATATATACATTATTATTGTTTTGGGCTGCTTTTCTTCCTAAATTTACTCTACTGAAAATGTGTTAAATAAATTACCAAGAGATGACCTTGCACCTCTGATGTGTATAGATATTGTACTTCTCATCGGCATGCCTCCTATTCATTTGCATGGGATCTTGCTAACCCACTTTACTTTTTGGTCACAACAAAGTGGCATATCTTATGTCATGATCACGATCAGCCAGAATACAAATGAGTACGTATAAAGTAGGCCCATGGAAATCAGTTGGATTTACATCTGAGTAAAGACACATCCAATGATGCTGTATGATTCAGCTCGACAGTTCCACCTGCATTGACAGGCTCATCCACAAAGTTCACTGAAGTTCCAGTCAGAGCATGATGTGAGTAGCTGTGTAAACAAAGATATGCATCAGCTATGTACACAAAAGTCTTCCTTGCTGCAAAGTATTGTCAACCTGTGTATGTGTGTGTGAGTGTGATACTGCCAATGTGGTACCTATATTTGCATGGATTTCTGGAGGGCAATCCACATCTTTCCAATGCAATGAGCACTTCCCAAAAACATTCTGGGAAGTGGCCTCTAGGTTGTAAGATCTTTAAATTTCCTGAGTACTCTGTGTCTGAAGGGGAATTAATTATATGATCTTGTTCATTTGATATCAGGCAAATTGTGAATTTGAGGAACTGAGAGAAAATTTGGCCATAAGACTTTTATATTATTTCCTTGTCTGCTGTATATGATAGAAAGAAAAGAAAGAAAGAGATTTTTCCTGGTTAGTTGTGATCAAATGCTAGCAACCTCAGTGTTTTAAAATATTCATAAGTGTACTCCTTTTAGGGCAGATGTCAATGCTATGTTTTCCTAGATAATGTTTTATAAAAATGATTTTATGCATAAACACTGTGTAGATAATGATAATGATTATGGTATCTCCTTTTCTTTTTAGAACGAATCATCTCTAGCACATTCCATACCCAGGAGGAGACAGATGGAGAAACATGATACATAAGTGGAAGTAAAGGAGCATTTTGCTGCGAACAGAAGATGTGTAACTGAACTAGAATATTAAAAAGGTGGCAAAAGGAAGGCTGTATATTAAGTAACAGGTAGTACAGCAACAATAACAGAAAATTTATATCTGTATAAGGATAGCACATCAAACATCCTGAAAGATTTTAAGTACTGTGTCAAAATCAAATATAAGGAAATCACAATAAAGTATCTAAGATAGTGGAACTCAATAGGACAGGCTGAGCCTTATGGAAATTTTAAGAAGGAATTTAAAATGATAAAGCCATTTCTATTTTTGTTACTGAATTCACAATTAATACCTACAATTGTTGCTGAAGCAAGATGTATTAAAATTCATAAAAGTTTGATAAAATTGCACAATGTATAAAAAGTTATGAACCAGGGATCTCCAACCTTTCCGGATGTGTGAGCATATTCAGGAAGGTGAAGAACTGCTGTGGGCACCACCATGAAATGTCTAATCACTGGATCACTGCTTTGACATCTACCTGTCATGCCTATGGATTTATGCTGCTTCTTATTCAGCAAAAGCCTTGTTTCATGTCTATCAGACATTGCAACATCTCTTTTAGAAGAGATTGCGCAATACAGCTAATGCTTCATTTATTTTGGCAATGTCTGGAAGTTGTAACTTGGGGAGTGGCGGGGGAAGTTTTTACAGAGATATATTTTGTACAGGAACAGTCTTTAATATTCACTAGCATACAAGATCTTTTCAATCATTTACCTGCATCGTGGAAATGAACAAATGATCTGTCTAAATTGATATTTTGCTATTTCAACAGTTTGAACCTGGCAATGATAAAAACAAACTTTTAATGCAGTGAACTGAGGACTTTTCAACCATTTCACTACATGAATGGCTTATAGGTGTCAACTTTAAATAATTATTTGGATATTGGTCAGCTTTTGTTGAAGCATGTGCATAATTGCTAGAAAGTTGTATGTATTTCATACAAATCAATGTGTGTGTTCATTACACACACACACACACACAAGGAAACAAGTTTAAAAAAAGAGAAATATTCAGGTACTTTCAGATGCCATGTTGGGGATCACAGGTATAATCTTGTAAATTGTCTAAATCAGCTGTGGTCTAAAAAGACCTTTACAAGTGCTGAGAACTCAAAAAGGTTTATTGGAACCACATCCATAGACTCACCTATTGGTTACTTTTATCTGCACTGGAAGATCACACTGTTAATTGCCTATAACAGTGTGGGTTCATTTTGGTTCTTCATAACCAGACACTGCATTTTTGCTACATTTTCTAATAATCTCTTTCCATTTGGTTTGCATTGGAAGGGAATTGAATATGAAGAGAATTCCACACTTGGGATTGTTTTCATTCATCAGAAAGATAAGCATGAAGCCATTCCGAATGTGGATGGAAATCATGAGCATCAACTCTGAAGACAGATTCCATCACAACATAATAGACACAGAAAAGCCAGAAACTATCACACACATTGTGAGAACCTTAATATTTAACTCTCTTCACTCATTTACTTTTTGTTAACGTGGAGAGTGAGAGGGACCCGGCTAGGCCCGTTCACTTACCACCTCTTCAGAGTGGCAGAGAACATCTGCAACACATCTATAATAGCATTCAGTGGACATAGTTAGAACATTCTGTGTATTTGATAATCCTGGTAATCCCACCTATTTCCAGATGTGTATTATAGATCATCAGGGCTTGAACAGGTCATTTTCCTTCATTTTCTCCTGGGCAATGCAGATGTTTTCAACTGAACCTGCTACATTCACTATCTTCCCTGATCACAACAGACTGA
The DNA here is from genome assembly GCF_004798865.1 of Varanus komodoensis. Classification (NCBI taxonomy): domain Eukaryota; kingdom Metazoa; phylum Chordata; class Lepidosauria; order Squamata; family Varanidae; genus Varanus; species Varanus komodoensis. The sequence goes on along the minus strand of NW_025335408.1, from coordinate 8,877,609 downwards.
ATTAATAAACCAGAAACCAGGGAGACAGAAGCCCTATGCAGACATTGAGTCAGTTAAACACATGAGCCCCATTGTCACTATTGTTACCCTGCATGCATGTGGGCTAAAGAGGGGAGCCTCCTCCCTCTGTGGAGACCCTGCACATAATCTGGAATGTGCATGTGACAGAAGTGACAACCAGGGGAGATGGAGTTGGAGCACTCCTCCTCAGGTATTTAGACAACCTATTTTAGGAACAACTGAGCTGTAAGCTGAAAGGTTCTAGGAACACAGTAAGCTGAGAGGTTCTTGTTGGGCATTTTCCCAATTTCTCCTACTGGGAGACATCAGTTTGGAGAAGTTGTTAGTCATCTATTGGACCTAGAGTAAAGAAACACCAGATTGAAATGTAAAAATGGAACCAGAAAGTATTCACATTTCTCACACCAGGAGTGCAAGTTCACATATTGAAGATATTTGATATATTCTAGTCTGATAGCAAGATTGGGATCCTTAAAAATATAACAAAATGATGAGAAAATTGTTGTGTAAGAATAACTGAATTTTAACATTCCGAGGATAACTGTAACTCAACTAATATAAGAAATTGTGTAATTTACCTCACAAAATCAACCATAGATGGTAACTTCCATTTAGCTATTTTATTGCAGCATCAAGGTAAGGACACACATGACACAGGATATATCCAGTACAGCTATTGATGCTTAGTAACCTGCTATCAATGATACATCCAGATCTAGAATTTCATCCACTCACATCCTAACAATTCTGTTGTTTAAGGTACTGTTTGCATTGGCAGCAATATGTTTTTATGATTATTGTTTTATGGATGTTTATAAGGTACCTTTAACCTTATGGTTGGGAGAAAGTAGGGTAGTGTTAAAACAACAAATTGAAAATCTGGATGGAACATCTCATTGGTTTTATATGTTCATATGAATCAGCTAGTAGAGATGGAAATAGAGATATGGGAAGGCATGTGTATGCATGTGCGATTATGCATATTGGAACATGCAGTTTTAAAATATGGGTAAATTCCTACAAATCTGGCTGTGCAATCTATTGCTAATTAGATCATTTAGCTATATTAATAATAAGCACTGAGCTTAAGTTATTCTCTCCACCATACTTTATTTCTATTGATGATTTCCTATAAAAGCCAAATGATCTCACAGCTATTAGATTGCTCCACACTTTAGTATAGATGTATTGTATGAAATATAATGCAGTACAAATGTCAGCCCAGGAACTAAATAGCTTATATTTCTAAAGAACCATGAAAAAATATTAACACTATAGAAACAATGGTTCAGTAATTACTTTTTGCTGTGGAGAGAGCCTAGGCATTTATCCTTATAGATCCCTAATACACTTAAAGTCAGCTCTGCCCCTGTGGTCCTTTTTCCTTTGTTGATAAATGTATTGTACTGGATACCTTCTATGACCACTACAGTATTTGAGGTCATGCGGGGCTGTTAGCACAAATGGTGTGAACAATAGTTTATATGCCACTTAACTCCTTGGGAGAAACAGTTAACCTTGCCAGAGAGGACAGATCTGTCATGTATAGTTATTAAAGTCGAGAAGGTTTTGTTATGCTCTCCAATACTTTTTATAGAACTACAGTATTCTTTCAGTGCTGGCTTTACCAAGCACGAAGGCAACAAAGCAAACAATCAGCAATGAAGATCTTTATGGGATGGATTGTTAGTGTTTCCCCCTCTGTCCCTGTTTAGTTTTCACTGATGGATGCCCCTCAACATGTCTACTACAAAACCTGTCATCATTTTAAAAAAATCTAGATGAAGTTCCCAATGTAGGGAAATGTGTTTGGTTCACAATTTAATTCATGCCAACCTAATTTGCACTTCCTGACTAATATGTGAACAGGAATGCAATTATCCTTTAGTTTCTACTTCTCTCTTAATTTTGCAATGCAGTTCTCGGGACAAAAAAAATGCATATTAAAGTGCATACATTAAGAAAAAAACAATATAAAATGGATACCTTAGATAAGCATAAATATAGAGCAAGCACTTGCAAATGTGCTTATTTAGGGTAACTGCGCAAAAATGCATAAAATGTTTCATCTAGATATTATTTCACAAACCACTAACCAATAAGGAGAATAAATGGGGTGAACTTGTGCTTGATACAATGTGGATACCATGGGGTGGAGGGACTAGACAGTTTAAAGTTTAAAGTTGATCAATGAATTAGGTATACAAAAGTCTCTAACCCAAATATATGAAGAGCATTTTTAAAAGGTCATGTTTTTTATCAGCTATCTATGTACAGCCTAAGCACGAATGAGATGGAAGCGCTTTGATTATAAATTTTAAAACCATCTTAATACGCTATAATTGCCAGAGCTGCCTGTGACATGGATGACCCTTATCATTCCTAGACATAATTTACAATTAACTCAAGAAGGTATCTTGAAAGCAATAAAATCCACAGAGTCACTTATAGAAAGGGGAGGACAACCCTGATAAGGAAGAATGAAAGAGAGTGGGAGTTTTATGATAGCTTTCCTGGCCATACGCCATCTTAGGGATAATTTTGGAATGACCCTGCACATCAACAGTCACATTTTGGTGTTGTACCAGTGTATTTTCACACAGCTGTATATTGTGGTCCAGTGACTCCCATCAAAGCAGCGCTGAGCTATGTGCACATTTGACTACAGGAGAAGCTATTTTACTAGAAGAAGTGGTGGTAGGGAATCTTGTAGGTGGCATCGTGGGGCAAAACACATGCAGACATTCACTCTTGTATTATTACTTGGCTAAATCCAGTAGCTATCCATTCAAACACTATAACCTTTCAGCATTGGCTCACCTTTTGTAGACTAATATTCCCCTTACTCCGTGAGCAGTAAACTGCCAGTTTGTAAAACTCTTCTTCCTCTGAAATATGCCTCATGTTGAGTGTATGTCAGATGCTGTCCTATGCTGGTAGAATGTCAAATTTATATGGTTCCATTGTTAACAAAAGAATGATGGAACACCTCACATATCAGCAGCAGAGCAATTTACCAGTAAATGGACATAATGAGAATGGCAACAACAGAAGGGAAGTTTGGATGGGATATGCATAACCCACAAATAGAAGGACACTTATCCCATTTCACAGGATTATACATTGTAGTAGCTGTGGGGAAAAGAGTGAGAAAAGCCATGCATGGATACTTAGCTATGGCACACCTGTAGGCCTACTCCACTTGGCTCACCTTTTCCAAGCCAACCTTCTCTGCCCCTGGCCTTTCCTGAATGCTACTGCTCCTGGAAAACCCACCAGCCTTGCTTCCAGGCATCAGAGTCAGTTGTGAGTTGGCACTGAAGCAATCATAGGCTGTGACCCACTGCCTGTATGAAAGTTCTTGTGGACACAGCCACAGAGCAAGGGATGAGCTCCACATTAAGGAGGTTGATGTAAGCAGCCTTGGGTTGTGGGGCGGGGGGGGGGATGGGAAGCAATAAATATGATAAATAAATTTCATACTCAGGACATGCCCACAAAGGCTTATTTGATCACAGCTGCTCTCCAGCCACCAGGAAGTGTCTGGTGGCCATTGCCACCTTAGGGATATTTCCAAAATAAACCACATGTGCCTAATCCGTAGGGTTGCCATTTTTGCTACATCTTATCAGAAGATCAGAAGCAAGGATGTAGTGGGCCTGTCTCTGAGATGTCTCTGGGGCCTTGTGTCCAGGATACTGCTTATCTGGGAATGAGCAGATCTGGGGAGATGTAGGGGATTACAGTTGGAAGAAGACTCATTGTGAAGCATCTGCATGCCCAACATTGGATCTAAAGCCATATCATATTTTTTCCCAGATCAGTAATATATATGTTTGTAAAACATTGCTTTGATTACAATTTTTTCGTACACAATTCATAAGTAAGACAGTTGTATGTAGCATTGGGATATGATTCAGCTGCCTTGTTGACATCTCAAAAGTTAACCTATTAAGTTGTCTATAACCTCCACTCACAGCTATGTACAGTGGCCTAGGAAGTACCTGGGGCAGGGAGGCAACTAAATGAAAACAAAAACTAACACCTGGCAGATTGCAATATATGGATGATGTTCAGGATGGTGGGTCATAACTGTGCCAGTTCTATAGAATTCAACAAACATTCTTACGAATTCACAGTATTGTTATATTAACTTTAATTTATATGTTACAGTTGCCATAATAAGGAAGTCTGACCTCAAACATGTGTGGGAATTCTGGCTTTTATGGATAATCATACAAGGCAAGGAAGCACTTCAATAAAGTTTTGAGTGCATCCCCAGTGGAGATGGGTGAACTCTCCTAATTTTGTCTCAGATTAGTTTGGAAGCTACTATTTTTTTCCAGGCCACATGCTTCCTGGTGCTTCCCAGCCTTCACCACACCTCCCCACAGAGCACACTCCACACTTTTCTTAGCTGGCAAACAGTGAGAGCAGGAGCAACAGCTGGTGGCAGGCAAGAGCAGAAGAAAGAGAGTATCCCCCTCCCTTCTTCCTTCACTGTAGCTCACATGGTCTACTTATCAGAACACTGGGCAAAAAGTCCCAAAAGACTCTGGATAATGTAGTTCTCCAGAAGGCTACTGCAATTGAACAATTATTAAGTGCTTAGGATTCTGATCCAGCTAATTTCTTCTGCTTCTCACCCTCAAATCTCCATAAAAGCACGCACTTGTTCCATCCAACTGGCAGCAGAGAAAACACAAAGCATTACACTCTTAGCTAACTTAGATTCCAGGTTTCCTAGTAGCATCAGCTGTTAATGAACCTTTGTGAAGAAAAAAAAAATCTAACAACTAAAAGTATTCTCAACTTCCACCTTCATGTCCAGTACAATTAGCTTGCTTACACTACGTGAAACAGATTTTCCTAACAAAGAGTTTGTCAAATATCCCTAATAACCTGGGAAATAATAAAAATTAAATGGCAGAGCTTTGTTAAGTCCAAAAAGAGAGGTTATTTGAATTGTCATAATCATGCAATTATCTCATTTCTACTGTATTTCAAAGGGCTTTGGCTCCATCTAATCCAATATCAAGAGGAAGTGAATAGGGGGAGCCCTAATGCAGATTCTGTGATGTATTCATAAATCAGGACTTTCAGAGCCTGTCATGGGCTCCATAATGAGGGTCATTATTCAGGCAGAGTGTCAAAACTACTATCAAAGGACCTTCTCAGAATCACAATCATTCTGTTTCTTGTTAAATAAGCAATGTAGTACACAAAAATGGCAAACAAGAAGCAGGTCAATTTGATACAGTATGAGGGCACCAAGACTCTAGAGTAATTTACCCTCTGGGAATTCTGATGGCTGGTGAGATAAATTATATCCACCCTCAGAAAAGATTAATGGTAATAAAATCCCTGAAATAGCTTAGAAAAACCCACCTGTACATATGGTAACTTCAGCAACTAAGTATGTGTGTTCTTAATACAGAATTCCTAATTTTTGTTGGGGGGAGGGAGAAATAAGCCACTGTTTTACTATAGCCTAAAATTTGATAAAGACATCATTTAATTGTATAGAAAGAGCATTTCAACTAACTTAGAGTAGCTACATTTTTAAAAAGGGGAAAGAGCTTGAGACAGCATCTGAGAGCATGTTAGCTTCATTTTTGTTATTAGTAATAAGGGAGGAAATAAGCAAATCAGCTTGACCAGGAACTAAAATCAATCCTTTCAAAATGATTGCAAATATTGTCTGATAATATTTTGGAAGTCCCTGGGTGTACTCTTCAGGATTCATTTCCCACAGGTGGCCATGTGAACACCAGGCAAGGATTTGTCAAGTTCCCTCTTCTATCATCATCATCAACAACGACAACAACAGGAAAATTGCATTTATACCCTGCTTTTCTTCTTACAAGAAATCAGATTACAAGGTTCCCCTCCTCTCCATTTTATCTCCAGATAGATTAACCTGAGAATCACCCAATGATCCTCATGGTTGAGTAGAGACTAGAACCCAGATCTCCAGAACAGTGCTGAATTTACATATGGGTTGAGCAGTCAGCAGCCCAGGGCCTCATAATCTAGAGGAGGGCTCAGCCTCCTGCTGAAAACAAACAAACAAAATTTACCATTAATTCTATTTCATTTGTTACAATAAAAATCAGAGGCATATCTAGGCATTTTCCATATGGTTTACTGACCAACATGGGTTGAGCATAGTACAAATACAATTCTAGCTAAGCTGTGGTTCTTAACAGCTATGCTGAAAATGGAACACTTGAGTTAGAAGATGGTAAGCAAAGGGTAAAATTAAGCAGCGTTTTCAAACCAGTTTATAATTTCGGCAGTAAAATCCTGATGGGTGATACTGGTTAGTTTTAACTAAGGTACATGCTGAAATAAGCTTTAGCCCTATTTAGCCAAGGGAGATAAATTTACAAGCAGGAAGGAAGAGGTGGGAAGGATAGAACATGGAGCCTAACTCTGCTTCCTGAATCATGGTTGAGGGATAATGTCTCTTTGCATGTGCATAGACTCTTATTGCACTCTGTATCCAAATAAAACATCATTCAAAGGATGCATGCCTGATCTTATTATAGCGCTACTATTAACATCAGAGTGAGCAAAAGATTATGGGAGAAAATACTAAATTTGCATAAACCCTAGTTTTACTCTTCTAATCTGAATGTTATATAACAATAAATCCTACCTTGTCCAGACTTATTGTTTAAGTAAATTTGTATCTGTAGTATAATCAAAAGCAAACCAATTATATTCTGGCATCTTTTTTATCCATCTGTTTGGATATAACCGTCTATTAAATGGTGTTTGCATATGAGGAAATGTTCTATTGTATGCATAGGTACTCAATTATTTAGATTATACATATGAATAAACTGTGCAGTTGAAGGAGTACCCTTGTAATGTAGGACAATTACATTTCCTTCCACAGTTTACAGGTTATTAAACTAATATCAATTTGGCCCACACTGCTGAATATAGGATCTTAACCTTCACCTGTGAAAGTCCTTTCCTTAAGGGTTACATTTACTGCTACCAGCCTCTAGTCAATACTCATTGTAAGTGCTATAAAATGGTGACAGGAAAGAATTCTGGATTAATAAAGACTGAAAAAATATAGTTCAACCTAAAATGCATATTAAAACAGGGGAAAGTTTAAATCAATTGTTAAATTCTAATTACAGTATATCCTCTTAAAGGTATTCTGTCTGCAAGCAAAGGAAAAAAAAAACCAGAAGTGATACTGTAACTAAGAAAATTATGTCCTGCTGAACTCAGTTAACATGACTGGTCTGCTTCCAAAACGAAACCATTTGGTTTTGAGTTATGAAAGGGAAGAGGTCAAATTCATATTTGCTCCTACGTTCATCCTGACATCCTCTGAACAATCTTCTTTTAAAAAATGGCCCCAATCCAGGGAATGTCATGTTTATGTCTCATTGGACGCTGTGTAACTAGCACAACAGCACCCTGTCTTGCCACAAAGAACGTACACCACTTTGTGACTCAATTCACTGAAATTGGTGGGCATTCACTTATGCATAAATAAGGAAATGCCAGTTCAAAGATAGCAGTGCAAAGGATGAAAACAATTTCCTGGCACTAAAATCATTTCAGAAATATCAGAGCTCATCAATCCACCATACTGTGGGTAACATGTATCAATACAACTGTAATGTGCACATGGGGCAAAGACATTTCTGCCCATTTCTATCATACTCTGTGTATAAAACACACACACACAAAACACGGTGGCACACAGTTTTGTCTGCCTAACATGAGAAGTGATTCTAAATCTTCCTACAAACACAACCAAGTCTCTCTGTAATGTAAGGGGTATCTTCCCCCAAGGTCATTTTTTTCTAAATGCTGCAGGTTTTGTGAAAATGAAAAGCAATTTATAATATATTGCAGCCTTACTCAATCTGGTACCACCCAGATGTTTTGGATTTCGTATCCCATCAACTGCAGCCAGCATAGTTCATGGTCACAAATTTATCACACATTTTAAAACAAAACTTCCAGAAGGACCATGCTGAGGAAGCCTGATTTGCCTTCTGCCTTTATGAAAATATTTGCACATTAGAATAATAATAATAATAATAATAATAATAATAATAATAATAATAATAATAATATCCAGATCAGAATAAGCAGTGCATTTTGCCTGAGGAGCATATCTCATCAACAGGTTATCCACATTGTGAGAGTGTAATAGGGCTAGGAGCTTTATAGTCGGCTCTCCGAGACAGTGTGATTCTCAAGGCCAAGAGGATTCTGGATTACAGTGATGCTGTTTCCACTTAAACTGAGTGTAGTTCCCTCCTCCGTTAGTCTCAGTGGTCCAAGAAAACTGCAGATGTTCCAACACCTTACAATACATTCAACTGCCTATTATTCTCTGTGAATTGTGCCACCTAGACATTGTTCTTGGTTTTTATTCACTGATCCACAGGCAATTCCAACATCAGTCATCTTGCATCTACAGCTATCTGTCTTTGTTTTCGACCGAAAGTCTATGCACAGGCTTCCAATTGTATATGTGACTCTGATATGTTCTGAGTACAATATTCAAGGACTGGACCAGCTGATCTCAAACTTTTGCCACCGTCCCTATTACAGATAACGTCACTTTTTGCAATGTTCTAGCTAAGCAGATCGCTTTCTCAGGACTATTGCCTTAACATGCAAGAAAGCCTCCACTAGAACTAATTAACACTGTCTTTTGCTCTCCTAAAGAGGCTCATTCACCTTTCTAGATCTTTCTCCTGTGGGCCTTCATTTACCATCCTGACATAATCTAGTGCTGCACTGTGTGGGGCTGATGATGTTTTTGTCAATCTGAAGAATGCAGGGCAATTGTTGCAGAATCGTCTAAGAAACTGAGACCTTAATATGTACCATCTGTTTTACAAAAAAGCTCAATGTGGTAATGCATTTGCAATACCAGAAGCAATATCTCTATGACATGAAATGAACATATGTTGTCTAAGAGCCTTCAGGCTGACATTGAAAAAAGAGAAAAGATAGTACTTCAAGGCAAATATTGTCCCAATAGAAAGACTGCCAGAACCAATATGGCTCAGTCTATTGACAAGTCTCTGGTGAACAACATCATATAAAGACTTTCACATTTATGGGTTGTTCAGTTCTATGTCCCATTTTTTTTCCTAACTGGGGAAAAGATTTTTTAAGCACCTTCATTGTCACACTGCCTGCCCTAGTCTTTCAGATCAACATATGTCGTTGGCTGCAGAAACATTGTCCATTATTCTGCGAATACCCAATTTAAAGGGGGAAAAGTCAATAGAGTTGACAGCAGGTTCTTGTACAATAAAAACGAAAGATGGAGAAAAAGGCAGCAGGAAGGAGAAAATGCAAAGTCCATTAAAGGCATGTTGGCAAAGCACATTAATTTTTTTATGAATATTGAGCATTTTTAACACAGAATTAAAATTAAGATGACACACTATCCTTAATTCAAACTTACATATTTCTACTTCTACAGCCTTAACACACATATTTTTTAAAGTTTGTTAACTTGTGAGAGAAATAAAAGGATTTTCTTTTATGCAACAAGCCTTACACATTTTCTTTTTCCTTAAAAACACTTAAAACAACAATGATGCATCTGAATCGCTTTTAGAAGTTGCATAGAGAGAGCACTCTGTTTACAATGAACTATAGAAGAGTGTGGATTTGATTTTTTTTTAACTTCTCAGTGCCTTGGAATTTTTGATGCTCTAGTAGGAGAACACTTTACTGTCCAAGGCCAGGTCCTTGGGGTGGCTTTTGAAGGGTAGGCATTTGGCAACGACCAGGTCACCAGCAACAGAACACCAGCTACTGGAATATTATTTATGTACAGAGCAATCCTATACTGTGTTGTTTGTACTCAAGGGGAAAAGAGATGCCACCATTTTGTCAGTGTAGTGGCCAAAGGGTGTAGTGAGTGTCATGCCATGTAGGAAGGAAGGGGATGAAACACAGAACCACAAAATACACCCACAGAAATGGTGGGAAATGGCAGTTGCATTCCTAGCAATTCTGCCCATGACTTCCAATCCAGATCTGTGGTGGGGAAGCCGTCTTGCCCTCAGTGAACTAATGAAAATGCTCTCAACACACCCCTTGCATCACTGTGTACACAAGACACCTCAGCACAATGCCCCTACTCTGTCAGTTCTAGGAGCTCAGCCAGTGTTGACCCTGCCATGGGCTCTTCCTAGCCAACCTTCCAGAAAGAGGCTTCAGGGTCTGTATGTTCCTCACAACCATTGTTTAATAGTCAGAAGGAGAGGATACACGTAACAACTCCCACACAGCTCCCTGGGCAGGACATCAAACAGCAGCCCTTGTCATACAAGGATTAAAGACTGGACCAAAGGAAAAATACTTTTTTTCAAGGCAGTGATAGTGAGGGGCCAGGACATGAGATAAGAACAGCGGTAGATCCACATCATCAACAGCAACCTCCATAGTGCACAGGGTTGAAAAGTAGGAATGTGGATCCCATCCAATCCCCCCATTAATCCTTAGTATGCCTGACCACCAAGGTGAGTTATCATGTCATGCAAACCCAATCTTTCCTTTCAGAGGGGCTGTGAAGCCCCTTCACAGCAAGTTCCTTGTCTTTTTCTTTTTCCACTATTCTCAGGGTACTGTACAATTTGCATTTTTCTATGAGACTCTAGCTGCCATGAAAAGCACAAAGGTACATCCCACTCTCTTTTCATGGAAAAAGGAGTTCTGACAGATAGCTCGTCCTGATCAAAAAGAGGTTCATTGCACTGTCAAAGCCACTGGAATTTTCCAACCAATTAGGAATTTATTTTGGAAAGGGAACCATGAAACATGTTATACATTACTTTTGTTTAAATGCTTACCAGCCTTGCAAAAAAAAATCTCCAAATGTTACTAGCCCACAAACACTGTCCACTAGCCTTCCTGCCCTTAAATAGCTAGCTTGTGGTGCACTGTTTACATGAAGATAACGAGAGAGAGAGAGAGAGAGAGAGAGAGAGAGAGAGAGAGAGAATCCACTCACTTCCCTTCCAAATAACTGCTTGTTTTCTCAAGTATGACTCAACTTGCATCACTTGTAAGCACATTTTTTCCGAAGCCTTTGCCAGATGTGGCACAGAAGCCCCATATATTTGGGAACTGGATTAAGCTTCTTAGCCTTTGGGTGTTTTAGTAGTAAGCTGTGGAGAAGACGATAAAGACAGGATCACTCTGCAAAAGTTGGAATACACCCTTACTAATAGAGGGGCTGCATTTATTGAAATGAATCATTACACCAAGGGCGTGATTAGATCCACTGCCACTCAGCCAGCCTTTGTCTTGGTTTGAGTCTTTCAGGCTACAAAACACCCAGGAGTTCTTATGAGTTAATTTTCTTCCATTCTACTGTATTTTCTTGCTTTATAGGATTAGGCTCCCCCCTCTTCTAATTCTTCTGTCAAAAGCTAACTTGCCAATTCTCCATTGTCACCTCAAGAGGAAATAAATTTTATCTGTAATGTAATTTTACAGAAAGATGGGAAAGAATGGAAAACAAAACAAATGGGATGGTTTTTGTGTGCATGTGCCTAAGTATATCAAAAGAGGAATTTAAAAGTATTCTTTCTCATTTCCTTTTGTGGAGTCTATATTATCAGAGCCCTTCCTGAATTTCCTCATTTGTGATAATGAGCATTGCAGAGCAGGTGGGAAGATGTCACTGAAGCAAGCCAACTCTGTTCTTTTTCTAGTTTCCTCCATGGTGTTTTCCTTCACGACTGTCAGGCTAGTTTACACCTTTGTCCATATGGGAAACTCTAGAAATGATTTGCATGTCCATATTTGCTGCACATGTATTCTAATCTGTGCACACCTCTGTCTGTTTACTGCAACTCTGGACTTACACTGAATCATACTCCATTCCATCACTCAGCCGGCATATATGTCGCTCGTACAATGAACAGCAGTGGGTCAAATAGTGGTGACTAATAAGACTAATAAGACTTACTCTGTGTTGGAGCTAACAAATCCTTTATCAGTACTTCAACCATTCTGCTTACGTGGCCTCATTGTTAAGATTATGCCTTTCATCTATGGGAACTAATCCCTTTCATATACAATTTTAGCAAGGAGCTTATAAAATGTGTATTAAAGCAGTATTGACTTGTCTAACAATAAAAAGTACAATTAGGCTTCCAACACAGAGCATTACTAATTTGCATAAAAACCTCTCTAACCCACTCCTTTTACTGCAGAATATAACCAAAAGGTTACATTCTATACCATGCACCAGTAATTTTACTCTAAAATCAGCAGATAGCTCTACCTATGTGACGATGTTCACTTTTTTCCTTTGTGAAGATTCTTAAAAAAAGCGGAATTTCCATGAGGAACATATCAATAGGAAATAATATTAAAGATCATTAGACAGAATGGCTGGATACAAAGGGTTCCTTTTATAATATCACATAATGCAATAATTCAGGACTGTTTCTTATCAAGTGTCACTGTCCTGATAAAATCACCCCAAGGGTCAGAATAGAGGCATAATTTTATCTTACCTTCCAATGGTAGCAGCTCATTTTCATAATGTACTATTTAAACAAGAAGCTTAGAAAGACCATGGAGGAGTGATAATGACCATTCTATGCCTGAAAATGCATAAATAGTTAGGCTTCTACCACTAAGCATTTCCACCTAAGAAGATTACTAAAGATCCCTTCTGCTACATTTCTAATTTCCATAAACCAAATAAGTGCCATTGTCTATTCACACTCCATATACTATACCTTTCTTGAATATGTTGGCACCTCATGCTAATTTTGTGTGTACATTCCAAGGAAAACACAGTAAAAAGACATGAAAACTACACTGTTGGACCTGAAAATAACTACAGTCGAATGTCTTTCCCCAAACACATTTCATAGCCCTCCAAATAAATGGAGAAAAGTTGCTATGACACTTATACACGTTACCCACGTTTACACTAAAAACAAGCAAACAGTATCCTTCAAGCAATCAACTGCCCACCGTGTTTATTGCCCACCATTTCTACTCAAAGGTGGCATAAAAACTTCATCCTAATTGCTTGTTAAAAGAGCAGTATCACTTTACCAGAGTAACACAAGATGACATTGCCCCAGGACATGTCACATAGTGTAACACAGCATAATCTGATTAACTTGATCCAAACGCCTTCTGCGCCTGTTGAAATGCCACTTTTCAGGAGACAGGACCTGTCAATAGCAATAATAACATCCTGTTTTTAACCAGTTGCATTCACACATCTGCCTATAGCGCCAGCATCATGTCAACTTCGATTATAATGCAACACTATAGTAGTTGCTACATTCTACTCTAAAAACATACTTCTTGCACAGCCATTTTTAGCAGTGGAGCATTTATTCACCTTTGATGAGAGCCCAGGCATTTGGGAAATTAAACTGAATGTTGAGATAAATAGCTTCATTGATAACTGGAACACATTTAACCATGAACAAAACTGCACATTACGGTAGGCCTTGAGCTCTTAAGAACATGATTCCATGTATTTCCATACCCCTGCCCAAAGCAGCCAATGAGGAGCAGTGGGGCAAGGAAACGTGTCAAAATGTAACAGAAGCAAGATGGGAAATGTAACTGCATGCTCCACTTCAGGAAGGAGAGAACTTGATATTGGTGTGCCGTTCTTATTATGGCGCATTATGGCCCAATGATGACCATAACGTCCATTTTCCCCTCCCAGTGACCTACTGTTGTATAAACTGGTTGGAAATCTTCCACCAGTGCAGCAAAATAGATGCATTTGCCTTTAAGAAGCAAAAATAATAAATGCAGGCAGGGAGTGGGAGAAGCAACTCAGCTGCTCCACCAGTCCTGTTGCACTTGCAAGAGCCATCACTTGTATTCTTAAGGCTTTTGCCCTTTTAAGAATAGCCCCAGCAATGAGCGGAAAGTCTTGTTTCCAGCTTGGGACAGATGAGTGAAGCTTCTTTTTGTGGGCTGTGCTGACCTGTCCCATTCTGTAAGCAAAACTGAAACAGCCCCTATTCTAAAAGGACAAGATGCACAATAAAATGGGACGAGGGAAGCAACATGATGGATTGCTGTATCTGAAGGAGTCCTACTGGCCAAATGACGTGTCCATCTCCCTGTTTACTCTGGGAAAGGTGGAGATAGTGTGAAAATACATTGGAGTGGACTGGAGGGAATTATGGCAAAACTGTTTATTTTCCTTTAATAAAAGACTTTGTGGGGGTGGGAGCAGCTGGGAAGTGCCACAGACATACACAAACACTCTGGAGGGGCAGGGGGGAACCAAACGCAGGACTGCAGCAGACCAGTCAGGAGAAAGCTGCTACAGTCCATAGGCAAGAATAAGGAAAGGAGAGTGATTTCATTCACAGAAGCCACAGGGATGCATGGCAAGGCTGGAAGGATGGAACAGGGAGTTTAGAAACTACACTGCCTAGGTAACACCTGGTACCTTCTGGCAAAAATGCATGCACTGTGGAAACCATGTAGGATTCTTTGGCATATCATAATGACCCAGCCAGTGAAGCTGGGTCCCTAACTCCCACTGGGCAGGATGTGAGATGAGCAAAGTTTAGCAGGGAATTGAATCTCTGATTATTGAGAACAGCATAGCTTTTTCTCTAGGTACCTCTCTCATCCACAACTGGGAGGGCAAGTAGTGCACAAGGCAATCCCCACTTATACTCCATTGGTTATTGGATGCAGTAACAGGAGTCACCCTCCATACTAGTTTTCAGGGAGGGGTGCTTTGGTCAAAGAGAGTGGCCCAGATGGGCTAGTGCGGTCAGCCAAATTCATCCACAAGCCAAATATGTGCAGTGAGTGAAGCCAGCTGCCAGACTTCATGAGCATCCCAGGGTCACCATGACTGGGATTCTGAAGGAGGAGGAGGAGGAGATGGAGAAGGGTACCTTGAGAATGTGGACATGGGAATTCTAGGAACCCAGGGAAAGGCATGGGCATTTACAGAGCTCTCAAGGTTGCTGCCGACAGGTCCCCAGGCCAACCAGGAGAGCAGTGATGTTTTTAGAAAGGCTAGGTGGAGTCAAAGAAAGGGAGGAGGACAATGTGCTGCCTTGCCTAATCCCTGACCCCATGAGGACACATCAAGAGAGAAAATATTCCCAGTTAGAAGACTTGCATAGGTCACACACATTGGTTCTTCCCCAGTGGGAAACACCCTGAGGGTTTACTGAAAGAAAAGGCTTTGGGGGAGACCACCCTAATTTGGATACAGCTATCCTTGACATCTATGGGAGCTTTATCTTCCATTCTACTAGAGGTCTTTCTCCAGGTACACTGCTGCCTTCCTCTTGTTCTTGTAGCCCCACTTTAGATCAATTTCTGTGGCTTTGGAGCCATCAGATGCACTAGTGGAGAGAGTGGCTTTCAGCTTACCAGCTGAAAGTGATCAGGAAACCTGGCTAATATGGAAGACTCAGTGCTATGGATTTCAGCTTTTCCAACATGGTGTCCAAGGCTCACCACTATGGATTGAGACATCTGACTCTTTGCAATCATCCCTGGACCAGGACAACACCCACTGCAATCCAATCCTTTGAAAGGTTAAGATAACCTCAAGTGGATAAAAATGTGGATCAGATCCTTTTATAAGTGACTCACTGTGGAATTCACCAAACTAAGTGACAGATTGACTGGCTGGTTCAACTCTGACAAAGTTTTACATTTGTTTCTCATCTGTAAAGCACAATTGTGGAAAGCAATGAGAGGCCTTAATTCTCCCTTTGATGGCACAGTTGGCTCAGGAGAATAGACTGCTTTATATTACACTGTTTACCTAGTTTATAAATCTGAAACACAGGCTATGGAAAAAGCACTAAAAGCATTGTTTATCTCACCTGCTATTAGCAGATATCATTCATTTTTACTGCCTGCACCAAGGAGCTGAATACCAAACCACTTTTATTTGAGAAGGGTAGCTGAATCAAGATGCTTTGCACAAAGAAACAATATAGTTGCCAAGGTGAACAATGCCTTTTATTTTATTTATAAAGTGGAGGTTTACAGACTGATTCAAACTTTTGGGAGATGGCATGAAAGAGAATATTTATAATAGAAACAAGTAGTTGGCTCTAATCTACATATCTTTGAGTCCATCAGGTTTGTATTTAAATGTAACTTGCTCAAAGGAGACATTAAACTTGTGGAGATTTTTCCATTTTTGTTCATGTTTTCTCATGATCTATAGTAAAAGAAATTAATGTTGAGAGTATATGATTGTGTATGGAAGACTAATAATTATCTGAGCTAAGGGTATCCAATGCCCTCAGCTTTTTCCAATATGTGATTTGAAAAACTGCCTTGAGTTTCAAAATCATGGCTTTTCTCTCCAAAGACACTGCTCTGCTCCAACCTGAAAGCTCAAGGCATCCACACACACCAATTGGATAATAACTGACACAGTCATTTCCTTATCACTGGAACAAGTATCTGTAGGAAGAATACTTCGTGGAAGTCACCTATCTGTGTCACATTAGGAAGGGACAATTCACTCTATTTCTGTAGTCTGTATTAGTTTTGCATGCATTCCACATAAGTCTGTTCCATCCCATTTTCTACAGGCATTTAAAAAACATATTGAAAAGTACATTTAGACTGTGTGCCATTTCCCTTAAAATGTATGTTTTTGTTCCCATTTTTCCATAATAGATACAAGGGACCGCAGAGGACCGCATCACAAAATTTGGAGAAGCACAGAAACCAAAAGATACCTGTTTTATGCAACTCATCTCCTATCTCCACACAAGTGAGGCAGGTGTACAGTAGGATAGAAATATCTGCAAGGAGTGTGGAGAGGAATTGTTGTTTCTTTCCTAGCCAAGACCTGTGCTTGCACACAGCCAGTCTCAGTTCCAATCTCTTGGTTAGCTCCCCATTTATTCCTCCACCTGTGTTCCGAAAGAAGGTTGCTAGGATGCTGCCCTTAAGCAGCAATGCTGGTCTGGCTGGTCATGCATGGGAGCTGCAGACAAGGTCATAGACAGCCATTGTTATGAAAAGAAACTGTTGGCTAGGGTCCTGGAAGCCACCTTGCAAGAGGAAAAAGGATGGGATGTAAGCAGTTCAATACTTCATGCAATAGGAAAAATATTGAGGATCTTGAATCCAACCAAGCTGCAGTCTGATTTTAAAAAGGAAACTAACTTCAACTTTCTGCCTCTAAAGACTAAAAATGCACAGCTTTTTAAAAAGTGGGGAGTATCTGTGTGCAAGAAAGGGGAACGGGCATTGTTTTAGCACCATGTCAAATGGCTTGTAACTATCTGGGTGTTCTTCATTCAGTCAAGTAAATTAATCATTCTCTCCAGTAAGACACAGTTACTAAGGCCATTTCAACAAAGGACATTTAAGTGACTTTGCAGTTTGTATTTAAACTTACTGAACAAGCCTTGCTTAATGTGATAAATGTTTATAGACTCTTCTAATTACAGGGCTAGTTTAAAGCTAAGAGTGCTCTGTGAATGCTGCTTTCCTTCACAGAGTTTCCAGGGTTTTCCTATAATAATCAGTTACCATAATGAGCTTTTTCAAAGCAACCATTTGTCATCTTCTTAAAATGTATAAACTACCCAATATAAAGACAAATAGTTAGAGCCAGCCTAACCTGAAGCCTTCTACAAAAGGTTTCCATTAATTCAAAATCAAATAGAAAAACTCTTGGGATTTATTTCAAAGCCAAGGATAATGCTAATAATATCTTTTATCAAAATCCACCCATTCCAATCCAGACATCTATAGCAGAAAGCCATCCTCGCAGGCATGTATCTGCTTGTGCACGGCTATCAATTCTTGCTCACACTGACAGTGCAAATCTCTCGTTTTGAAACAGTTTGCAACCAGCCTCCATATTCCTCAAGTTTGCAATCAGGCTTGTCAGAGCTAACCTCCATTTAGGGCCATATTGTTCGGGATATGCATGTGTACAGACATATGTGTGTGCATCATTCTTGTGGGACAGATACGAGTGACATCTTTTCCTTTGTTTAAATTTAAATGTTATTAGTTTTTCCAAGCACATTTTTAGCATCTCAAGGCATGAAACAAACATTAACAAGAGGAGAGAAGGGGAAAAAATCCATTCAATAGATATCTGAACAAACAGTAGAATAATCATTTACAATATGCTTCCCCAATATTACGAATGCTCATACATTAATACTTTAAGGGGTTGGATAAAGGCTTTGTCCCATGTAGCACAGGACCTTGAATATCAATGGAACAAAGTTCCAATGATTTCTGTGGGTCTACACTTAAGTATGATTAAGACTGGGTCTAATCCAATGTGTCCTTTCCTGATGAACACATCTCCTGAAATAACTCCCAATTAATTTAAAATTCAAACTGTTCTTGTCCCCAAGCACATTTGAACAAATTAGTTAAATCCATTATAAGTTGCTTCCCACTTTTATTGTACCTAGCAATATTGCATAATTTCACAAGAGCTTATGCATGTGCTGTTATTACCATTCTTCCAGCTGTTAGAAATGTGCTATTAGATATTTATGCTATCATATTTGATATTTCTCTGTGTACATTCCCAATATTACCAGTTCAGGTGTTTTATTACTTATCACCCTGTTATTAATGAGGCAATCTTAAACATCAATTTTATGACATGTCCATAAAAAGTGGAGTAGGAAGTCTGACACATTATATCAAACTTTTTTATGGTAGAAGCTGCTGGTCCTTTATAGTTTGAAATCTCTCCACTATAACTAAATGCAGCCTAAAAAAATATTATACAGGGTTGTTGTGAAGGTAAAGGAAGAAGGAAGAAGACTATGTATGCCTCTTTGGTCTCTTCACAAGAGGAAAAAAGGAAGGATATAAATGCAATGTAACAACAACAACAATGTTCCTGCTCTAGGAAGCTCCACTTCTGTGATTCTCACAATTTACTTCTGTAGAGGAAAAAGCTCATTCATAGATACACATTCATAGAAGAGTATTCTTTCACTGAGCATCAGCTGTGCATTCAGAGGCAATCAAAACCCTACAACTTCCAACATTACCCTGCCAATTTCTGTCTAAACGTTCACAGGATTGTGTCCCAAACCATGTAGTTGAAAATGACTACTAGCCTCGAATTTACAGGTTATTTATGCATAGCCAGTAACAATTCCCTTCACAAATCCTCCCACTCTGATCATGAGAGTACAAAACTCTGATGCCTTTCTTAGCCCTCGGTGTCTGACATTTTTTTCTGCTTGCAAACTATTGCAGATATGAATGCACTGGAAGCTGACAAATGCCAAGGAAAGCTATACCTCCTCATACAGTGGTACCTTGGTTCACAAACTTGGTCGCAAACCAAGTCAAATTTCCCATAAGGTTCAATATAAATAAGGTTAATCCATTCTGAACCATAACTCTATGTTATACATAAAGGATGGCATATAAAAGTTTTAAATAAATAAATACATATTTTTTTTAAACCACAAAAATATGAGCCATGTCCCCGGGTTGAGGGCCAACCCACAGCTGCCTCACCAAGCAGGGGGACGGACAGGCCGAGGCCACAGCCTTCTCAGGGCAAGCCACCACTTCCAAGCAGTCACCATACTTCTTCCCCCCACAGCAGGGAGAGGCAGGAGGTAGCCTGTTCAGCCGGCCCCATTCCTCGC
This sequence comes from Varanus komodoensis, assembly GCF_004798865.1. Lineage (NCBI taxonomy): Eukaryota > Metazoa > Chordata > Lepidosauria > Squamata > Varanidae > Varanus > Varanus komodoensis. Next base: position 8,857,933 of record NW_025335408.1, on the reverse strand, counting down.
TTCCCCTCGCCTCGGTCTGCGGAAAGCAATCCTTACCTCCCTCCTCATGGCCCTTTCCCGGCTGGCCTCCCACTCCTGCTACCCCTCCTGGAGCCAAGCAAGTGCCTGCGAGAGGATCTTCCTCCTGCTCGGAAGTGGGGCGGCGGCGAGGAGCCAGGAAGGCCTCAACAGAGGTGCGTGAGCCCTCATGGCTCCCCCTCATGGTGGGTGGGGAGAAGGTTATTGTTTGGAGTGTTCATGTGGGGTAGATGGCCACGATTGTGGTCGTCACCCAATGCAGAGTTTGCAAACAGAAGCAAATTTCTGTTCGTGACCCGATTTGGTCATGAACTGAGGCATTCTGAAATGAGGTACCACTGTATTTCCTATTGTATATTTAATCCGCTAGTTGCAAGTTACACTTTTAAAGAGAACTTTGCTCCCTGAGCTCCATTCTTTGGATTTAGTCCCTCAGTAGTTCCATGTGCCATTAAAAATAGGTTGGCGGCCTGCTCATGACAACTATAAATTCTGCAATACTGGCATGATCAGTATTGGTGCAATTCAGAGCCATGTGATCTCCTACAATTACCAGCTAGTTCTTGATACAATTTGACCATTCAGTTCTTGACCATTTCAAAGCCTTGGGTTACTTGGGGGTGAGTCCAGAACCTGCTAGTTGTACTGAGTTCCATCTGAAATGAGATTATAGACTGGACTGTACTACTTTAGACTGCAGAAGAGGTTGAGGAGAAGGAAATGGCACACTTCCCAGTGCTCTCCTAAATGAAAAATATACCCCGTAAGTTAAAGAATAGCACAACAGTGAACAAACTGGGTTAAAACTTTTCTTTCTGACTTGCTTGGTTACTTCAAAGTAGCTTTTTATGTGAACAATCAGAACTGGCACCTACATCTGCAGAATGAATAGTACACTCTGCCACCACATCCTGATGGTGCATGTGGATCAGGTGTAAGTGCATCTCCAAATAAAGAGTAAGTGACAACTGCTTGTTTGTGTGAGGCTGACTGGATGCAGATAGCCTCCCTCAAAGCTATTGCTCTTCAACAGGTGACCAGAAGGCTCGCTAGCAGAACATACCATTGGTTCAACAGAGAAGAGTTTTTTATGAAAACCATCATCTGTGTAGCATGCTGGATATGTGAGCCTCTCTGGATCAGGGCCAATTTTAATGATGGAAGGAGCCACCAGGGTCTCAAAAGGTCAGGAGATGTGGTACCCCATCATTACATGGATATTAGAGAAGTAGATGCAGATCTGCATTTACAGTGAGTCTCAAACCAGCTAAAGAAGCCGTAAAAAAGGGAAGGAAGAGAAGGAGGGAGAAAAAAACCACCTTAAACTTTATTGACAATGTTTGGATTAATGGTAGCAAGTTTGGCACACAAAAAGAAGAAAAATGACCACAGTGTCACCAAATAAAATATGCACAATGACAGTGACTTACACAGAACACTGAGCTTATAGAAAAGGCATTGGTCCAGATAAATAACTTCTTTATTTATGTCAGAAATTTTAAAAATGCTGCATTTAATTTTAATATCATGATGAGAACTGTGTCTCATGTTTGACAGGCCTCATTACACCAAGGCATATAGAGAGTTTGCACTATTTAACAATTTTTATCAATCATTTAACAACGGGCAATGAAGACAGAGCACAAAGACAGATGCATAAGTGATGGAACTACAAGGGTATAATCTATTAGTAAAATTTGAGCTTTTACAGCCAAGTCCTATGCTCAGTCCTTTGCTGAGACAGCATCTCATGGTGAGGTATCAGTGTAAACCCAGACAATTGGTAGCAGAACCCTTAGAATCTAATTCTGTACCCACTTATCTGGAAGTAAGCCCCATGGATTTCAATGAGGCTTACCTCTAAGCAGGTGTGTATAGGATTGCACACAATTTGTTCTTCAAATGAGCTGCCGGCCCAATACAAAATTGTAAGAGGCATGCATGCACAAAGTAATGAACTTAAGGCAAGTGGGGAACCATCAGACATGAAGGCTGAGCAAGAATCATGCCACTGCATAAAGGATCTGGACTGCATAATGTAGCCAATTAATTGGTTAGATTAATCTTTTAGATTGGCCAAGGCTGTGCTTGCTGGGGATGACAGCAGCTGTAATCTGGAGGATGTCAGATTGGGGAAAGCTGCAGTAGATTAATTGATTAAAGGCAGTCTGGTAGCTGCCTCTGATTAATCAGAAATAATGTTTTTAAAATGTTTTAATTTTTAAACTACAAGTAAAATGCAGATGTGATGCACCACTTTAGAAGCAGCATTCCCATCCTGGCTAGCTAGGGATGCTGGGAACTGTAGTACCATTCCTGTCTAAACATGCCTAAAATTGCATTGTAAGATTATTTTTTCACTCATAGTGCCTAGTACTGCTTTTAAAAAGGAGTATACACTTAATTCTACAAGCATTACATCCGTTACTCTTGCTTTAATAGCAGCATTCATATGCTTCCTTTCCTTCAAGGATCTCAGGAAAGAATACATGGAGGTATACCCTCCCTGAAGTCTGTTCGTCTCCCAACAAGATTAGACTGACAGAGAAGGATTTGTACAAGGTCACATGTTAGATTAAGGTCTAAGCCAGGATTTCAACACAGGTGTCTATCCACTGCATGTCACTGGTTTCTTGATGAGATGCAAGTAGAGTATTCATATCAACCCTGTTATGGAAGGTAGACATTGCTCTAGTTCTCTGAGATGCCAAGCTATGTTCCTTCCCAGTAGTGCCTATATTTTATGCAGCTGTGTATGCACCATACTCATTCACTGTCATCTATTCTTTCACTCTCCATGCCTTGGATATAATACTGCGACTACTGGAGCCAAGCACTAGGGCACATGGCTGAGACACAGTGTGAAACTGGTTCCCCTTTCAGATCTTTCTCAGCTGCTTAGGAAGTATTCTATTATAGCTTCTGTTCTTGTTTTTGTTATGTTCTATCAAGTCATCTCTGATGTATGATGAACCTTATGAATTAATGTCCTCCAAAATTGCCCTTGACGGCCCTGCTCAGCTCTTGCAAACTCCTTTCAGGAATTGATCCATTTTCGCTCTGGGCTTCCTCTTTTTCTTCTGCCTTCAGTCTTTCCCTAGCATGATTGTCTTCTCCAGTGAGTCTTGCCTTCTCATGATGTGCATGAAATATGAAAGCTTCAGTTTCGTTGTTTTTGTTTCCAGGGAAAGTTCTGACTTTCTGTTGGATCATCTTTCTGTTGATCCAAGATATTTGCAAAGCCTCTTGATCTGGGAGTCTTGTCTTCTGGCACTATCTCTTGTTCCATTTTGGATTCTTTCATCTTAGAGCTTACAAAGTAAAAAAAATGTTCAAATGTTGTTTTCCATTGTCTTCATATGTGCAGAAAAAGCTTGGGTGTAATTGCCATTGCCTGTGAAAGATCTGCTGGCAGTGTCACTTTCAGCTACTACTACTGCCCAGTAGCTGTCCTTCAGAAATTTGCCACCCCATCACCATCAGCAACATCCATTCTCTTATGCTTATGTGACTGTTACTCCTGAAAAGAGTATATACATCTTAGTCTGATGTCTCAACTTGGACCATTTCACCTTGGGTCACCTTGCTAGGACACCAGACTTGTAAGAGAGCCTGGTCTTCCGTGGCATCGTCCTTAGCTTGACACTCTCAAACCTCCTCACCACATTAAGGTACACACCCAAGAAGGAGATTATAGCTCCTACCTCTTGCTTATATTATTTCCTATTTGTACTAGGTAGTGCTGATGATGTAGATTAATTGGGGACATACGCAGCTGCTTCAAATGTACTTATACAGTATTTGGGCAATTGAATTGATAAACCATTTAACCATATATGCCATATATTGTATGGCATACCAATATACAATCATAGTATTGATATGCACAGTACTATAATTCAGTTGGCTATTTCAGTGCCCTCAAACACCTCCAATTTCCATGGAGCTTTTGCTATACAAGAATGAGTTATCAGCAGCTAGACCTTATTGACAGGAAGGCAAAGAGTTGTTTTAGCTAGAAGCAAAAGTAAGGGATGCACAGTTATTAGTGCTGGCTACACTCTGAAGGGCCCTTGTGCAAGACTCTCTTAATGGGGCACCTTTGTACCACCACTGGCACCAGCTACTCTTGCTAACACTGGCTTACTTCACAACTGAGAATAAGCAGTGGCACCTGCTGCTCCTTCTCACCACCACTGTTGACTGGGCAAGAGAAAAGGAAGGTAAACCAGCAGGTAGCAGTGGCAAAGAAGAAGCACAACTGCAGAGGGTTCTGGACTGTCAGTTGGTTCCTGCGGTGATGTGACCACCAGCAGAAGGCCAACCATGGCAATCCCTGACACTGGCCTTGTTAGGTTGTTTCTGAGTGTTTCTTCTACTTCCTTGTCTTTGTACAGTCCATGCTATATCCAAAGCTTCTTTTGAGGGTGTCTTGAGACCTAAAGATGGTGGGTGGAATGACATGATGATGCTGAAGAAATGCATGTTCAAGGCCTTGCCCATTGCAGGTATCCAGGACTAGTTGCCTTCTTCTTGGATGCCAGCCAACATATGAATCAGAGAATGAACCTATTGCTCTTAGGCAGCATGTAGGAGGTGGTAAAATAATTGAGATTCCCAGATCCAAGGTCAGAAACAGACTGTAGAGCTGGAGATCTGTCCCTCACCTCACAGCTGGAATGGAAAGGACTCCACAAGCTGTCAAAACAGTGACCTTAGAGAAGGGATAAAGCAGGCATTCCAGGAGGTGAAGAGGGGAAAAACTGGGACCACCAGGATGCAAGGGATTGCAATGGTACTCCACCCTCTTTCCTCCAAAGCACCTCAGCTAAACTGCCAAGAATGGTCATAGGTGATATGCAGAGCAGGCAGTTCAAGGAGATAGAGGTTGTACCCACTTCTCATCCTGCTGCTCTGCACTGGATGCTCGTAAACCACCTAATTCAGGTGCTTCCAAGCTGTGTCCAAAATAGATTAACTGGCTCCACATACTCATAGTTTCTCATCTGTTATCAGCCCCTTAACAAGCAACACAGTTGGAATCCAGTGACCTTTACTTGTCACTGTGGCAGCATTCCTAAATCATTCTAGAATTCCTCAAGCACTGTCAATTATTCAAGGTTATTTCTTTTGTGGGCAAAGAATTCCATCTTCTGTTTAGGGTAGCAACTATGAAACTGGACCTTCTGGATACTAATTTTGGTTCTTTCTTTTACTCGATATGTGTCTTTGGGCAAATCATCTAACCTGTCTTTTCTTACTGCATCTATTAAACACTTACCTATTGAAAGGAATGCTATCAGGCATAATTAACTAATGTGAATGCACTATGAGATCCCTGATGAAAGAAACTATAGAAGTGCAAATTATTTCATTATCATTTGAGACCTACATGAAGTACCCTTGCAGTCAACCCTGTTTGGAGGCCAATGAGTTCTTTTTCTATTTCTTTTTTAAAAAAGACCTCTAACAACCAATGCAAGAAGCCTACCATACAGAAATTCTACCAGAGAAGAAAACGATTTGTGTGAGTAAGCAACAGCATGCCACTCTGTGGTAATTTTTCAAAACGTTGCATGGGGATTTTAACTACATATTGCTTATTGACTTAAATAGGAGTCATGCAGTTAAACAACTAGATCATACAACCCTTTGAAAATGTCTCCTTAAGTGTTTTGTCAATAACCATATGTAAGTAATAAAATGGGATCCATTCTCTTTGACTCAAGACATATAAACATTATGTTTATACCAGCCCAGGTAGTGAGTTTTCGCAGCCAATAACCCGTCCTCTGTCATACTGTAATTGGCTCCTGATTGTATACTGTTATTTTAATGTATTTGCTGTGATTATATTGTACTACTAAAATCATGCTGTGCAAAACAGCTGTATCATAAAGTGCAGCAATAACATTTCTTCCTAGGCCATAAACTATAGCACATATTATTGATTCTTCTATGGCAGATTAGCCCTTTCTCAGATGCAGTTTGAAATATTTAAAGAAAAGGAGCTCACTGCTGGGAAATAACAAGTCCTAATTCAATTTCTATAGCAAAGCAATAAAACAATGGTACACAGAATGAATTCTACACAGAGTGAACGAAACCTTATGCATCTTTGTTTTTATTTAAATACATACTTCCTTGTATTTGCTAATCAACAGCCAGACACCAGTTGTGAACTTTAATGTCATTGCCCAATGTATTGCATAATAAAAGTGCACTTGCATATTATGTATTTCATCCTGTCTTCATGCCTACTTTCTTTTTCACATGCAATAATTTGTACCTAAAGAATGTTATAGTTGTTTAAAACCTTAAATGGTTTGGGCCCAAGTTACTTAGGTTGGCAAGTACAAGGGAGAAGGTTTTTTGGTACTAGCCATGAAACTTTGGAATGAACATTCAGAGGTTCTCCTAGCCCTTTCCTTGCAGGTTGTCACCTGTTTTCAGGGGTCCTTCATTAATTTTTGTGCTTCTGAATTTATTTATAGACACAGTTTTTATTCAATGTAGTTGTTTTGTACATTCTGTTTTATTTTGGGAGTGTTCCAAAATAAAGCAAAGGCTACTTGGAAGGGTTCTCCCCTTAAGATTCGGAATGAGCAAATCTGTTGCCCTCACTTTCTCCCACATCTGAATTTTTAGATCCTAATTCTGTTTATCATGAATATGAAGCATTTTGAAAATTTTAATAACTCTTATCAAAAGCAAACCAATATGAAATTCTCACACATCTGCAGCAGCCACATTAAGTAGATGCAGCTATTCCCAGCAAGGACAGGACCATGCTTGTTACATTGATTTTAGATATAAGAACTCAACCAGGGAAGAAGAGGGCAGTGGCAATACTAAAGTGGTAGATAGCTCTTAATGGTCTGTATTTGAATCCCTGTGCTAAGTGCTCAAAGTCCTGGGTCTGGATGGACAGATTTGTCATTTCTATTTATCCCACACTTAAATCTTATACTACCCAAGTACTTTAGTCCAAATATAGAGAATTTTACTAATTTTGATAAATTCTATCAGAAATGAACTGAAACAAAACTCTCACCCATCTCTACTTAAAAATTACGCAAAGTTAAAATATATCCTGCACTCATGGACAGGCACACAGTAATACATTTATTATTTCAGGGGCTGTTGCGTGCAATGTGGTTGTGCAACCAGCACAGAAATCTCCTGGTGCAAGTACAAATAGATTTCTTAGTCACATGCTCACACTATTTGGGGAACTTTTCTCTTTCATATTTATAATGCTTAGCATTTTGTCTAATTTTTGAAATGTTGGTTTTATTGTTGTGAAGGCTAAAATGTACAGGAACACCCAATGGTGATAAGATGAACAACATGGCTAAGCTCTAGCAATTATGCCCCAACATTCATTTGAGATCTATATATTTTATGCTTAACAAATTATTCCGCGGCTGTGCACTCCCCTCATCATTCTGCTACCCTTAAAGATTCTTTAAACCAAAGAACAGCCTCTGTATTCTCCTTTCTCATCTATTAAGTGCACCTGGTTGGTGGGTTGTAATTGACCCACTGAGCTATTGAGCAACTGCAACTCTTATTGAGGGGCATTGTACGAAGTGAAATAATGTACCATAATGTGACAAATCTTTGTAGCATTTGATGAGATGTGAATGACCTCTGCCAAAAACCCAGAAGTGCTGGTGACAATCAAGAGTAGATAACCCCAGACTCAATGGACAAATACTCTAATCTGCCCAAAAGAACTTCCTATCTTTCTTAAACAATACCGATATTGTTGTAGATATTCCTATTCCCAATCACCAGTCTTGCATCAAAAGGTTAGCCAGTATAAATGGATTCTAAGTGCTTTCAGAATTGCAGGATTCTGGTGTTCTGATTGGCTGAAGGCCTTCATTACTGGACTATCATGACTGGATAGTCCAGGCTGAGCTAAGGGATTTGCATAATGGCCTACAGTAATTGCTAATTAATTGTGCAATCGTTATGCAAATTTCTAGGTTCCAACTGTCTAATGTCCTCATCTTTCCTAAGCCATATGCCAAAAATAATCAGTGCTAATAACCTGTTTAATATATAGCACAATCTCTTTTATCCAAATGGCCTGGTGAGACATACAGAATTCCCAGATAAACAGATGTTTGGATAAATGGAACTGCATCCAGACCTGAATCCATAAGGACATACACAGAAACAGATCATTCATATATTCAAACAGTCATGAAAATTATGGAGAGAGGGAAAAGGACACACAAAGAGAAGAATGCATTGGATAGAAGGACACCATGCCACAAGCTGAAGAAAGCGAATGTGCATCTTGGTGGACATAGAACAAATAAGTGCCTTTTACTGTGTCACAGCCTTGGTCCAAAGGAATAAGGCATATTTATGGAAGTGTAGGACGTTCAGCAAAGGGAAACTGAGTCACGTAATGACCCTTGGTATAAGAATTGGGGCATTAGAAGGCATGCCCCTAGTTGTAGTCTGCAAGATGTTGGCAGATATGGGCCAATTATAAGCTTTTATCAGGCCTACAGAGATGATCACTGGGCAGCCACAGTACATAGGAGCCTGGTGAGGCATGGACTGGGGGACAGAATGAACCAAAGGGGGATCCAGTCTCTTAAATAACAGTAAGGATTCTCGAGAAATTCATTCTTCACAAATACATATGTGTAACCCATTTCTTCAAGTGCAATGCATTAAAAGTGTCTCCTTCATATTGTATCTTCTTTCTAATTACATAGTATAGATCAGCAGATATTGTACTGTTTTATTTTCATTTTCAAAATACTTGCCACGTTTCCCTTCTTTGTACTATATTCTTTAATAAATACGTATCTTTCAGTTTCCATCTGAGGATTCAGAGTGAGCTTCTGGGAAACTTTAAGCTAGAATTGTTCTTCTGTTCACCTGGAGCACTTGATTTGCATTTGTGGGCTTTAAATCACAGGGAAGCAAAATATTGAGATGGGGAAGACATTTGTTTGATTTCCATTTTAATACCAAGGAACCTAATTTGTACTTCCCATACTAATATGCAAAACAAAATTCAGCTATAGCTCAATCAATATTCACAGTTCTCTGAATTTTGCAGTGAAGCTCTTCTGCAAAAACACCAGACAGACATGTGCATACTGTGGAAAAGTTCACATCAACATGCATTATAAAGGGGGAAATTACTTGCAAAAATGCATAAATGAGAAATGTGTGCCAAAAATGTATACACTAGGATAAATGTGCACAAAAGTATATGAATGTTCATGGAGACCTTTGAGAAGAAAATTCACAAGATTGGATGAAACAAACTTAAAGTGGGATAAATGAGGAAACCAATTTGAATGAAACCAGAATAGACAGTTTTATCAACCTCTACTAAAAAGAAAGCATGGGGTGAGTCTTCCTGACTTCTGAGTGGAGTTAACTTACATCAAATATAAATATATCCACTGCTAGGTCAGGTGAAAATAAGTGTATGGCAGCAACTCAAAATAAGGTAATAGAAATATTGCCACTAAGTGGTTTTCCTTCAAGGAATTGCACAAGAATTGCTTGGCACCATATTTATTATTTTTATTTTTATTTTTTGGTCCAAATGTATCAGAAAACTTGTTTGACAACCTGTTACGCCAGTTCAACATATGCCTCAGGACCTACAGTGTGTGAAACACATATTGCCTTAGGGTATATGCATGTGTTCACATGCACATGTGTACTGTACACAAGGTGGATCCAATCCTGCCCAGAAATAAGAGAAAAGGGGGGAATTTGTTAATTTTGCATTTGAATACAAAAATACTTAATTTCATACTTTTGAAACACTACGTGAACTGAAACTCAGTTATCTTGCACTTCTCCAGTTTTTGTTATGAAGTTCTTCAGTTGAAACACCTGAACAAATAACATGTATATTAAGGAAAGTACATGAACATTCTATTAGTGAAAATAATTGTCAAAAATATATTCTTATACAAAAAAATTGGTTGCAAAGATATAAGCCAAGTGAAATTGCATGTAAAAATCTATCTATTTGGAGGTATATACACAGAAATGCATATGAATGTTCATGTGAACTTAGGAAAAATCTAAGCATTTGGGACAAACTGAACTTTAGAAAAAAGAGATACTGACAGATTTGGAAACTGGAAGATTCATCCAATGCATTCAGAAAGGTGAATTTTAAGAGACCCAGGGAAGGAACTAAATCCAATGAATTACAGTCCTATTAATTCACACTATCCTTTCAATGAAGTATCTCCAAAACATAGTAAATTTTCAACAGATAAAGAAAAATAAATATGTGGCTATAATAAGGGAACAAAATACAAAACTGTGCTCAGCACTGTGAAGAGAGGGAAATCCAGTAGGAGAATTGCAGCAAATGTAGGCCAACACAGTCCACCATGGGCTTATCTCATCTATTAGACTGTAAAAAGCTCATTTCTCCACCACCACCTGTCCACATGATCACTAGTCAGATTAGCCTGGAAGCTAATTTCTGCTTTGCCAGATGCAAAGTACAATGAAAACCAGAGATTCGGCCATGATCTCTGTTCAAATTGATTGCACTTTTCAAACACTTGAAAGGCTGTAGTGCAAATCTCTTTTCAATCATCACAGAGTACAGGTCATGGAATAATGGGCTTAAGCTACAGGAAGCCAGTTTCCAGCTGGACATCAGGAAGAATTATCCTGACTGTTAGAATAGTACAGGAATAGAACCTAGGAAAGTGCAGGATTCTCCCACACTGGAGGCAGTCAAGAGGCATTCAGTAGGACAGTCATCAGGTGGGAGTGCTTTACATTGGAGCCCTTCATTAAGCAGGGGGTGGCCTTCTAGGCCTCTTCCAACTTGATGGTCCTCTAGGCCTCTTCCAACTCTACTATTCTATGGTTCTATGGAGGCAGGATGCAAAGCATGAGCGTGTGCAATGGCAGCAGCAAGAGCTCTGCAGTATGACCTTCATCATCACACTGTGCCGCCATTCCCTTTGCACGGTCTCAGAGTTTCAGGAAAACAGAAGGGTTTACCATGTGATAAACCATTTTTAAAATATGTGAAAAAGCTAAAGATTCCAAACTACAGACTTTTCAAAAAAAATACCATTATATATGTGTAATGCAATTCACACATAATAAAACTGATGTCAACTGTGTTTATTTTAAAAAAAAACTAAGCTAAAAAGTATTTTCTTAAAGCCATGTCATGAACATTACTTTTATCTTTTTAATCTCTTTTAAGAAAAATATAGCAATCCTTGCATTTCTCGCCTTTAATATTGTAATGAAATCTGGGAGTGGTTTTCAACTAGGAGAAAATGGGATTATGGTCCTTGTCTTCCTGCTATTACTTCTCCATTCTTATGAACTAAGCTGATTTTATTAAACTACTCATTAAATGATAATTTACCCATGTGTCTTTCCAATTTGTCATGATATTTCTGACTTTATTACAAAGTGTGTGTGTTTTTAGATGAAATAACATGTATTTCCAAATGAACTATTATTAATACAGATGCAAGTGAGTTCAGTTTATAGACCATTCATAAACTGACATACCTTGCAGTTCACTTCCTAGGTATTTATTTCATAAATATTTACTGCTGTGTTCAATTAAGCATCCTTATTATACACTTAACTTAATTCATAATACTGGTACTTTTCCCACAAGCATGTGAAAGCACACACACACACAAAGAAGAAGGAAAGAAAGATATGTGGTTTTCTCACCCATAGCTTTTTGAAAGCGGTTCATGCATTTTTGAACTTTAGTTGCTCTGGATATGCTTACATGCTTCATATTTATGCAGCATCAGATAGCAATAATGACTTGGATAGAATGAATGCATCAGCTATTGGAAAGAAGCACAGAGCAAAGCAAATGTAGTGCAAAAATCTTCCAACTTGAATAGGCTTTACAGGCAGGTCATGGATGGACTGGAGAAGTGCTTAATCATTACAGCCGACATTTTATTATTCCATGGTGGGGCATATATCAAGGGCTAAATTCAGGGCTAGCTAATGTAGCAGGATGAATCTGATATGTACCTCCTTTCATTTGGAGTGACCAAAACTAAATAAAGTTTGACCTCTTACAAGACCAATATAAAATCACTGAATTCTACATGTAGAGAGACATTCCAGTGTTTTGGGAAAGCTCCAGCTCTCTCACTAAGGATTCCTATTCAGTGGAAAACACCAGCTGGCCTACTTTACCTTTGCAATGATAGCCAGAAGGAGAAGAATTTAGGAAGGATGAAACTGAATGGCTAAATACCATTTGTCATAGGAATGACATTAGCATTAACTACATCACTCAGAAACATATGCCAATTTTCCTCAGGAAAATGGCCAGCCCAGACAGCCTCAAGGGTATAGGGGAGCTCACACAGTCAACGTGTCAGAATTAACAGGGATGACTTCATGAAAGCCTGCATTCCTCTTAAGGCCAAACCAAATGTAATTCAAGATTATTTACTTCTGAGTGAGCACACATGGTCCTGATTTGGATTGGGACCATGCGATACAAGGAGAAGCTTAAGGCTTTCCTCCCAGTTGTATTCCCACAATTTCACATGAGGAGGGGTTAAAATAATTCTCACGATTACATGGAGATAGTAAGATAGGAAAGCAAGGAATAGGGACAGTTGAGCTGAGCTTGTGTGTGTGTTCTCTCTCTCTCTAACACCTCCATGAAAGATGGAATTTTAAGGTGAAAATCAAAGGGAGGAAGTTTAAATACCTTTCCTGGAGCACCACAGTCCTGATCCGATGTGCAGTTGTGTGTGTTACATTGAATACTTTGAAAAACATTTAGCCTGGCCCTCAGCAACATATATTGCTGTGAGATATTCTTATTGTAGTGTAAAGCATTTTGGTGTGGCTTGGCCCTGACTTGGAAATTAAGACCTCTGAAAAGACATATATAACGCATAGAGAGGAATCCACATCGCTGTCAGAAATTTGGTCTCTCTGGGATCTAGCTATGGGGCATGTCATGATGAATGCCTGCACTTGAAAATGTAACACTACAGTATTAGGCAGCTTCCATCCCAACTTTTAGAAACTTTGTTGTAAGGAGCCACATCATGTTCAAGGAATCTTGTGAAATGCTCAAAGTAATTACTATTTATTGAATGCCCCAGTGTGGAAGACACAGCACAGATTTTGTAAAAGTCTTTTCAAATTTCAAGAAAATGTTGAAGGGTCTGTGACAATTCTCTCAATTCTGCTTCTGCAATACATTACACAAGTCCTGCAAGAGATGAATATATTCTGATTTTGTTTTACTCTCCCTCTGCAGTGCTGTATTGTGAAATGTAAAGCAGCTTTTCCATAAGCAGAACACAGGTTTCTGCATGTGGAAGAGCTTCCCTTGGATCTTACATACAAAAACTGGTAAATAATTGTGCAACATTTTCCTGTAGGTAAATATAGAAGTGTTCCTTTTTCATGTTGCTGTCTCTTCCACATGAATTATATGGATGAAATTCATAATGTGAAGTTCTTCAAAAACTATGCTTGAGGAGCTTGGCAAATGCTGGCCACTTCTGCAAGCTACTGGTCATTTGCACAGAATTGCATATCAGAAATTAAGTTCAGTTTGTTTTTGATCTGTATTTATCCAGTTCACACCTTCTGGAATAAATGGGATGATACTCATCTATAGCCAGTCTGTACACTTCTGAGCTTGGAATATGATATGCAGATGGAAAAAACTGTGTTTGACACCATGTATACATTTTTAAATGTACATACAATTGTATATTTTTGAAATGCACACACATTTAATCAATGGAATAGGAATGCACACATAACCCTAACCATATAAGCCTACCAGACCCTAAGACTGTCATCCAAGGTCCTGCACCAGAAACCACCTTTAAAAGAAGCTAAGAGGGTGGCTATCCATGTAGCGCCTTCTCAGTTGTAGCACCCCATCTGCGGAACCAGCTCTCCAGCAATGTGTGCCAGGCACCTTCCTTTTATGCATTTCAGTGCCAGGCCAAGACATTCTTATTCTTGGAGCACTTTAATTGTGTATTGTTTACATTTTACATTTTAATTCTGACTGTAAGTTTTAATTAATGATTTTTTAGAATTTTATCTGTCTTTTAAAAGATATATCCAATTTGTTGTTTTAATGCTTTGTTAATGGTTTTATTGTGTAAACCATCTAGAGAGCCATGTTGCTATTGCAAAGGTAAGCAAAAGTGTTAAATAATGAATAAATATAAACATGTGCACAGATGATACATACCTTTTGAAAAACACACACACATATGCACCAATTTTTCACGTAAAGAGACCCACTCCACACCCAACAAAAAGCTCATAATCTTACATGGATCTGGGTTGGAATAAGCTTCTATTGGATCAGAGCACTTCAGCAAACTCAAGTTTTGTTGATTCATACATTTCGGTTTATACAAACTAGAGGACCTGTCTACTTATATGTAGCTTGTAGCAGCCCAAACAATAATCTACAGTAAGAAGTTTATTAGCTTCACTCAATAGTAATCATTCATCCAAAAGTTAGCTTAAATGTAAAATTCCCCATTACTCAGTTTATCATTCATTAGTCACAAAAATGTTAAAAAAAAATCATTATGAGCTGATAGAATTTCAGAAGCAATGCGCATTTTCTAAATGTATGTGAAATCACAATTAGAAACAACAATGTTCACCACAAAATTTAATTAAGATCATATGCTGTTCAATTTAACATAATTTCAACAGTCCACGATTATTCCAACTGTAACAGTTTTAAAGCAAATTAATCTTCAATTAAAATAAAAGCAACAGAAAGACCAAACTCCAAAATAAACATATATTTTCAATTGGAAACATCTGACTTTCCCCTACAAAGTATGGAAATGATTTGCTTCTGTCTGGATGCCTGTTTGCTTTAAAGAACCAGCAAGACTGCTAGTGGACAACAGACATGGAGACATTTGGCAGCACCGAGTTGGTCATATAAAATGAACCCTCACAGATAAGAATCCTCACCTTTGCCTATTTTGGCAATTGTCTCTCTGGATGACAACATTCAAATCCAAGAATAATTTACTCTGCACAATGCCTTTTCCTCAGTTCTTTTAAATATAACAAATCAGAGATACCTCATACTTAATACAGAACTTCTTCAGTTCATAATGCAGTTTCCAAGTTGTCTTGCCAAAGAGAATGAAAATACAAAATAGAAACACACACAGAAAACATCTCCTTTAAAAAAGAAGGAATGATGTAAAATAACAACAACAACAACTGGCAGCCAAAATATGAATTGATCTTTATGTGAGGAACAGGAAGGGAAATGGAAATAGAATGATTAAAATGTAAGTATGAAATAAGTATTAAGGAAAGAAGATGGGGATTTATAGTGTGCATGCCAGGTAAATCAACGAGATTGGTTATTTTAATAAGACTTAGAGGCAATCCAGTGCCCTCCCTGAATGGGGTGCTTACATGCATCCAGTGTATGAAATGCAACATGGCAACAGTGATATCCATGGACGCTCTGCCCTGCACCATTTATTTTCTCTAGATCAAGCACTGGGGATGGGGAGGGAAAGAGGCCATGGTGCTGGTAGGACCTGGAGTAAGCTGTCAGCCCCAGCCATCTCTGTTGCCTGCCCTGCCCATTTTTGCCTTCTCCAAAGCCCAGCTGTAACCTCAGGGAGGGAGCCAGCACTGTTCCCTCCATGCCAGTTGTGAGGGGGCAGGATGGGATGAGGTTTTCAGAAACCCAGTTCTGAGTTGCAGGACCCTGGAACTGAATTCCAAATAATCATATACTCCCATACTTGGAGTCCAGGATTGCTTCCTAAGCAATCAATACTATAACATTATTGTTACCTGTAACAAGAAACATAATTTCAGGGAGAAAATGCCAATTAAGCTCCATGGTGGAAGACTCTTAAGAATCCCAGGTTCAAGTTCCACAGGAAGAAATGTATGTACACCATTCTTTTTGCATGCTGGTACAATGCTCTTTTGCATATCCATTTCCTGGTAAATAAAATAGGAAGATCAGGTTGCCTTAAATAAGTGTGTTTTGAAGCATGAGAGAATGGAGGGTTGGATTTGGTCTACACCCCCTGTCCAAAAGACCAAAGGTATTCTAGATAATCTGATTGTCAAATTCAAAAAAATATATTTATGTATACCCTTCTTCTTGCTAGAGTGAACTGGTGAAGTTGGAAGTAACCCCAGTCCAACACTTACTGTAAATAAAAAACTGAGTCCAGTAAAGAGACAGCCAGGGAAATTCAGAACTGGGTCTCTACTAGCTCAACACATACATTAAAAGATTTGCATAGTTCCCTTTCTGCTCATTTTAGGAAAAAGTTCCTACTGACCCAAATATTGTGATATACCAGACCCCAGGAAAAATCTGCTCCTGGAGGGCAGGAAAGTAGTAGATGCTCAAATTCCATGCTGCTGGCTCTAGATGTGTGTGAAGGATCAGCAGGGACTGACACCTCTTATGAGACATACAGCTGGTTGCACCCAGCTTCATGGCTGGTTTTAAAGCAAATTAAAACAGGCTTCCAGGCCAGCACAATTGGCAGGAAAGGACACCCGTGGAGGGAGACACCTGAAGCCAATGATGTTGCAGGCTTCCCCTCACTTGCAATTTGCTGTCCTGGCCAAAATGAGCAACACCTGAAGTGGAACAAGGAGGAAAAGAAGCAAAGGGAAAAGGAGAGCAGGAGAGAGCACAAGGGATGGATGCAGCGCAGAAGCTACAATGGCAGTGGAGAAAACCCAGGCGGGGTGGAAAGACAGGCAAAAAGGGGGCACAAGGGAAAACATGACTTGGGAGAAACCAGAAACAGGTACAGCTCAATGAAGGCAGAAAAAGCACAAGAACACATGAAGAAAGCATCTACCTTGCTGGGCTCTCACTTAAACAGCTTTCATACATTGACTTACATGGATATTGAGTGCATGGAGAGGGAGGTGCTTCATGCCTCCAGACCTGTCCCAAAACATCTGGAGGTCCAAAAGAAGCACCTGCATGTAGCTTTTCATAAGACTGAGAGAACAGCCTGTGCACCTGTAGATGGATATAAGCAGAAGCTCCTTTGAAATGTCTTAACACATAGAAATTGGGGTGGCAGCCAATCCGATGGCCACACTGCACATTCTTTCTGCTTCAGGAGAGGGGAAGAGGAGTCTAAAGGTGCTTTAGTCATTAAGCTTTAAAATCATAGCACATTTTTGTACATTTATGTGGGCTTCATTTGCGGTGAGGCTTTTTGCTGTAACTACTCTTTTAGGATGACAGTTTTAGAAGATCACAGAACAAGTAGTCTAAAACGTTCTTTTGATTTCTGTCTCCCATGTTTCTTAGTATATAATCTGGAGTCACTGGTTCTCCTAACTACAGTGGAAGGTCTTTTTCAAGTCTAATTGTATCTTACAGGATGGGGTAGGAGCAGGGGAGAATTTTGGGAAGAGTTGCAGCACATAGGGAGAGAATTAACCCAATACCTCCACTCCCAATGGATCCATTTCTACTTGTAAAAGCCTCCACTGACTTCAATAGAAAGCTTTTAAATAGCCCATTTGCCGCATGGGGACTGATGGGGAGGTGGTCAACCCATTCCTCCACAGCAGTAACCCCCATGCACACTGCTACCCACATGGCAATTTACACTTGAAAAGTCTCCCCGTGTCACTACTGGAAACCTATGTCTATCTTTACAGCCTTTTTACCCTACTCTTCCACCAAAAAGTATCCCATAGAGGCAGTCTCTGCCGCAAGGCTTACAATCTAAAAGACACAACACAAAAGGGAAAGGGACTGGAAGGGAGAAGAAAAAGAGCAAAACTTAGTTCTAGCTTCAACATTCTACAGGTATCCTTTTCTGGCAAGGAGACAAGGCTGGGGTGTCCTTCTCACAAGGTCAAAATCTGGACATTTTTAACTTCAGAGAGGAGAGGAGAGAGCATGGGCTCAGTTCGGCTGTCCCCATTCCCTGCTTTCCTATCTTCAGTGACTCTTTTCAAGCAGAGCTCTTTATAGGGTTCCCAGATGTGTGAAGATACCCTACACATGCATACATGGGGGGCGGGGTAGAATGGGACATGAGCCCCAATTCTGCTGCCTGCCCTCCTTCCACACATTCAATTTTTCTGGGTTTGAACAATGTAAAGAGAGCTCACATCTTGGACAAAGGCATCAGTAATTCCCCTATATGGCTATAAATGCCTGCAATACCATATCTCAGAATTACATTTTTGCTCTCTGCAGCTACATCATATTGGCAAGTTGCAGTAGTCATCAGCCTCTATCCTCAGATCTCATCTCTTTCTCTCCCAAGAAAGCAGAAACGATTAATTGTTTGTATCTATATGCATGACATTACACTTTGTATTAATATTTCATTTTATTTTTATCACTCCACACTATCATTCATTTAGCTAATTACTTTTCCCCAATTCAAAAGTTAATATTTTATCAAAACCTCTTTTCCCCCCTCATTCCTTTAACTAATCCCCTCCAACAAAGAGTATGCTGATGTCCATGTTTTCCAACCTGGCTTCTAATTACCTATGCAGTTCTTTATCAAATGATTTGCCAAATTCTAAATAGATGGCATCTGTTGTATTTTCTCTGTGCAAAAATTTAGATAGCTTCTCAAAAACAAAAACAAAACCCAATCGCATAATAGTGCTCTGTCTGGTTATAACGACTTGCTGTTTCATTCACATTTTAATTAGGTTTTTTTCTTTGATGTTTGTTCTAAGAGCTTACCTGCTAAAGGAGCCAAACTAACAGGACAGCAGCTACATGCCTGCCAGGCCAGAGCTTCCCCGCATATGCCTTGCAACCTTTTCCCATTTGCTCAGAGAATCATCTTTGAAGCCCAGCTGAAGGTATACTAATGAACTACCCACAATAAAGAGAGATCACAGGACTCTGCTGACCTGGATACTTCAACTCACCTTTCTTACTGGGAAAGGTGATTCCAAGACATTGTTGAGTTTGTCCATTCACACCTGACAGTGGGCCAGTTCACACAATCATTACAGTCCACCATGGCTTATTTAAGGGCATGCCAGAAGTATTTATGAATATGCAAGCTATGGTGAAGAATCACTGGCTTATCATGACATGAAACACAGTATAGGGAGGGTTCTTGCCATGATTAACGAACTATCCACACTGGAAAACAGGCCATGGGTTGTAGGTGCTCTGTTAACTATACAATAACACACCCTCTGGGTTTAACTATCACAATACGCTGTGGTGACCATCCATTGTGGCTTGAACGTTCGCCATGGGTGAAAGCATAGACTGTTCACAATGGCTTAAATAGGCCTCATGGGGATGTGAAAATTGTGCAAAAATGGGCCAGCATCTTAGGGAGGTATTATACAGCTGAGCTCATTAAGGAATAGCTGTAGCTGCCAGAAGGGGCCAGGAGGGAGGGACCACCCATTGCAATGCCCAGAAAGGTATTAGTGTGGGTTGATGATAGTGCCAAGAGAAGAGACTAAGAGACCAAGTCAGCATGTCCTGGGACTGATCCAGTCTACCTGGTGGACACATGGCAATGTCCACAAGTGGTCACAGCATGAAATGCCTTCCTTGTGCAAACCTATTTGCACCTTCCTAGTATTTGAGACCATTACTGTCTGTTCTGAGGAATCCAAGGGACCAAGGAAAATAATGTTTTCTCATGTGCTTTGCTTAAGTATCTGTGAGTCAACCCATATTAGGTGCAGTGCTAGGGCCTGAAAAGATCTGAGGCTCAGACTCACAGGGAAGGAAGGAAGGAAGGAAGGAAGGAAGGAAGGAAGGAAGGAAGGAAGGAAGGAAGGAAGGTAGGTTGGTTCATGTGCTAATGTTCCCATGCTCTGAAGTCTCTACATCCATGTGCCCTTAAAGATCCCAGTCTCCTTAGGATACCCCTATTTGCAAAAAGAGATGCAGGAGCAAAAGAGGGCTAGGCATTTGATTTCAAAAATTGATTTCAGGCAGAAAGTTTCAAGGGAGCAACAGGAGTTAACTGTGGGTGGCGTAATAGACCACTAGTGCCCCTGTACATTAATTGCATCAAGTACCCATGGACAGTAGGGTGATGGGGCAGAGATTTGGGGCTTCATATGGAAGATTCAGGGGGTCATCGCTAGCAGGCCATTGCCTAAAACCACTTCTGACCCATATCTGCTTTAGCCGCACTGAATCAGTCCCTGTTATATTTGTAGTGTTTTCTTGGCTGCTTCTGCAATATTGCTATTAAATGTTGTCTCTGCAATTTGGGCCTTCAGTTAGCACTCTGCCGAGTTGTTGGGAATCTGAGTCCTGGCATGAAATAAAGTCAGCTAGCAAAGTCCACTTCACTGTATACAGTATAAGCCTAGACCAGTCATACTAAAAAGCTGGGGTGGAGGTGAGACATTACAGAAGAAAATAAGTAAGCGCAACAAGATGAAGCACAATACAAGAGAAAGAAAGGTGGTGACCCTGCTCTAAAACAACTTAGTGGATTTATCTTTTATCTCTTATCGTTTACTCCCCACAGAGGTGTGCTTAAATGGAACAGTGCAATCTAGTTCTTCTTAGGTTTGACACCATTTCAGCAAGGGGAGAAGAGGATCTGTATGTGATCTGATTAATTTGTTCACAAAAGACAACAACACACAAGTACTTTCTTGGAGGAGGAGGAGGGAAGGGGAAGGGGAAGAGGGAGAGAAAGCTGCCCATATTCCCAAAGGGATAAAGCCAGCAGAGGCTTTCAAAACAAATGCTGTTATGACAATTAATAACACCTGGGAATCTGGCTCCTTTAATTGTGTCACATCTCCCAAATAAAGTTTAATTTGGGAACACATAGCACAAATCATAATTCAGGACATATCAGTTCCTTGGGGGATATAACCTTACCCCAGGGTAAAATATCCTACCATCTGTTCTAGTATTTCAAACTGTGATATGGTACCTTGATTTGCTAAATATGTATTCTCAATCTATGCTATTGAGAACCAGCTTGTCTCTGCCAAGCTAATTCTGTTGTTTCAGCTACATTCCCCACCACCACCTTTTAAACCCATTTATATTCCCCATAGTACTGACCATTCATACTTGCCTTAAGGCACAATCCTGTGCATATTTCCACAGAAAAATCAGCATGGCTGGCTGGGGACTGCTGGGAGTTGAAGGATATTTTTTCTTTCTAAACATGTATAGCCCTTAAACTCTTCAAGCCAGCTGAGGGTCAAGATGGAGGCCTTGTTTAAACATGAAGGGTACAAATGGATCCATCATTCTATTTCTGCTCCATGTCAGTTTTTCATATGGTCAGTTATTTGTCAGTACCATCCCTGTTTTTGTGATTTTTCAATTAATATATCATGTTTGTATGAAAATTTCCCAAATACGTGCATTTTGCATGCATGCCCCCTGCTCACACATTCCATATTCTTCCTTTTTTCTTCTTCAAGATAAGAATTGCATCATTTTTTAAAAGTGCAGTCCAGAGTATAATTGTTTTCTAATCCATGTTTTAATCTGTGAAGGGTGAATTAAGATAGTTTCCTTTAACCCTAACCCTAACCATATGAAATTCTTCTTTATCTCCCAATGAAGGCTAATTTATTAAGGACATTTTTATGCTGCCTACCACTGAGATCCTGTCAGTCATTTAAAACAGTTCTGAATCAAAATATAAAGAAAAAAACATTAAAATCTATATCAAAAGCAAACTTAATATAACCAACACAAAATCAAGAAACAGCATAAAATCAGCTCAAAACCAGAATAATTGGAACAGTAAGTACCTCTGACAAGAAAATATTGCAGTTGTGTCCCTAGAGAAAGCATGTGTTCCCTACACCTTTGGCTGACAGGGTTAGGGAGAAAAAGTTACCATTCTGTTCTAACTTGGGTTATATTCATAAGTATTTTAAAAAGTATATTATTTATTTTTTAGCTTTAAGCCTGTAAAAATGCAGCAAGTCTCCATGAAAGTCAAGGCTTCTTCATACTGAATTTGTCCTGGAAGAAGACTGAAAGGCAATTTCAATAGTTTGGGTTGGATCCAGAGTTGAGCTGCACTAGAACAGACCCTTGGAAATCAGTGGAACTTAAGCTAATTATGACTTGCAGTAGGGCTAAGCCTGGATCAAACCCATTCACTTGTGCTGCAACTTGATAAGTGTGTGAGATTTTTGAGTGGGAATCCAAATTGGTCTCAGATCCACTTCATACCTGCAGTATAAGTCTCACTGCAGGGATGCTATGAGGCATTTTCTCGCAGGCCAGCTTTATGAGCCAAAATAAGGATACAACAATGAATTACACTGCAGGCTTGTTGTATACTATCCCCCCAGAGCAACCTGAATAAACAGCTTGACCAGGAGTATGCAGGGCTGTCATGATTCCCCCTATCCTAGCCAACCCTAGAACCTTCGACCTGTAATAAAGTGATGATGAATTCCATCAGCTTTGGAATATTAACAGGTATGTTTCAACAATATTTTTAGTAAATAAAAACTGAACTAGGAGCTTTTCTCTTTGCTGATTTGGGTTGCTGTGGAAAGGTAGATTTCTCCACCAATTTCTATGGGCAGTCCTGACTTTGGTCCAAGTGCACATTTCAAAACATTTTCTCCATGTAAACCAGGAAATGATCTATCGGTCCATATAACTAGATGGTTCTCACTGCCCTTTCATGCAAACACATCTCTTTCTCCATCTCATTTTTTCTCAGGAAAAAGGCAAAGGAGAAAAAGGACAATGGAGGAAAACACAGAAATGTAAAAGTAAAAGTTCCATTCTCCCTTCTATGCTCTGTGTCTCTTGTATTCTCTCTCAAGTTGCCCTGACTGTCAGTGTTCAGGAACACCCTGAATAGGGATGTGCAAGGGATCCAAGTTTGGGCAGAAAAGCTGCTAGATTTCCTTGTTTCAGCTTCCCGGACTCTGGTCCACTTTGCAGTATCCCAGTGTCAGAGTTCTTGACAAGTGTGCCCAGGGTTCATGGGGCACTTGCTAGGAACTGAGCCTCATGTAGCAATGAGCAAGGAAGAAGCTTGTCTGCCATGTCCACTTACTGCGTCCTTTTTCCTGCACCGGTGGTGGCAACAAGCAGAAAAGAAGGTTGGCTGCTGGGAATGGCAGCTGGGGAAGGTTGCTAGTTGTGCAACCTGCATTAAAAAAAGGTAAAATGAAGTAAAATATTAGTTTGCTTACATAAGATCTAAAAAAAAAATCCATAACATTATATATATTATAGATGTATATCCCTATGTATCTATACATAGCAATACTACTGTTTTAAAGGTAAATGTGCATAAACATCAACAAAGGCAGCCCAAATATCCATGTATTTTCCCTTTCATAAATTATACCTAAAGAACTCTGGTTCAAAAATTGAGAATTGCAGTAAGTCGTCCACCCATTGTGTGATCAGAAGTAGCTGTTTATCCTCTCAATGTTGTACTTTTAGTCCTTTAGCTGTCATAATGATGTGGAAAATTCATTTACATTGACCTTGCATTAAATTCCAAGAGATAGGTAGGTAATTCAGAAGGACATATCTATCACTGAATATTAAAGTAATTTTCATGAAAAAATTTATTTGAACCGTTACCCCCTCCCAAAGGAAGCAACCGTTGTGCATTGCCAAAACATATGAATAAGAATCATTGGCTGCATTGCACATCCAACAATTGGCTGATTTAATTAAGTCCTTATCAAAAAGATATTTCAACATCCGGTATACTCAAGCCATCAATTTCTGCTGAATTAAAGGAAACCTAAGTTCCTTTATCCTGTATGAAATAGTTGACAATAAAGCACACCACTGATTGGCAAAATGTGGTGCTCCAATTCATTATTCTATTCTTGCCTAACACCCAGTGTAGATATTTATGTACAAGAATTGTAGGCTGAGGTAGCTGTTCAGCCTCACCCAGGCAGACCTGAAACTAGAAGCAACAGGGTCAAATCTGGATGCTAACAAATGTTTCAATTACATATTACCATACAGCCATAGCTATTTAGCATGCAAAATAGAAAATGGCATAAAATTATCATCAGTAGTGTTCTAAACAAAAATTTTCTTGTGAATCTCTTAGTCTGGGTTTCTCCATAAAAGATAATTTTCCATGTTAAAATAAGTCAAACTGCAGTTGATGTGTAATTATGCACCACACTCATCTAAATGCAATAAATGTAACAGCCATATCATCTCTTTTGGTTTAGTGATAACCCAATGTAATCCTTTTCAAAACAGGATTCAAACATCAGTATTTTAGGAATGATGGAAAGAATCTGGTCAAAGTGGAAATGACCAAATTCTGAGACAAAAGATAAGCCCTTTTATATAAGGAAATATCAGGGAAAGCAAATACACTGTCTTCAATCAAAAGTATTTATTTATTTATTTATTTATTTATTTACTGCCCAACAGCCAAAGCTTTCTTGCATCAATCGTGCAAGTTGCATCATTTTCAATATATTTATGGTGGAGTGGAACCCCATTACAAATTACAAAACACAACATTGAGGATATGAAAATATTTCTCAGGTATAAATATAGGAATACCACATAACGCAAACAATTCAAGGAATTACATTCTAAGTGCATTTACCCAATCTCATAGACTTAGCTTTAAGAATATCTGTCCATTAATGTATAGAGAGATCTCATTAATCAACTTGCTCAAATTTAACTTAATAATTTCTGATATTTCTATCCACAAATTTTTCCAAATAAGGAATAAGCTTGACACAAAATTTAAATTGCCAGTTAGTTAACATTCAATGTATACATTGTCTCCAATTGATACCAGTTCAGACTTTGACCAGTTAATAGTATAACCAGGTAAATAGTCAAAATTATTGTCTGCATCAACACTGGAACAAATGGCTAGCATTCTGAAATCAACAATAGAAGATCATCAGCATAAAGAATAAGTTTATAGTCTAAAGCATTGCAATAAATCTATTAATATTAGTTTTTGTTTAATGACACATGCCAGGTTTCCAACCATACTTCAGATATCAATAGAGAGAGAGGAAATCCCTGTCTAGTACCTCCCTCAATAAGAAAAACCTTTGGTCCTAACTCTGGCTCTTAGGATTTAATATAAAACGTTAACGTCATTCAGAAACTCTAGAGGAAAATCAAAATTTCTCAGTGTGGAAAAAATACATTTCCAGTCAGTTTTATCAAAGGCCTTCTTTGCATCCAAAAAATAATAGTAATAGCAGTTGTTTCTGTTCTATCATAAAGCAGTGCAATCAGAACTATAACTCGTTTGAAGTTATCATTCCTTTTCTGTTTTTAATGAAACCCACCTGATCTGGTTGATCTAACATAGTAATAACTTGCTGTAGTCTGTCGGCCAAGATTGTAGTTAATATTTTAAGTCAACCTTTATCAGTGAAATAGGCTTGTAATTAGCACAATAGATATGATTTCTATCCAGTTTATGAATTACATTATTAAGTGCTGATAAAAAAGGAACCTAATTCAAAAAGAGTTACAGAAATGATAACGCTTAGGAACAAAAAACCACAAAAATATTTATGCCACTCAACAGAAAGGCTATCTGGACCAGGTGATTTCCCCATTTTTATGTTAAAAAATGCAGTTAGATTTTTAAAAAAAGCATTAAAAACTGCCTTTGTGAAGTACCTAGACAGGCAAGATTATCTTAAGAGAGAGGGGAAGCATCCATGTCCTGCTCTGATATTTCACAACCTCTACTGTAAAATTCTGAATAACATTTTAAAAATTGAAAAATTATATTTTAAGCATGAGTATGCATTAGAGACTATTATCTCTAGTTGACAAAATAATAATTTATTTTTGTTGTATAAGCCCTACTGGGACATTCACCATTCTCCCAATATGTCTGTCTAAGAAATCTAATGCAAATTCTGTCAACTGTGAAAAAAATAATAATTCATATTTAACTGCTGTACCTCCTGATAAAGTTGTGTAGTTGGAGAGGTAGCAAACTGACTGATGATAGTTTGCAACCTGTCACTCATCCAGTCCATAGTTCCTTTTAAATTTTATTTTTATAAGAAGCATAAACAATAACTTGGCCCCAGACAAAAGATTTACTAGTTTCCCATTCAGTGAAGCATGACATGGTTGTGTCTTCTGACTTCTGACTCAGAAGTCAGAAATGAAAACAAAAGTTTTGACTTCTGACTCAGAAGAAATGACCAAGAAATGAAAACAAAAGTCTTTTGTGGATTAAAATTGCTACTCTTTTAAACCTCATTTGCATAGGCTTTTTCCACCACTCTTTTGTCATCTGTCACTATCAAGTGTGTTTCCTACATGAAAGCCACATCTATGCCATATTCTTTTAGTCTGGAACGTCTTTTTTTGCTTAATTGCATTATATAGTCCCTTGTCATTCTAGGAAATCACTTAAAACATGAAATGGTTAATATACTGTTTGTCCGTGTATACATACAAATCTTGATCTTTCTACAAAAGATACCTAGTTCAAATAAATCAGGGTATAAGTAAAGGACGTAGAATATTTCATAACACCTCAACTGTGGCCTCTATTTGTATTATTATTGTATTAGATTTATATTCTGCCTTGCATCCCTTTGCAAGGAACCCAAGGAAGCTTACAAAGTCTCTTTCTCTCTTCATTTTGTCATCACAGCAACAATCCTGTGAGATACGTTAGGCTGAGAGTGAATGACTGGCCCAAACACACCCAGTGAACTCCATAGCTGAGTGTGGACTAGAACCTGGAGCTCCCAGATCCCCAGACTACATTCTAACTGCTACACCACATTCGCTTTAGAGGAGAAAAATACCCCACAAATTAAATTCATACAAAACAAGCAAGCAAACATGTAATCACTAAAGCATTAAAGATAATAAACCTTCCAGCTTGCAGAAAGATAACAGCACAATCTATCACACCCTTCCCCACTCAGTCCTGAATTATATCACTGAATTGTAAAATCTGCAATGCCATTGATTAACATTACTGAAGAAGTGGTAAAGAGAGTGAGAAAGCCAAATCAAAACATAACAGAGTGATGAAAATGTAGCAGGATATGAAGAAATTTGTCTGCACAAACTATGTAACCATGGTCAAATGCCAAGAGCCTTCCAATTAGCTTCTAGAAAGTGGAGAGTAGAATTTAATGACAGCATAAGTTGGCAGATCAAACAACAACTTCTGGAGAAGTTACAACTTCAACCTCCTGTAAGAAAATATTCTGTAGCTTCTAAAGATCAAGACATCTTTAATTCCTCTTAGAATTCAATAAATAAGTTCATCAGAAACTTGAAATAATATAGAAACTTCATATTCAAAGCCATTACTCATAGCTTCAGGAATATACAGTTTCACAGTTCCTCTGTGAAATCTAGAAAAATCATGATGCTATTGTTGTCTGGATTCCAATGGAGTTCTTCCTTCTTCCTAGCTACATGGAGGAGATATTCGTTACTTGATATATGCAGAACCTTGGCAATAATAGGTCTCATTCTCAGTCTCCACTTGGAACAAGAAATACAGTAACAACATTCAATATCAAGACGAAAATCTTGCAGTTTCACAAGTTTCAAAAGTTGACACAGGATGAAACCCACACACACTGTTAGAGTTACTTCCAGGGCCTGCTTACAGATACCCTGATTCTTAAACTGGGTCTCCTTCAAAAAGTGAAAATAGAAGTGGAGGTTGTGTTGTGGGAAGCAAATACCGCAGACCCATGTGCAGTGACTATCTTCCAGGCTTCTGCCTCTTGTTTCTTTCATCTTAGGGCAAGCATCAGTAGAATTGACAGATCTCTCCAGGAACTTAGCTGAGTCTTGGAGCAGTTCCATTTTCTTGGATTGCTTAGATAGCTTCTTGGACTTCTGAGACAACTGAGATGACATGTTTTCCAGCAAAGTGACAATTTCATCTTCGTCTCCCCCACTCTTGCCCACATCTTAGCAGGGGGCAAGTTGGGTGAAGTTGGTGGAAGTCTGACACCTTTCTAAAATTTGAAGTAAGATACCTTTCTAGCTGTCTTTGCGCCTCATCTCTTTCTCTACGTTGCTGCCACTACTTGCTTGACAGGCAGAGAACACTGAGTACCCAGGCAGTGGCAGCTGCTGCTCCTTTTCACCATCAATATCTTCTGAGCCTCCCTGAGAGGCAGGCAAACAAGAAGGCTGTAGTGGTGGAGAGAGAAGAAGCAACTCCATGGAGCTCTCCCCATCGGGGTTCTCTTCAGAGGCACAACTGTGCCTACCTTTGAAGCCAGCCATACATACAATTCCTTTCTGGAAGCATTCAAGATACAATAACATGCATACGCTTTAATACGAATCTTTGCTGATGATTTCCCCACTTCTGCTTAGTACAGCACATAGTCTGCTGGGTGTCCAGCACGCACCCATGAAAAGATGTCAACTGCATGTGACAGCTGAAAGTTCACATCTACATGTGAACAAGGCCAGAGGGTAGCCACTCTTGGAATTCAGGGAAAAAGCCCTGGATGAAGATTGGGAAACACTTTGTGCATTCAGATCATAATATAATTAACAATTCCAAGAGCTGTACCTAATATGCGTTCATATTCCAACGCCTTCAATTATGAAACCAGGAAAAGGCATCATATTTTTGTGCTTCCCAATGCAAAGTCCACTCACATGTTTTTTCCCAGGCATGCCAAAGTATGCCTGTCTGAGAGCCATTTGTCTTCATTCATCACACACACAATATAAGCCATTTTATTATGTGCCCTCAGCTGAACACTAAAAAACCGAGGTGAACGCAGAGATTATGGAACACACAGAAGAACATGCTTTTTAGTGCTTGAGTATTCAAAAGTCTATTCACACAAACAACTGTCTCAGTAATTATTCATGAAAAAACCTCATGAATGTTATGGGGACTTTTGTATTCAAAATCTACTATGTGTCAATTGTTTTATTCATGATAAACAGATCATTTAGTTGGAAAAATCCCATCTGCCCAGATATATCTCTTATTATTTATGAGAACCATGTTTAGGAATGCAGGCAGCACATGTGCATAATTAATCCTGAGGAGAATTAGACATTGTTTGATTCACAGCTGAATGCAATTAGCATTAGGAAGTTTACATATGTTGGCAATAACACAGATTAGCAACTAAAGTGCTTGTTAAAAAATTTAACCTGAGGCTGCTGGAGCAGACCTCTCTTAATGATGCTTTAAATGTTGTTGATGAAGTAATAATCAATTTTGTTTTATAAATAGTAAATCAAGAATTTAGTTCTAATTAGCAGTGCTGCAGATCACTTCACTTACATATCCAACGTACATGTGATGTGGGCTATGAACTTTCTTTGAGTCTGGTGTGCAAACAGTTGTTAAGGGAAGGATGCAATCCCTTTGTAGAACCTACATATGTATGTATGTGTGTGTGTGTGTGTGTGTGTGTATATATATGTATATGTAGTCACAAATGGCAAAGAATGAGCTGTCGATGGTTGAGAGCTCACCATGGTTGTGGCGTTCAGTGAGAGGAG
The DNA here is from genome assembly GCF_004798865.1 of Varanus komodoensis. Lineage (NCBI taxonomy): Eukaryota > Metazoa > Chordata > Lepidosauria > Squamata > Varanidae > Varanus > Varanus komodoensis. Next base: position 8,828,406 of record NW_025335408.1, on the reverse strand, counting down.
AGTCGCCCTCCCCCCTTGTCCTTCTAAAGCTTTTAAACTGATGGAGAGAGAAACAATGACTTGTCGGCCTTTTTTAAAAAAATATAGTAATTAGATTATAATTCAGAGACTGTGAAATGAAGCACTCTAATGGAGAGGGAGGAGGAAAAAAGAATAGAAGTGATGAAAAAGAGGAGGCAAAGTAAAATTGAGCTGTAATTGTTTTCACTTCAACTTTAAGAAGTTCAACATTAATTAAAATGTTTCTGCACCACTCACCTCCAGATTGGCAGGAGAGAGGACTGCCTGGTATGTGCCGGCTTGTTGGAAAGACATATTGCAATGAAGGCTGCTGTTTGACATGCACATTCACATCTATATGCTCTAAACTCTTTCAATTAGGGGCAAGCAGGTCTTTTTCCTCCAGTAACAATTTAATTTTCCCATTTAGGTAAGTGAGAGATACTGCACTGAAACAGATGACAGTGAGAAATAACATGCTATTTTTACAGCCTCAATTGATGTGTGTGTGTGTGTGTGTGTCTTTTCCTTTTCTCCTGATTGCAACTTGAGAACTTACGTTTCAGGTGGACAGGATGGACTGCTTAATCTGCCTCCTGAAATGCTAGTCAATGATGTGGCAATTCCAAACACAGACATGCACACCATCACCTCGAAATAGATTCTCTGTATGCACTGATTGATATAAATTATTGTGCCCAGCTCCACTGCAACGTGAATAGCATCAACAGTATACAAGAGAGAGAGGCAGCTCAGTCAGGGGTTAAAAGGTTATTTTTTCTCAATCCAGTCATTACAGCTGATAACTAAATTCAACTTGCTACTTTAAGGCTATTGCAGGGTGCTGGCTGGTATGCACAGTAACTTTGGACTACTTGTGGGAACAGAAAACACCTACAGTCAATCCTGCTCACTTTTTCCAAGTTTCTAAATCAATTTAACTTTTAGTGATAAGGGTTGCAGTTTAAGAAACACAACTCTGAAGACACACTGGACATCTTAGAGCAAACTGTACCAATTTCTGGAACATGGCTTAGATCTACTCAAACAGGTATATGATGTACTGTTTCTATTTGTCAGCTTTAATTTGGAATTCTGCACTTCAAATGAAACCCATTTTAACTGGATATAGTGAAGCTTTTGCATGGAACCACACACAGTATAGCCACATATCAATATTAGAGATGATTGAAAAATACATTTCAGTTCATTTTTGATAAGAATTTACCCAGTTCTCCCCTTCTGGACTGCACACAGGCTCAGATGTTATCTGCAGCCAAAGCTCACAATCTGATAGAGACTTGAATTGGCATAAGCTTCAAGACTGAATTTGTAATTTGAATTTTGGAGAGCCCAGATTTTCCTGATTCACACATCCCTACTCAATATATCTTTGCCGATTTAGAATAAGCAAACAGGTTTCTAAATTATCATATTGAAAATGAACTTTCATAAGAATATCCTGATCCTGCCTGCTTCCAGAGAAATGGTCCCTAGCATTAATCTTCTGATGTGTGCTACAAATAGAATTATAGCTGTCTTCAACAACAACAAAACATTTATCCTTAAGTTTTATCCACACAGATGGGCGTGACGTGGTTAGTTGCTGTAGGTGAGGATGAGCAACATCCAATTTATCCAAGTAACTCTTTGGAGCTCAGCCACATTCACTATCCCCCTTGCTGTAGGGGCCATGTTAATACCCCATTTATTGATATGCGGCACTTTTAACATTTTCCTATCTATCTTCTGAGTCAAATTCCAGTTAAGAGTATATATAAGACTATTCTTTAAAAACAAATTGGTGGAGGAAGAAAAACCTTTCAAGTCACTGCCGTTTTGGCAAAGTAGTAGTTAATGATGGTGACCACAAACTGGTCTTCAAAAAAGCATTATAGCATTATTTAATTTAATTGAATCTGTTTTGCTATTATAAAAATTAAAATATTGCCATAAAACACATTATTAATTTAGCACAATTGCTTGATTTTTCTTTTTAAACAAACAAGCAAACTCCCACACCAACAAAAGGAAATGCAGTGATGTCCACTGTGAAAGCTACAATGAATGTGTTTCACTGCCCATCTCAGATGAGTCCTTTTAAGACCAGGAAGTAGTACAAATGGTATAAAAGTGTATGGAAATGTCACCACTCTTCTCTTCCTCCGAGGGTTGGGAAGAGGCAGATCTGACTTTTTATTGTCTGAGGAAAAAATGGAAAAGCACAGAGAAAATACAGGATATTAATGTTTTGGTGAGGGTGTCATGTAAATGCACAGTGCCTGAATGAATGAATGAATGAATGAATGAATGAATGAATGAAGTGTAGCAAAGTGTATGGAATCACTTGTCCAATTCATAACCATTATTTCCTTTGACACGCTAGCAAGGGCTAGATTCTAATCCCAGGAACTCCTGGCCATGAGAAGGCTGAACTAGCCCATCTCTAATGACCATAGGTCAATAGGCAAAAGATATTTATGTAGACAGGTCTTTAACCGTAAGCAGACCTAGATTAACTGGTTGATTTCATTAGTGTTTCACCTCTCCTGATTTTAGTTTTTGTAAATTACACACACACACACACACATACACTGGTTTTTTTCTTACAAAGAACTCAAGGCAGCTTACATACTTTTCTTTCTCCCACTCTCAAATTATTCCCATACAACAACAACCCTGTGAAGCAGGTTGGGCTGTGAGTCTGTGACTGCCTCAAAGTCACCCAGTAGGCTCCATGGCTGAGTGGAAAACAAAACCTAGATCCCCTGAGTCCCAGTCCTGCATTCTTAACCATTGCACCACTCTGGCTCTTCAATGAATTTACTTTCTTAAATGTAAGTAAAATAATTTAAGTATAAGTAAATAAATGATAATTTTGTAATTTATATTTTAATGCCTTCTAATTGCATTTTAATGTACTTCTATTACTCTTAACTTTCTTGAGCAACATTTGCTTGAAAGGCACATAAAGGTGTAACAGATCAATAAAACAAGACAAAGTTTGGTACTTACCTTAGAATTGCTCAGGACTGAAACAACAACATCAAGAACAAAGCCAATTATTTTCCAGCACAATAGGACAATTTTGCAGAGGTTAACAACAAAGGGAAGAGACAAGGTGAACAACTGCATCAGTATTATAAGGGTTGTAAATAAGTGCTGGATTTGGCAGTCAGGAATGCAAATAAACATCAGTATATTATCCTGGATAGACTTGACAAATCTTGTGAACTCAAGCAATTGAAATCAAATGAAAACCAATAGTGTAAACTGTAAGCTAAGTGATTTGGGAACTAAGGTCGCAATCCTTTGAATATTTACTTGGAAATTAACCCTAATATTCCACCTAAAAATGCATGAAGTTTATACAGTAAGCATAATAAGACATTTTGACTACTGCCTAGGACTCAGCACCTGCAAATGGCGTAAGAGAAAACCCAACAGCAAGAGCTCACTATATTAATTAGAATATTATTAACATATTTCACAAAAACATGCAAAGATGTAGTCTAAATTATTTAATATTAGATTTAGCAGGACAAATATTTGTTGTTGACGAGCATTTGATCTCCCTCATTATTCTGTCATGACGACAAAGTCAAGCGATCTGTTATTCACTGCTCCTGTGATCTCTCACCTAGCTCAGAACCAGCACCTGGCATCTTTCACAGTGCCCCCACCCCACCCGCCATTACATCAGTGGCAAAAGTTAAAACGGTAACATGAAAAGAAAGATGAAAAAGGATCACTGTTTAAATTGAAGGACTGGAGTTTCAAGTTTCAATCCTGTATCAAAACATCTCCGCCTTATCATCTTTTCCCGTCATCTCAAATGTGGAGTACAAAGAAGTACACAAACATCAGTACAATGGTTGGTGTGTATGGACATCCAAACATTCACAGTTACAAAATTATACCTGACATATTAAAAACTGACAGCCACATCCTCAAGATCTTTCTCTGTTCATTCCCATGGACCTTCTTTATTAATAAATCTGACACATAAAAAGCATCTGTATGACTAAAGTGTCAGTTACTGGAAATACCGTTTTGATCTATTCCTTAACTTTTGGAAGAAATATTCTCTTTTTCATGAAAACAGGATCTTTTCACTGACTGCTGGCTTTCAAATGACCACCTCTTGAAGTTTAATTTTAAGTTTTAAATAAATATTGTATGCATGCAGAATAATTACAATGCTCTAGAGAGATACTGTATAATGACATTGATTCTTTTTTATCTTTTAAAAAAGTGCCTAATCCTTGAGGCAGCAAAGTCTGTATTTGCCACAGATATGTAGAGGTTCATTCTACATGTTAAATGATGAGTTATTCATTTCACTATCATTAAGATGGAGACACTACTCCTGTTATATTCTCTTTTGTGCAGGAGTTTGAACTGTTGGGGTTTATTTTAATTTCTTGCTCAGTTTTAGTCCATGGCACAGAAGGTGTAGAATTTGGAACAAAGGGTTTTACAATAAATAGAAAAAAGCAGTTTTCCTTATTATTCTATTGGCCAAGGGTTTTATTGGCTTATACCCAACACATGTCCTATTTGAACAACTGATTCTGCACATGATGGAGTTTAGGCTGCTGCCTCACAGAAGGTTGTATGGCTCTATCAATGCAATCTCAAGCTCCTGAGATCGGAGCTAGAAACATAGAAACTACTATCTATCAAATCCAATAGTTGGTCCATCTAGCCAGATACTCTTAACAATGACTGGCTGTGGCTTTCCAGAACATTTCAGTGATTTGTTTTGGAATGCCATGGGCCAGTCCTGATTATTCTGTACACAGCTCATATTTCCTTTTTTCCGTCTGTGGAATATAGTCCATTCACAACATGTGCCTGTGTACACTGTAATATTGTGAGGGGAGGAGCCACTAAGCCTGGCAAACATGCTTGGGTTTGCCTTTCTGTGGAAAAAGCAGCTTTTCATTCATGAAAGAATGGCATGTTGCAACCTTCGTCTTTTTTGTTCCTTTTGGAACTCAATTATTTGCATATATTCCCTGCGTATAACTCCATGCTACACCTAGGAAGGAACAAAGCTGTTTTTTTCTGATTGTATTTTAAAACTGGTATCAAACTGCTATACAATTGGTTCAGCATCATGCACTTTTCCAGCAAAGCAGCAGATTTACATCAGTTGTATGCTGCAACCTAAGACTAATGCATGGTGATTTTGTTCAGGTATGGAAACATGTAGTATTTCATATGTGTGCATATTTGCAGCATATCATGCACATCCAAAAACATAGTGATACAATGCCTTACAGAAGTATTCCCCTCCTCACTTCTTCACATTTTGTTGTTCTAGAACCTGGAAGTGAAATTAATTTAATTGGAATTTTTACTACTTGATATTCGCAAGATGCTCAATAGTGTGAAGGCAAAATATTTTTACTGTGGTAAAGTAAACCAAAACAAATGAAGTTAAGTAAACCAAAACAAATGACCATTTTAGTGTTGCATAAGCATTTGGTTCCTTTGCTGGGACATGTCTAAATAAATTCTGATGCAACCCACTGCCTCTAGAACTCAAACACCTTAAGTAGTCGGAGTCCAGTGTGCAAATTCAGCATCACAAGTTAAATACCATATGTACTAGCCTATAAGGCAACTCAAGTATGGATGAGGTCAATCTTTTGGGCTGTTTTTCTGGTGTTTGTCATACGTTGGGCATATAAGCCAACCCCCCATTTTTGCTTTGGTATTTCTGGTTTCAAGGGTCCTCTTATACAGGAATATCTCTATCAAATAAAACAGTGAATATCTCTAACAAAAAGTCACAAATATCTTTACAGTCTTCACATCCACTGAGAGACAAAACATGTGAGTAAGGGTGGCTAGTGCTGAGACAAAAAGCATGGTATCCCCAAACAGAGTCACTAGAAATATTCACAGTTTTTCATTAGATACATTGGTAAATGTTCCACTTTCATAGGGGATTCTGTGGTTTCTGGCATCTCCTGGGAGGCCTAGAACCTATCCCCTATATGAGGATGATCGTGTATGATGAAAAATTTTCACCTGGCATATAAAATGACCCCCACTCCCAATATTTGCCTCACTGTTTCTGGTTTCAAGGATCATCTTATATGCCTGTATATATGGCACACCTGTTTTTGGAAGGCCCCAGAGTTTGTCGGAGAACATATCTAAAGCATAAAAGCAACAAACAGCATTATGAAGAGCAAGAAAGAATGTATGGAACAATCATGAAAAAGGGATTGCTGAATCATCTCCATATCAGAGCCCATTTGAAGTTTGCAGAAGGGCATGTGGGAGACCCTAACCCCTAAAAGTGGGGAAAACATTTTCTGGTCTGCTGAGGCCAAAATCAAAACTTTTTGCCATCCTATAAAGCCAAAAAGTCAAAAGGAGTGCACAGCACTGTATATAATTACCCAAATATGCATTTTTTCCTAAAGGCACTAAATACACACCATAAATTAATCCAGAAACGCTGTTTTCATTAGTGGAAGTACATGTATGAGGAGAGTATAATACACAGTGACTCATAGCATAAAAGCACCCAGTTTGCAACATCCGTGAACTAATACATAGCAGGGCCACCCCTACCATTATGCAGGTACATGGCCTCACATCAGGCAGCATAGCCAGAGAATTGGGCAGCGGATTGAACCACTTGCCTTCCACCCCAGCCAAGAGGATCCACGGTCACTGCCTCCAGCGGATGCCTCAGAGGCACCCAGCAGCCACTGTCCCAGCATGGCATTTGCCCTTGCAAGACAGTAGTCAGCAGAGCTGTCTGGAGTGCCTACTCTCTGTGTGCTGCTCTCACAAGATACACGGCTGGAAGAAACATCAGCATAGATTCCAGGTATGCCTTGAAAGATTCTGCCAAAGCTCCACCAGATTACACATGGATCCTGTAAGAATTCAACCCACTCTCATAGGATCCAGCAGAAGCCTGGCCATATCTTGCAAAAGCTTGGCTCGGTTTCATGAGAGCTGGGAGACTGCTTCCAGCAAAGGCAGGAAGGGTGGGCAGCAGCAGCACAAGTTGTCCCATGCCTCATGTGGCAAACGAATATGCACTAGCCCTGCTACTAGTGATCACTCTCAGATATGGAACGTGCCATGTTGTGTATGTGCTCATGATAGCCAATTGAACATAGTATAGAAACATAGCAAGTCAGAAGGCATCTCCCACGCCATCTTGTCTGATCCCTGGATCCAGCCAGCTCCACTCATGTGGTTGTCCAATCTTTACTTGAACTCCCGCACTGATGGGGCTTCCACCACCTCCCTTGCAAGCCCATTCCATAGCCTAGCAGTCCTAACCATCAGGAAATACTTCCTAACATCTAACCTGAAACCCAGTTCCTTGAGATTTGCCCCATTGGACCACATCCTTTCCCCTGCTGGAGGGTCATGACCCTCTACCATGTAACACCCCTTCATATACCTATTTGTCGCTATAGTACTAGCATACACACATTAGATATATATTATTGTTTATCACTATCTTGATGTTTTTAAGGACTCTATGTATTGAGGCCATATTATCTTCTTTGAGATGCAGAACTCACGGTATGTTATCCTGTTCCCAAATCAAAACATAATTCCAAATAATTGAAATAATGCCAGTTGTTGAATAATGTGCATGCCAACTGTTTGGTGTTCTTATGAAAAATGTGAATAAATGACTATTATGTGAATTGCTGTGTTTTATATAAAGTCAGCTGTGCATAAACCTACAAGGGGAACGCTTAAAAATTATAAGTGTTCAACTAGTATAAAAATTGGTGCTTTTCTGAAAAAAGTGAACTACTGGCCAGCTGAAACACTGTCACCATGATGTAGATTTTAGTCAAAATGATCAAGCAATACATTTAAAATGAGCTTCAAGGACTAGATTAAGCTGCATAACTTAGCATTGTTTGCCAAATTCATGTGAGTGAGTGAAACAGAGAGACTAAGAATGCCTTCATTATTAATTCATTTAGTGTTCATTGCAATTACACTGATATAATTGTTTTGTTATTCATGTGGCAGTCACAAGGACTTTTATAGGCATTCCATTTTAATTAAGCATACATTAATGGACACTTAAAACATGTTACCCCTTCAATAAAGCTTGGATCTGTGGTCCGCTAGCAATGAAATGACCCAATAAAACAATGCAGTATAATTTTTGAGAGATGTCATTTTTATATCTTAAGTTTCAAAATTAAGGTCTCTTTTGTTGCACGAACTGAAAAAAGACGTCTTAAATACACCCTGTAAATGACAATACTGATTTGAATTTTTCCCGTTTTAATGACAGGTACTTCCATTCAGCACAGGTCTTACTTATTCTATGGGTCAGGAAGCTCAGAATTAGAAAGGTGAAATGAGGAGGAAGAAATAGCATCACACATATTGTACCAAGGCAGAACATCAGTGAGTGTTCATGGGTGTTATGGATCTGGCCTTAAATACCATGTCCATGAAGCTGGCTAGTAAGTTTTGAGGTCTAATAATGAGATATTTAAATGCCTTATTTCTAAAGGCTGAGAACAGTATGGAAATTGCATCATGCACAAGGTGTTTAGTGCTCATTATCACAATGCCCAGCTCTACAGCTTTCTTCCACCAAGGTCTCTTCTTTGACAGATGCCTATTTTAGACAATCTCTTTATACCACCACACAAATAGCCTTGGTAATATCTAGTAGCCATAAACTGTTGGCATGTACCCATAAACTACAGCACGGATAGAGCCATAAACAATGGCCTTTCTCAATGTTTACTGTGTGAATAGCGACATATATTTCTATGTATCGGTCTGTACAGTTTTCCTGCATCACAAAACTTAAGAACAGTAGTTATCATAAACTTCTTGCTTTGCTGGAGGCCTACCTACTTCCACCTGCTCCTACTTTAACACACAGCAGCCAGCTTGTTCTTTGCAGTAATGGATCCATATGGTGTAGCTTCCCCATCCTGATCAGGATCACAGTAATAGGGAAATGGTTTAAAGGCACCCTACCCTCCAAGCTAGAGTACCAGTCTAAAGTGGGGCTTGGCGCTTACTCTAGAGCAGTGGTTCCCAACCTTTTTTATGTGCATACCCCTTGGCAGCCCATTTCCATAAATAGTACCCTTCATATTGGACCCAGAAGAACTCACACATTGACTGAAGTACCCGGATAATATACACCAGTACTGGCACAACAGCACTTGAATGTTTGTGAGGTGGGGGAAAATGAAAGCTGAGTCTGTGAGGGGTGTGCCATACATTGTTTAGGGAGGTACTCGCCAGCATTCTCCAAAATAACAAAGCAAGGAACAGGGCTTTCCTCAAGTTGAAATAACAAAGAAAAACTGCTCCTCCACTTATCGTAACATTCAATTCATTTCAGTTTTTTACTTGTATCTTGTCTTATACTGTTGATGTTCTTTTTTTTCACATTCCCCTAAATGTCCTGGTTGGTACTCTTGGGGGTATGTGTATCCCAGATTGGGAATCACTGCTCTAGAGCAAAACAGGGAAAAATATAGCTGCTGCCTATGCCTTTGGCCCATAGACTATGGAGTGAGCTTAGCATGAGGTGAAGCAACTGAATAGTTATTTCATTGCACACCTTTCTGCAACATGGTATGTGCACCTTTCTCATTCCCAGGCAAGGACACTGATCTAACTTTTCATCTTAAACTAAAAACTGAAATCCCAGGTTACTTTAAACTTTGTTTTCCAGTGCTTACATTGGGGAGGATCAGAGGGGAGCCAGTCTTAGTTACTACTTTAGAAGGCTATAGAAGCATTATTTAAGGGGAATCAGAGGGTGGACTTGTGGATTTTAATAAATCTTCATTTTCTTTCCCAATTCAAGCCCAGCTTGTGTTACATTAAGGGTGAAATCCCGTGTATGTTAAGAAAGTCACAGAACTCCCAGCACACTGAGAGTTGTAGGAATTTCTGTTTAAAACTGCATAGGATTATGTCCTTACTTTAATTCCCTTTAATTTCAGTGGAAACTAACTTAATCATATAAGTCCCTTAAGTCTGATTCCAGGTAAATCTAAATGCTACTAATGTTATATTGGGAGTTATAGGGCTTGTTTCTGTCTAAACAAGCATAGCTTTATGCCTTGAACAATGGCCTGTTCCATAGAAGCCTTTGGCTTGCCTAGGAGACCCTAATTGTGGGAAGGGAACAGTGAAAGTACTCTGGTGATGGATAGACAGCACACGCAGTGCTGGTTCCCCAGCTTCCCTGCTCTTCTTGGTGCAGCAGCTGCAACAGCCACCATCTCCTTGTTTGTTGGTTGTTTGTTTTTGGAAAACTGGGAGCTTTTCCACTGTGAAGTAAAATGCTGCTTTCCAGCACAAAGAAAAAAGTTCAAAAATTTGTGTTTTTGATCACAGACACTACTTCTGCCTTGTTCTTAGGTTCTTTGGCAATTTTCTGCTTAGCTTTTCACCTTCTACGAACTTTTTGCTTTGTGGCTGGTCATGCCCACCATGGCAGTCATTTTATGAATGAGCAAGCCCACTGCCACAACAGCCATTTTGTGCTCAAAATTCCAAATGTGCTCACCAACCCCAAAAGTTTGGGTACCTTAACTTTAGATCCAGAAATTTAGCCAAAAGAAATATGCAGGTCCTTCACAGAGCTGCAAAAGACCAAGAAATGTTAGTACTTTACAAGTAAGGAACAGTGAAGTTAAGAATTTAGCATAGCTCAACTAACTCAAGGGTTTTTTATTGTTAAACTAATGGAAGTCAGAAAACTTTGGAAATCTACTGCAAATTATCCAGTAGTTCCCAATCTACTTTCTTCCTTTTTTAAACTCAAAGTTTCCCTAGCTTGGATGCTGTTTGGATGTGAAATGCAGCAGTGAAAGGTTTTGTTCTTCTCATGGCTCACCAGAGCAGGTATGTATGCATGTACGTGCACAAGCAAACCTCTTGTGCCCATACCTGTGGGACTAAATGATGGCTGAGCATTGGTGTCCAAGTCAAGCCACTGAGGCTTTACCTTTTGAACTGCTCTGGGAGGTATATTTAGGAAAGTGTTGTGGAAATTGAAAAATAAATACAACTAATTAATAAAGTCAAGGGAAAACTAGGAGTTTTGAATCAAAAAACAGATTCAGGCTGCCTGTCTAATTAGGAACATTTACAATAAAACTCATTGCTGACTAACTATAAAATTCAGCAAGTACTACAAGCGGTAGGTTTATGTGTTTCAGTCAAGCAGATTTACTTTTTACACTTTAAGAAATGTTATCAAAAGTAGCAGAATTCCAAGTTGAACAAGTAGATTGGTGTGTGGCACTAGACTCCTTGGGGACAATTTCAGAGCTCCGCTGTGAGTAAGCCTGTAGGACACAGTTTCAAACAAACTATGTCGTACAAAGGATTTTTCTTTTCTCCGTGTCATGCAAGGCACACGGGGATGCATGTATTTATAACCAAGAATGAAGTCAAATAAATGGAAGAGAAGAGATAAATAACCTTTGAATCCACATGATTACATGTATACGGAGCTTCTTCAGCGATGACCATTCTCTGCCAATACTTCTTACCAGAAAACAGAAACTCTGTCTTGGACAGAGATGTCACATATTTAATTTAGTCAGACCTTTTCATTGTCAGTCATGCATTACAAGGAAATAGATACAGATATAGATAATTAGATATAGATACAGACACAAATACAGATAGATATATGGCTTTCTACAACAGATTCGTTTCGTCTCATCCCCTGAAGCACATCAGAAGATAACATCTCCACATCTCCATTGTTCTAAGGGTTAAAAAACTTGGCCATCACAATGACGAGCCTTATTACTCAGTCAAAGTAAATGGATCACCATATAACCTTTCAGAAATGTTCTTCCTTAAGCTATTAAAACATTCCATGCCCTTAGATGACAACAATTTCTCTGCCTTTTGAAATTTCTTTTCTGTCCTGCCGAGTTCATAGGGATATGCTTGGTTAAAATCAACTTATATAAAACTATGCACTGTAAATTCTGACACTTCTGTTTGAATCTCTTTTCAAACACTTGTCTTTGCTCACCATAATAGATGTCAGTTCTTCTGATGTAGTTCAAGCATGAGCTTCATATGAAGACTCAGCTATGTCTATTGCATTTCTGAAGCTACTACTCACTGAAGTTTTGTGCTGTTTGACATCAAAGATAGGCAAGAATCACCTGCTGAGTTCACATGCATGGAGCAAAACATCTTCAAATCACTTGTGCTAGACAAAAGTTCTTCGTATTAAGCCTTCACTATCATGTGGACTTAAAGACAAATGTAGCCCTTGTTAAAGTTGCAGTGTTGGATTATTAAATTATGCATCTCTGCTTTGTGGTGCGTATAACTTTGTTAGAACTAAAAAATATTTCAGTTCTGACTTTTCTAGCTTGCTTTTTTCCTTGGCACAAACTGCAAAAATATGTAAAAATAAAATATAAATCTGCGCATACAAAATTGTTTTTCATTTAATATGTAGTAATTTTACAAGAGCAAAATCTGATATTCCAGTTTAAAGAAACATCCAAAGCTCTCGTTTTCAATCTTTAATAGTAGACTTGACATAAATTACAATACTAGAAAGAGGCAACATTGAAATGCATTATATATATCCAACTAAAATGGAGCTGAATTGATTCTCTTTATTCAATTATATTTATAGCATAAATACAATGAAGATATTTCTAACTTTCTAAAAATTAAAACTGTATGTAGGTTAAGCATACAACACTTCCCTGCATGCTAAGAAATCCGGGATCAATATGTCAGGTGGCCAGTTCTGGTGGTAGATTTTGGTCATGTGAAAGGACATCAAGTTTTTCTACTCATGTTAAAATAATTTTACTCCTGGGGAGAGATAGTTATCAGATTCTCTGACAAAACAAATGCCAAAACATCTTAGCCATTTCTAGGAATTATGCACTATGACTTTAGTGAGGTGCTGTTGGCTATCATCCTGACCAGGAAAGTATCATGAGTAGGCCCTGCCATTTTGTATCATTTGGACTTAGATAGTCAGGAATCCACTTTTTAAATATCTGATCTATCTGCATGTGGCAGAAATACATAAATTCCTAAAAGCAGATAGTAAAAAAGCAACTCCCTTAGCTGAGAGAAAATGCAAGTGAAGAGCATCATAATAAAGGTGTAGAAAATTATGCAGAGAATGGAAAAAGCAGATAGGGAAATGTTTTCTCCTGCTCTCATAATACTAGGACCTGGGATCATCTCATGAAACTGATTGGCATGTAGTTAAACTATGGAACTCATTTTCACAGGATGTAGTGATGGCCATCAATTTGGACAAATTTGTGGAGGATAAGAGACATATGTTTCCTCCCATGTTGTATGGAGCATGCTTATGTATAGCAATTACTGGAGGCTATGTTCAGAAGGGTGCTCTTGCATTTATATGCTCCTTGTGGGTTTTCCACAGGTGACTGGTTGGCCAATGTCTGAACAGAGCCCTTGGTTCAATGCAGCATGCCTCTTCCTTGGTTTGAAAATCAAAGATGCTACTTCAAATTCCTAGATGAACATTTGGATCCAGCTGGCACCCAGAATGTTTCCACTTTGGCTAAACTCGCTGTATGTGCATTTTGACTTATCTGTTTGCTCTGCCCCTTTCCCATCTCTGATCCAATTATAGGAAACTGCTGGTTTTTAGCTTGGCTATAGTGTGAAGACATGCGTGTAGCCATTTATTATTAAAGGTGAAGAAACAAGAAAATGACAAACCCTTACAGAAAAACAAAACTATCTGCAAACCTAACTCTCAAAAACAGAATACACATTTCCAAAGGCACTGCAGGAAAGCCACTGCAGAAGCCAAGAAAAGATCAACCAGGACAGCAATAACTAGATTGCAGCACTCAGCATTAGAGTTTGTATCTCTGAAGTTCACTGTAGAAGTGACCTTTATACTTGGCTTCCCTGTCAGAGAAAGCCAAATGAGATGTTCTAATATAAAAGTAAAAAGATTCAAAGCATTTTCCTGTTATATGTTTTGCATTGTGCAACTCCGATTTCTTCAGATTTTGCACAACAGAGGCAAAATACAGTCTGTTGCTTGTTTTCTTCTATGCCCTAGAAATAAAGGATTGTAACTTCCAAGTGCTGTAAACACCAATTGATCATGGCATCCGAGGGTTATAGGATACGTTATAAACAAGCAATATTTCAAAATAAACTGGAAGCAAAAGAAAGCAGAGCTATTTCCATTGTTAGTTATCCAACGACAGTGGATAACAGCTAAAAAAATGCCACAAACATCTTGACCTTTGTCCCTGGACAAAAGGAATTCAGGTACACAATAGCTACAGTATATACAAGAAAGCACCCTACAGGCAGCCAAATGTGCTTTCAACAAGTTATGTGTTGAATGATAGCTTTGCGTTTCCCATGAAGATATTATCCACAAACTGTCATGCAGTCTAGTTTTGGAGATAAACATGTAATAATATTCAAATTGCTAAAAGGAAATATGGTGCATATACATTTTCATTGCTACATTTATAATGGTACTGGGCAGAAAGGAGATCTGCTGGTAGGTCCCTTAGTTATTTGCAGTAGATTGATTATTGTCTCCAAGGCATTTTATAACAGTAACAACAAAATGACCACCACCCAGTAACTGCCAAGATGAAGAATGCTTGAGGTAGGCGGAATGGATTTGTGTGTGGAAAGCCTGTGAGGTTCTCAAAAGAAATTAAAGGACTTAGGATTCTTTAATGTATGATTCTGTATGTCTCGTACATCTCCCAGCATTTCCTAGCTGGCAGGGCTGAGGAATGCTTGGAATTCTATGTCATTTTTTCTGCCTAAAGATGGATAGGATTGCACCCTTAATGTATGGCTTTTCTACCAGACTCCAGGTGGACTAGTAAAAAAAAAAAAAAAAAAGCAGATCCTATAATCTTCATGTTTGCCAACCCTTCATTCACAGCATGCAATTTAACAATATGAACACAATCAAGTGCAAGGTATGCAGTGACTCATCCCATTGTCAACTATGAGATAATTTTACAAGGCTGCAATAGACAGTAGATAGGGTGGAGACACCTTGTGCCTCACAAATGTATCCTTGATTGCCATTGCTTACTTTCTCCCATAAAAGTTAATGGGCTCTATTCAGTGCTATGGACCTCTCGAAGTATATTGTTGCTAATGATATGCAGCCCAATCCTATGTAGGTCATTGTGAGGTAAATCTCAGGCAACTATAATCCAGAGTTTTAGGTAACATTACATTGCAACAGGCCACATGAGTATTTTCTTTCTAGCACATGCTTTGTTGATTCACTACCAAGAGTTAAGGCTAAGGTAGAGGTCAATGCTGAATATTAAGCAAATAAAAATCACAAACACACAATTTACTGAGAACGATGTAGAAATGGACATTATGAAAGATTTTACATACCTCAGAGTAGTCATCAATTCAAAGGGAAACTTCAACCCAAAAAAGTGAAGAAGACACAGGCTTAGAAGAGCAGCAATGAAGGAACTGGAGAAGATCTTCAAGTACAAGGATATTTCACTGAGGACCAAGGCCAAGATCATCCATACTAGTATATTTCCTACCTCAATATATGAGTATGAAATCTGGACAGTGAAGAAAGTTGACAAGAAGAAAACTGAAATGTTTGAAGCATGGTGCCGGGGGAGAGCATTGTGAACACCCTAAACTAACAGAAAGACAAACCTAGAACAAATCAAGCCAGCCCTTTCCATAGAAGCAATAATGACAAAAACCAAGGCAGTCATATTTCAGACATATCATGAGAAACTTACTGGAGATGACAATAATGCTAGGGAAAGTCAAAGGCAGAACAAGGAGAGAACACCAAATATGAGATGGATTAAATCCATCAAGGAAGTCACAACTTGAACTTGGAAGAGCTGAGTGGGGCTGTTGTAGACAAGACATTTTGGAGGGCTTTAATTCACGGGGTCACCATAAGTCAGAGATGACTTGATGGCACATAGCAGCAACGATAGATCAAGCCAGTCAAAACAATAACTTTCCAAGGTATACAGTAAAGATTGCTGATTGGTTGCTGTGCACCCCAACTTTTCAGTCCAGTGAAGAAAATGTGGGTGTACGATCAGAGATTATGAAGGTGTTGCCACATCCCAACCCATTGTTTATCAATTAAATTTCTATATCCCCCTGTCATCAGCTGAAGCTCTCTGGACAGCTTGCAAAACAAAAATTAAGATCTTGGAATACAATAGCATAGCAAAACACGGTATAAAACCCACAAGTTTAAAAGAGAATAAACTCAAGCAGGAACCAGAATGAATGTCAGCAGATCCAAAGGTGCATACTAATGCCATATTTAAAATCAACAGACTAAAAAGTGTGGGGAAATAAAAAGGCCTTCAGTGGCACTGAAAAATTACAGTGTAGGCACCCAGTGGACTGCTCTAAGAACCCACCACAAGCAGGGTGTCACCACTGAAAAGTCTCTCTCCTTAGCCATCTGTTTCACCCATTCATTAGGCCCCCTTGAGAATAACCTTAGAACCAGGACAGGTATAAATGAGAGGAGACAGTGCTTCGGGAAACCTCACAATCCACCTGTTTGTAGCTTTGTAGGGTAGTACTAACCCCCTGAATTGGGCTTGGAAACAGACAGGCACAAATAAATTTTCATGAAGAGCTACAATGTCATGTGTTGCCATGTTGCCTACAAGGCCATCCAAAATATTTGGGCTTTTTTTTTCAGAGTATGTTGCAGACATGTTCACAGTTTTTGAAATGGAATTAACTGGAAGCAGGGGTTGGATTTGGCATCATGTCCTGCCTTGCTGGTTCCATATCACTCTGGTAACATTCTCTGGGAATATTTGTACAAGTCATGCTACTGAAGTTGCTACTTCTGATGCTAGTTTGTCAGATTCCAAAGGAAGGAAAATATGCAGGAAAAAATGGTCTGAGACTGTTTGGAATGATGCGGAATCCAGCCATGCAGAAGTGGCTCTTAACTATTTCACTGGTGTAGAACTTGCCACAAGTGACTTCTAAAAGAGGGAGGGGGAAAAAAAGAAATATTCTTGTTAGCATGCGTTCATGAAAAGACACTGGAAAGGCTTATGGTGCACCACTGGTTAATGAATACTACATATAATAGTTTCATTAACATTTATTTATTTATTTATTTATTTATTTATTTATTTATTTATTTATTTATTTATTTAGGGCATTTATAGGCCGTCCATCACTGTCATCTCTGGATTGCTTACAGTTTACAACTTCAGTGGTGAGGCTTAATCAGTGATTGAAATTTTGTGTCGTTAATCACAGCCACACAAAAAAAAATTTGAAACAACTTGCCTAAATGTAATTGTACTTCTTCTCATATGAATAACATAGATGTTACATAACTCAGATTTCACATACTTTTTATTGGACCCCATGAAATCAGATAGAAGTGAATGCATTAGCTAATAGTAGGACAATTTTAGTTCTTTTAGTTTAAGAAGATAAACTGTACTTGGTTTGAAATGTGAGCTTCCAGATGTTGGTTGAGTGCAGCACCCGTCAGCCCCAGTCACCATAAGCAACCCTTAAGGAGAAAAGTAAAAAAAGCCAGCTCACAAAAACTGGTCCATGGAATCTATGTAACTTCAGGGAAAGCCAGTCCACTGAGGAATTTATGGTTCAGAGTCATAGAGATTCAACAAGTCCTTGCAGATTTCTCTAACAACTCTACTCACAAAGGATCCTTCCAATGCTTCTGCCTTCATATACCCTTCTTCTGCCTTAAAATGAAAGCATTTGAAAACAGAAGCAGCATTGGGCAGATTCTATGTGACAAATTTAGAGAAACATACTGGGCTTAAGTTTTTCAAAAATATATCGGGCATATTTTTTTCAGGCAACTGTTACTGTTTATGTTATGTTTTGGAAGACATAAATGCTTTCCCCTTTTGTACTTTCCTTTATTTCTCCAAATTGAGACAAACCTTCATAGAAAGAAGATTAGGGTAAGTTAGCTGTCCCTGCATTTCTTCAAGGGAGTACTGTATGACTATGGGTTGAATTGGTTGAGTAGTTTCTCCACATATCTCAGCTAAGCCAAGTATCAGGTGAAAGAGCTTGGCTAGCAGGCTTGTGGAGCCTTGTGGAATTAAATCACCTCTAAGTTCCACCTGTCCTTGGAATTTAGCAGCAGCAGTGTCAGGGTTGCTCAGAGGGCAAGGCAAGCAATCCTATAGGCTTAAGTATGGAACTCTGAAGGCAAGATGGTAATGGGGTCATGAAGGTTGGGCACAACTTGGCAACTAAACATAATACTAGGATGGGGAAGGCAGTGAAAAGCCACCACATCATATTTCCCAGGAATACTCATGGCTAAACACATTTCTAAAGATAAACTAGCCATATTGATGATGAACCCATGATGATGTCCAATCTCTGACAGGAGAAAACCAAGAAGATGTTATTTCAGTTAGCCTGTTGGTAAAATGATTCTTATAAATGCCACAAACTGGGTATGTTTCTCTAAGAGGTAATACACTTGCAATTTCCAATTCACTTTTTCTCCAATACAAAGATCTGGGTTTCTTCTTAGGTCCTAGGTATTGACATGCTTTTTTTTTTTTTAATGATGGTACAGAACAAATTGATTAAGTAACTAAGCAGTTACCATATCTCAAATAAACACCACAGTCTTGGAAATAAATACCAAATATATTCAAAGATCAAAGTAATCATTTCTAGGGAACAGGTACAATACAATGAATAAAATTTTCTAGTTGCACTTAGAATTCCCAGGTACAAGTATCCAGCTCATCTATGTTGTCCTAGAGCAGAGAACTATATGAGCCTTACCAATATACAAATAAGGACAAAAAATAGTTATCTCTGAAAGCCACTCTGATCAGAAATTCAATAGCCAATTTTTGACTATTACACTGTGTTATTGGTTAGAAAAGGAAGGAAAGAAGGAAGGACGGGTGGTCAGAAGAATGGAAGAAAAAAAGAGAGAGAAATAAGTATTTATTCCTTGTTTAATGTATTTAACTTTACTGAGCTCATGGAGAAAAAAGTGTTGGGTGAAAATGGCTTGTGATCAGAATAGTAAGTGTTACATTGCTGCAGTGATTATTATAAGATGCAGCTTCCAAAGGTAACATTATAATTTCTGCATGGTAATTATAAACATTCACAGCACTACAACTAAATTTGAAATGTACAGGCAGTGCATTCACAGGCGTCCCTAAATCCATGTTGGACTTTAATATTCAGAAGTCAGCACACATCACCACATAGCTGTGTTGAGCAATCACCAAACCTAAAGAGATGTGGTGTGAATTAATCAAAAGGATTAAGGCAGTACACCAACATTAATGAATAAATAAAATGGAATTATATTTACTTTCCTCTTTATCTCTGAGCAGTTTGTTTTTCTTTTAAACATAAGTTTTGCTTTATACCACTGACAGGGAAAAAGGGTGTAGGGGGAGGGGAGGAAGACATTCAGCTAAGACCTTCACAGCTGCAAAGAAGAAAGGCAACAGGAAAAATCTAAGGTTCTTTTGTCAGTTTGGAAATGGCACCAACAATGCCAAGGGTAGAGAGTTTGCACAGATCCTGTGTTTTATCCACAACCAACCTAATGTTTTCATAATAAAATGAAATCACTGAATGCAAAGGGTTAGATCCAGAGACTTGGTCAAACTTAAGAGTAGACTAATTGAAATCAATAGGACTTCAGTTATGATAGTGATTCATTATCCACACTTTCCTGAAATAACATGCAGGCACTTAAGGCAAACACATGGAAAGGTAGTTTCTGCTTTCCCTGCCAAAAAAAGAAAATTCCAACTAGATGGAAGAAACCCATTTTTTTTCTCTGAAAGAGTTCTACCACAAAAGCAGCGTGGTGACAGTGCAATGGGGAGATACCACAATGTGGTTGCTGAACAGGCTTTGTCAGTCTATACACAACAAAGATTGCCAGTCCCACACAGAAAACCATGCCAAAACAAATCCTTTGAACTGCAGCTCCTACATCCTGATATATCCCTGTCTGTGACCTTTGCTTCTCCACTTCCACCACCATCACCAACCAAAGGTCTCTTGCTCTCTTAAAAAGGCTGTCCTCTTGTCTTTTGTGTTTGAAATTGCCTTCTGAAACATCTATTACGCCCCCTTCTCCCTTCAAATCCTGCCTGAAATTTTGCTGCCCTGCTCTAAATCGTGTTCTGGCTCTCTGCTAAGCAAATAGAGGGATGCATACAATAGAACATCAAGGTAGCAGGCCAATAGGCAGGCACAGTTTTACCAAATGCAGAGGGGGTTTCCAGAATGAGATCTGAGGCACAGTTGAGGTCAAAAGCCAGGAGATCAATCAAGTCAGTCCAAAAGCAGAGTCAGGCAGAAATCCAGAGGTCAGTAACATAGACACCCAAACTCATGGAGAGTTCAGGGAGAAAACAGGATGCAGACAGTAGAGCCAAAGTTCAGACTTTGTTTCCAGCAGCTTTCTAGTTACTAGTGACAGCTGATACAGGCAGTACTACCAGAGTTCCACCAAGTACTCCTCTGCATCACTTTACAGGTTTGTCAGATGTCCTCCTCCTGAGAAGAGCTCTAATCATGGGTAATCCTCCTCAGAAGCAAGCACTCATTCCCTGGGCCAACATCCTATCTATCAAGGATGTTAGAGGCTAGATGCATTGTTAGAGGTTAGGTGGTAGCTCAACATCTTCTTCCTCAGAAATTAAGTTCTCTGCCTTTCCAGGAGGCACATCATCTGATAGTGCTGGATGGTATTCAGTAGTGCCAGGATCTTCTAAGGGTTCTGGTTCCTTGGAAGATAACTACAATGGCAGCATGACACCTGGGACCATTTCCTGTGAGGTTTTAGCATAACCACTAATCTCCATGCCATGCTGTAACCAACAACAGCACAAAATGGCCTGTTGTCTGAAGCAGGGTAGCAAATATGCTCCACTTGTTACCCTTCTGCATTATAATATACCCCTGCCCCAATGTCACCCACTGATTCCTCTTCCTCACACTTTCAGCCCTCTGGCTCATTTTGCGAGTCCTTTCAGAGCAAGCCAGAGAGAGATCAGGTAGGCTCTCTGAAGAATGGCATTAACTGGAGAAAGCAGCTTGCCATGAGCAGACATTTAGAGGGCTATGTCAGGAGATTCCCCATGGTACTGACAATCTTCTGGGACACCTTCATGGCCAGGCATTTCAGCTTGGCCAGCTCTCTGAAGAGTCACACTGGCCAACCTTACTGAGAAATTTAGAGTTAATAAATTACTGGGCCCAGATAGCATCTGTGCTATAGTCCCATAGAACTCAAATATGAACTTGCTGACTATCTTTAAACATCTCCCTAAGATCAGTTTCTGTACCAAAGGAATGGAGAGTGGCCAATGTAAAACCTATTTTTAAAAAGGGATCCAAGAAAATCCAAGAAATTACAAGCCAGTTAGCATAAAGACTGTTTTAGGTAAACTGCTTGAAAGCATTATCAAAGATAAAATCAGTAAGTATATAGAAGAAACCCTGCTGAGAAAGAATCAACAAGGCTTCTGCAAAGGCCTAGCACAGTGAACAGGTAGCACTCAGAGAATTCTGCCTTACTAGTCTGCATTTCAACTTTCTACTTAGAAACTTCAATTTGACTTCTAGAACCTCACAACTACATTTTCCCGTGTAATTTGTGCTTACCTGACCATGACTACTGGCTCCATCCCAGCGCAATCTTCAAGACTATCAAAATAGCACAATATCTGCAACCTTTGCACTAGACAGTTTACCATGTGGTCCACACACCAGCGCAGATCCTAGCTGTCTATGGGTTTAATGACTGAATCCCACACTACCACAAGTCCCACATCCCATGGAGACATATCCCCAGTGTGAGAAGATACTGCACATCTTCCCTGGAATGGGTCCCTTATAATGGGTCTTTTTTAAGGGATCATTTTCCTCTTCCTCAGAATGAGACCTCTTTCTCTGAGACCCCCATTTCCTGTGACAACAGAGGAGCAGTCACCAGATGGGACATCGCTATTTGGTCCCCAAAAGTCTTATTGGCTGACCTCTCTGCTTTTTGTAGCTTCTCCAGGTCAGCAACCTTGGCTTCAATGGAGCAAGCCTGTTCCCTGGGCACCAAGAGCTAATTACACCAAGCACAGACTCAGAACTTTGTTCTAGCTGGCAGAGAGTCATACATGTTGTACTCAGTACTAGACAGCTGCCACAACCTTGCTGGCTTTCTGTTTTACCAGGTTACTTAACTGGTGCTATTTAGTTTGCTTATCTAGAAAATTAGGTTGCTTAGAAGGAGGTTACCTATAGTTTACAGTTCCTACATCATATCACTGACATGGAATTTGTATGCAAAGCTATGGAACTTGTCCCCAAGGAAGACTAGGTCCACGCCCTCTTCACTGTCCTGCCTTGAGAATGCAAAGCCTGTCTTATATAAGAAGTGTTTTAGCCTGTGAGTGAGTCATATACAGTAAGCACTATTTTTAAAAAACTGTAATGATTATGTATTATTGTGTTTAATATATTGTTTTAATCAATTTTGATTGGTTCTATAAGCTGCCTTGAGTGATTTTTCTTTGTAGAAAGACAGAGTTCAAATAAAATAAATATATATTCAATTATATATCAAATTTATTTGTACCCTGTCTTTCTACCAAACTGTTCATTTCCAGAGGTTTTGCATTCTTAGTTCATACTCCTATGTTTATTCATTTGACAGGGATAAAAGACAGAGAAGTTAGAAAAAACACTGCCACAAAATAGGAACCTTATTACATCCAAATGGAGATGGGGACCATTGTGTGAATGTTAATAAGGTATAATAATAGTAAAATGTATTCTTTCCTATAAAGACTTCACTCTGCCAATATTGCAATAGTCTATTAATTGTCTTGCACAACATAGTCCAAGGGAATAGAAATACTTTTAATACCATTGATAAATTTGATTTAACAATTAAAACGGATAAGAGTAATACAGATAACTGTTCAGCTAAACCTTTTGCTACTATGTGGGGGGGGGGGGTGGATTGCCATCTCCTTGAAGTGCTTCTACTGTATCCAATTATGAATTAAAGAAGTTAATCGTACAGTGAAATAGAAACAAAACCTTTAGCTACTATTATGCAGATTATTTTTCACAACTGATCTGTAGTTTTTATCATGTCCAGCAGAAGATACAGGGCACAATGAAAGAATATCAGACTGAATACACAGCTCCTTGTATCATTATGTCTAGGGAGGTATCAGCAAGTTTAAAGGGCACATTTTACAGATTAGGTCCAAAGTAGAAATAACTGGAATATGTCTATTCAAGAGGATTTGCAGCAGCATCATGAATTTTTTTTCCCCATGCACTGGATCTTTGCATCCTGGAGTGGTTAAATAAAATCTCCATTTTTTTCCATTTTCCAGTGTAGATACCAATTCACAGATAAGCATGCAAAGATAAAGAAGCAGATATTCCTAACCATGAGCATGGAGAATTGTTTAGTCCAGCTCATATCTCATACATATAAAGGCAAGACTTCTTATACTGATAATGTTGACTAGAATGTAATGTCAGTTCTGGATGAGAAGCTACACTGCAGTGAAAATCCTGATCAGGAATCCCATGATACCATATCAAAATTTAACAACCCTGACTTTTATGCCTAAGGGATGACAGGTAAAATGCCAAGCAAAGAAATAGAGAAATTAATACTGTGTGGTGTGTGTATCTGTGCCTACACAGATACACACATACACAGGGGAAGCAAGAGTTATGCAAGCTGCAAAAAAGTTTATGAACTATCCAATTCCAAGATATCATTCTACAGAGATGGGAAAACAACCAAATGTTGTGTTTTATTATGAACTTTTAAAGCAGCCTTATAGGATCATATTAAAATGTGTTGAATAGTCATGCAATCTGTTTTCAGTGTTCTTTTTTATTGAGTTCCCTTTCCCTTCTGAAATAAACAACTTAGTATTCCAGGTGAACCAGCACATTAAGGCAAAACAGCTAAGAAGGCTGAAAGCCATTCAGTGATGAACACTGAATGGTGCTGACTAACCACGAAAGGGACCTGGGATTATGGTGGATACTTTGATGAAAACATTGCCTGCCATGAAGCATACAAATATCAGTGCAAAGGACCTGATAATTAAGCTGCTGATATCATAACACCTTTATAGAAGGCTGTGTACAGGCCGTATACAATGCAATATTGTATACCTTCAAGTCACTGTACCCCAAAACAGCTATTGAAGAGGTGGAAGTTTCAGAAAAGAGCAATCAACATGAGCAAGGGACTGAAGAAGCTTTTGAGGAATTATTACATGCTTCTGGCTTCTAAATTTAGAAAACATATGAGTCAGGATTTTAATGAAGATTCTAAGAATTTGTAATATACATCTGACCTGTGACCCAACATTCATTTAACAGAACCTGAAAAAGCAAAATATTATAGATAGAACAATAAATGCAAACATGATCAAAGCTTTTCATACATTACTCTTTAGAAAGAGAATACAAATACTCTTCACTGTACAAAACCATTGAGATTTGCCTTTCTACTTAAAGGTTGGCTCGTAAAAATCTGCATGTTTGAAAGCATGTTTAGGAAACCCAGCACCTTTTCTTTGTTTGTATTGCTCATGTATCTTTGCTGATTATAAACATGAAATGGCCTGAACTATTTCGAACCCTCCCCTTCAAATGCAGCCTTGCCTTTTGTTTACTGACCATGTGAGAAAAAAATAGCATATTTTTCTTACTTTATAATAATATGCTGTCTGACCAGTTCAGAGAGAGAGAGAGAGAGAGAGAGAGAGAGAGAGATCGCTCTAATAATGTCTCAAGTCCAACTGTGGGTCTCATTAGGGCAGAGGAAACTGTCATGCTGCTGTGGATGTGCAATAAGTGTAGAGGTAAGGAAAGGGGAGAATATATGAAAAGCATTCTCCTTTCAGATACTGCCACCAATGTATTTATCCTTAATACACTGAACAAGCTAAAACAGAGAGTAGAAAATTAGGACTTCACTCCTTGACCTTCAACATTTAAAGAAAGGGAGGCATTGGGCATATGGCTTTCTGCAGAAATGGGAAAATATTATAAAGTGCAAGATGCACAATTATCCTTTTTTCATATACCACCTCTTCTTAAGCAAAGCCTCGAATTGATTTCAATGGGAGTTCTGCTTTAAAATCAATGGCACATGACATGACATTTCAGTAACATGGTTTAGGGGCTACATATTATGCACAATAATGTTATTCGGAGGCTCATCCTGTCACCGTTCTTTATGTTGTGACCAGTGGCATATACTGGGAAACAACTCAAGGCTTGTTATCAAGGCAGAAGAGAGGAGAGTGATTTAAATGTTTGGTTTATCCATATAGACTGAGATAATGTGCAGCACCCCAATAGGAATCCAGATGAGTTTCTACTGTTAATTAAGAATTGTGAGGGTTGGAGGGTCCACCCAAGGGCCTGAAGCCCACTGGTGCTCTGTTTAGTTTCTGAAAAGATACTTCTCACTTCCTCACCTTTCATTTTCCTTCTGGATCATAACAAGCCAAAGATAACCTGCTCTATTCTTGTTTTGACTAATAGGAGGGGATGGTAAAAACAGTGATTTTTGACCTCACACGAATTCTGCAAATATCACTTTAAAACTCATTCCAGCTTACTCCTATTTTCATTTTTAAACTGATAATTATGGCTTGTGCAAAGGAGAAAAGTGTGCATTTTGAGCAGGAAAGGCACACATTTCTGTGCCTGCACTGTGAGATGGATGAGAAGACAGCTTTCCATCCAATATGTCTATCACTGAAGGGATAAAATGGCCTACATGTGCTTCAAGATGATGATTTTATCATGCCAGCACCCTGCCTCATTCACAAATCTTTTCAGAGGATGTCACCTTCCAGTTGTAATGTTCCCATGTTTCTTACTGTTTCTTCCAATTTCTGGCTAAGGAAAAAGATATGGAATAGCTATACAATGCCTTCAAACTGGTAGTGCTAGGCGGCTTTCACCTGGGAGGACCTGGTCCCCATTTGTATGTGCATTTGGAGTCATGATTCAGATGCATTCTTCAGATGTACACATAATTTGTACACAGCTTCTTAATTTAGCAGGGAGACTTGCACCTGGAAACCCTCTTCTGTTTCAAGCAATTATAGCTTGGGGGGTTAAGTTGCAGTCCTCTTAGATTTCTCCCTGTGTTCCCAACAGACAGAGAGAAGCTGGAGAGCTGAAAAGCTGAGGAAACCCAAATTCGAGAGGATTTTCAACATTACGCAAGTATTGGATACCACCAGCACAACACAAATAGTGCTGGCAAGTGGACATTGTTTGATCTTTTGCCACATCTTTATATTCAACTCCTAACTCAAGTCTGTGTTGCCAGTGGCAACTTGCAACTTTTGATTAATCCATTTGCAAGAGAATAAACTTTGTTTTTAATAAAACTGGCAACATTCACTAAAATAAAAGTTTCTAACACTACACTTGTATCTCCCACCTGTATTGTTTAATTCAGCCTAAGCATACAGCATCAATTAAAAACACACCAGGGGGACCGCATTGAAAATTGGATAAGGCCATAAGGTAGCATGAGAAGACTCCCAGGGCCCAGCGAAGATGCTGCAAATATCTGCCTATGCATAGAAACAAAGGCATTTCTGTGCATGCTCCTGAAAACTATGAAAGGTTCTTAGTCTTAAAAAAAACCTTTTGAGAATTATTCTCCTCACTGCATGTGAATGGGAGTTGCCTGTTCATGCTGAGTAGAGAATATATCCCTAATAGCAAGAGAGTTTATATTTAACCCAGTTTTCAGTTTTCTTAATATTTTGCAAATCATCTTATAGGTTTTAGCTCAGGGATAAATTTGAAGCTGGTATTTCCCTGGTGAAACCTGCAACAATAGAGAAATATATATACTGAGTGAGGAAAGAGAAAGTAGGATATTGAAGAAACCTAATAGAAAAACCTAACATTTCATGTTGCACTTAATAATTACTTTTTACAGATCCCTTTGACGGAGAGAGCTTTTGTATCTCAAAGTTTTATTGCACAGATATCCTCTTGAAAATCTCTAGACCTTCTCCTTATTTTATATTCTAAAATATACATGTGTTCCACTGACTGTCTTAAGACAGCAGTTTCAATTTCATACATCTTTAGCTCATCCTTGGTGCTTTATACAAGACTTAAAGGCTGAATATTATTTTCAGGGTAACCTGTGAAAAAATGCTGCGGTTACTGGGAACAGGAAATGGCTAATTTGTCCATGTATAAACAGAAACTTCATGTTTTGTTGTACAGCTATGGAAACTTGGTGGAATGACTCATCCAGTCCTTTTGTTATCCTGTCGCATGACTCATACTTACCAACCATTCCCCAATTACCTCTCCCAGCCACCCCTCACTACAGTATCTTGGCATTCAAAACTACTAAAAAACAAGTAGGAGTATTTCTCTTCCCCACCCCAAAACCCCTTCTGAATGGCCATTAAACAAAATTAGGATATCTAATCTGCAGGATGTTTAATGGTGCCTGGGCAGTGTTTGGGTGTGTCTTCCTACATGATCACCAGACCTACTTTATATTCAGAGCAGTAAATGAGTTCAGCATGTGACAAGTATACCCACATAGCTTGCTTCCAAGAGCATCAGTTCTTCAGTGTCTATTAAGCTCTTCCAGATTTATCCCTAGTTGTTGGCTATTTGCCAGGGCTGAATTGTGTTTTGTTGTGCAGCACACTGAACAGTCCCAGGTGCTGGGATTTTATTTTTATGCCTATTCTGTATTTACAGTTTTCCTTAGGTTGCTATGAAGTGTGACAAAGTTGTAGCACTCTTATATTATAAAAGCTGAACATATGGATCTATGTACAGAGTCATACAAGACCACACTGATGATTTGCTGAACTTGTTTAAATGTGTATCTGTATATAAATAAGATAAATTGCTAAATCGGGGTTAGCAGTATAGTAGATTTTTATGAGAGTCCTAGCATTCTGCTATTGAGAATGATATTCAGGCCAATACAGTTATCAGTGGTAGGAATAACAAAAACAGCTTTTAACTAGAGGTTTCATTCTAGTTTTTCTATTCATTTTGACTAGATTTTGTTATGAATAAGAATGGTTTTGCTGATTTTACTACAGTTTGATCTTATGCATGTGTGTGTATATATATATATATAAAATAAACTATAATAAATCTTTAAAGTTGTGCATCCATTTTATATTGTTAAAAAGTTAAAGCCAAAATATTTTCCCTAAGAGATAAATATGTTGAAAAGGAATGCTTTTTTTTTTTTTTGTAAAAAGCATATTTCAGTTTATCAGAAACATTTTGTTTCCTAATTAATGATTAAAACAGTAAACGGGGACTAAGGAAATTGCTTTAAGCTTTCAGTTGTATAGGGCTATTGTTTTAACCTTGTAACTTCTCATCAAATATAGAAATAGCCCTGACTCTATCATGTGGAGGAACCACATTCTCCCTTGACATAGTAGACATGGTCCGCTGGCTGATAAGGGCAAAGTTAAATGCCCCACTTAGCTGTAGGAACTTTATGATGTCTACCAGGAATATACATTAAGGTTAAAACCCTTCTCTAGGTGGGGATTGGAGGCAGGTGTTCTGGACGGTGGAGTGAGTGAAAAAGTATGCCAAAAGTAATAGCAGACTTGACACTGACTAGATTTGCACTTTGTGGGTTGGAATACTTTGTACTTAGCATTACCTGGATGCTTTATTCTGTGCTTGTATAATAATTGCTTGGCTTAGAAATGCGAATATATTTGCAAAACAGCAGAAGTCTTAGTGGAAAAGTTTCATTCCAAGGAAACTAGCTTGAGAGAGGAATGGATTGCTGCTATTGGGTTCTTATACTGATGTGTCTATATCAGTGTTTTAACTGATTTATTTGTTTTACCTGAAAGTATGTAGTAAATTTATTATAAATTTAATAAACAAAAATATACAAAACTCATTTTCCTCTTGAGCCTGTAAAGCATCTGAATGTATACAAGTATATTAACTAACATCTCTCAAACTCTTTATCTCACTGCTCCACCAAAAGGGGTCATGTGTGTTACTATTGTAAATTACCCAGACAGCTTTGGCTATTGGGTGCTATAGAAATGAAAATAATGTTTTAAAACATTATAAAATACATGTATCTATAAATTATACCAGGAAAGCAATAGGAAATACATTAAGGAACTATATTAGGAAAGGTTTTTATGTACAAGCAAAGTCCATTAGAAGAAAGATGCGCTGGCCCACCTAGATGATGTAGGAAATGATGAGTAAAGAGGAGCAGACAATAAGATTGGTCAGGTGTAAGTAAATATTCCTGGAAAATCTGACTGTCCAATGTCAGAGACAAAGCACTGGGAAGACAGGTAGCTTGGGAGTTCATTGGTTCTCAATTATATACATGAATGACATTATATCAACTATAAGTTAGCCTTCCACAACCTGGTGCATTCCAGGTATTTTGGGATATGGCTTCTGTCAAGCATGGATATCAGATTGGATAGTGATTCTAGATTTAATATCATTGTAGACTTCACATTTATCGTAAGGGTTGGCTCAGGCAGAAAAATTGAGGAACCCTGACAGCAGAGGTCTGAAGGAAAACTCCAGTAAGGAAGGAGACCAGGACAAAGAACGTCAAGTGAAACAGGAGGCAAGAAATGAAGAAGAAGCCAACAGACGAGGAATCAGTGGCCAAGGAGAAGCCCTCTGAGAACAGCAAATAGAATCTGGTGTGGCATCTGCTCAATGAGTCATGTTTCTATGTAACATTGTCCATCATTTGATAGGCATCTGATAGGCAAATGATAGACATGTGAACATTGCAATGATGAGACAAGCAACGTGGCCTGCATATATTAGGGTCTATGCTTCTAGGCAAGTATCCTATGAAGAACAATAGTGGCAGTAGTGAAGGTAAACACAATTATTTGCTGCTGTTTGAAAGAGATTGCTGTTGACCTCTTTAACAGAATGAAGAGTTGGAATAGGGAAATTACAGTCTGAAAAACAGAAAATGTTTTTTAATTATTTTCCAAAGGGATTCAGCCTTGTTCTTTTTGTTCTACACCATGCTGCTTGCTTCACTTTGCTCAGCATCTGTTAATGTGCCCTGTGGCTTTCTACCAGATGCTGAAGAGCGACTTGCATCAGACATCTGCTGGGAGTCACATACCAATGATGCTTGCAGAAATGACTATGTAATGCAACTCTCTTGGATTTTCCCCTAGAAGACTGCTTTGCAAAATAAAACGGAAACTGGAACTTCTTTAATGTGTCATTTTTATAAAACCATGTTTCAGATTTTTTAAGACACTGGATTCCAAACCTGATCTCTTGTAATATTAACTACTTCACTTTTGTTCCATCTGCACATATAAGTCCATTGATATTGAATGATTTTAGTTTTGTCCTGATGCTTTTACACTATTCATCATGCCAAAAAAACAGATGATCTAGGAATCATGTATACTGTAAGCAAGTAAGGATGTGTCACAGTTGTTGCACTTGGAAAGCTTCCTCTAATGCTCTCTTTCTCTTTAGGAAAGCAAATGAAGTTAGTTGGAATTGGAATCCTGGAAATGCACACCATCATTCTTCTGCACTGCAATACTTGTAATGGCTAAGATACTCAGAGGAAACCCACAGTGAAACTAACAGGTGCAAGTTTCTGATTTAGGTTGCCAGCTTGATTCAGATTTAGAACTAGATGATCTACAAGTTTACAGAAGACTGTGAACTATGACACTGCAAAGGTCTCAAAATTCCACTTTTTGTTGAAAAAAATTAGCATATGGCCATGGTAAGACCAGTTGTGTCAGGAAGTAGGTTTCCCCTTTCTCTCTTTCAGAACAAGAGACCATTCTTTGGATGTACACTGTTTTTTTACAGTGGACATCCAGCAAACTATAGCCAGCAAAGAAAGAATCTCTGAGCATGCACAGAGTGGTTTATTGAACACAAACTAGAAACTATTTCTGGAAACCCTTGAGAAACCCTAGATCCTACCCCTCTGGGAGTGCCACTCTGGAGAAAGGCAAACCTCCTAGCTGTACAGAGACCCTCTAGATGGCTAGAGTCTCTCTTCCAATGCTGTGTCATGGGGTAAAGGATCAGACCAGGCTCCTCTGGCTCCTCTCCCATGCCCTCTCCCATGCCCTCTCCCAGCTCTTGCAGAACCCGATGGTTCTCAGGGTCTGCCTGAACACCTGGAGACAGCAGCTGGAGATAAGCTCTTCCCCCTCCACCAGCTCTATGTTTCAAGTTCTCATTTCTCAGGCCTCCGCTTTCACATCTGAAGAGTCTGTGTCATCCTGTCCTGAAACGTGTGCCAAAAACAACTGCCTCTTTCATTCCCAACAAGTTGTTACAAACGAAAGAGTCATGACTCATTGGTTAGAAGTAGATGGCTCTGAAAACCAAAGAAAACAAACAGCTCAAAAATCTTTGAGCAAGTCTAGAGTGAGTTCTGGTGTTTGAGATCTATTTCATTCATGTGGAGGTGAGAATAGAGTCAGGTCAAAACACCAACATCTGTCTTAAATTTATCAGCTGTTGTATCACCTACCTAGGATGGTAAAGTATGACCTGTTTCTACAGCCAACACCACTTTGGAGTTCAGGGATCTGCTCCTTCCATCATCACCTTTTCAGACCCATAGATTATATCTCCATGTACAGATGAACAGGAAAAATGTAGCTTATTAGTATAAGATCAAGGAAATGTAATATTTACAAGTTTCAGAACTGTAAGGGCTCCAACCATTTAACTGTTGCACCAGTAGCAAATCAGAGCATATGACCATGAGCGAATTTCTCCAGGGTTGTAAGCCCATCTCCAAAACTGGATCATTCTTCTGAGCCTCAGGCAAGAGAGCTAACATGTAAGTACTTGATTATACTTGAATCAGGCACACTGCAGCCCCCAAACCGCTTAACAGAGCAGTCAGGTTGCTTTCAGTGGGGTCCTTCGAAGAAGTTGAAGAGTACAGTCAAAGCCACTGTGAGTATTTGTTTGAACACATAAAATTGTTATTGCTAAACATACATGCTTTATTACCACACACAGTACAGCTAACAAAAGGAGGAAAATAGTAAAACAACAGGGGCTTATTACAAGGATTTTGTATGCAAGCTATGCCAGGATACAAAAAGGCAATCAGTGCAAGTGAAGTGTTACCATTGACCTGAATAGCCTTTGAATCACTACTACACTAGACAGCTTTAACTTCTGCCTGATGGCAGAATAAGCAATAAAAATTATGGCATGCAATTTATGTGCTGCACACAGTCTCTGCAACATGGCCCCAAAAGCGAGGTTAATATAGAAGACAAATGACAGAGAAGACTTTGTTCTCTTTTATCATCTGATGGGTGTAAACATAACAGATCAACATCTTTCCTTTTACATTAGATCAAGGGCCAAGAGACATAAGTGAACACTTAGTACCACCAAGATTCTTATTTTTTTCTTACAAAGGACCAATTCATATGCAGACCATTTTAAGAGCACAGGAAGAGTTCGTGTGCTGAAGTGTGTAAGTGATTTCTAAGAAGCATTTGATATGTAAAAATTCATCATTCTGTGCACCGCCTTCCCACAACATGCATACACATGCACACATGCAACATCAACTTCCACTGACATTTCTTCGTTACTATGAAAAGTCTCAGCCTCTCTGGAGAGCCTCTTCAAAACACTTTCTTTTTTAAAAACAGATGCTCCTCACTTATTATCTGCACAAATGGTTCATAGGACTTATTTTACTCCATTGGAGGGTATGATATCCAATCTTAAGTTGTAGGAGTAATGTTAACAAGGCCTTATTCAGAAAACTGTAGGGGGTCCTTGGAGTTCTGTCTCATCATTTCTGGGACTTTCTTGCATTAGGCTTTCACAAAACAGGAAAGCAGCTTGTATCTGACAGGTTGGCAGCAGCACTAAACCTCAGTGTAGAAACAGAAATTCTAGACTATCAGAATTTAATACTATAGTTGGTATGCCATTAAACTTTCCTAAGTACCCCTAGAAGAGAACACATGCCTTAGTTCTCTTCCCATATCCCTTACATACTGGACCATATTTCACAGTTTTTCTTGTGTGTGTGATCAGCAGTTCAGTAAATAAATACTATACTGAAAAGTACAGCAAAATTCTTTCTTTCTTTCTTTCCTTCCTTCCTTCCTTCCTTCCTTCCTTCCTTCCTTCCTTTCATGAGAACGGTTGAAGTAGCCCACAGTCTAGTCATATTGACAAGTTCAAGATTCTAAGTAGTTTTCCTCTGGAAAGAGGCAGTCTTGTTCCTGCTCTCTCCTATTCTTGCAAAAAGAGGACCTAAGACAACTAGATTATGGATACTAAACTTTGCTGGCATTTCCTTCTCTTTATTGATCTTGGACTCCAGTCATTTCATGAAGCTGATTCCCAAGGGCTTCAGATGTCGCATCCAACTCCATCAGCAAAAACAAGCACCATTCGGCTATTCTCTAAGTTTGATCTCTGGTGACATACTAGTACAGGGGTCCTCAAACGAAAGCCCGGGGGCTAGATCCAGCCTGCCATACCCATTTGGACCCACCGCACGCGCGCCCGCCGCTGCCCACCTCACCCTGCGTGCCGTTTGCTCGCTCGGAGAAAATGATTTCCAAGCAAACAAGCCATTGCCTTGTGCG
The DNA here is from genome assembly GCF_004798865.1 of Varanus komodoensis. Taxonomy (NCBI): domain Eukaryota; kingdom Metazoa; phylum Chordata; class Lepidosauria; order Squamata; family Varanidae; genus Varanus; species Varanus komodoensis. The sequence continues at coordinate 8,794,660 of NW_025335408.1, read as the reverse complement.
CCGGCCTCGCGGTGTGTGCCTGCCCCCACCTTGCCTTGCCTCACCGCACACACCCGCCTACACCTCGCCTCGTCTTGCCTCATTGTGAGCTGCGCCGCTGCCTCAGCGCTTGTGCCCTGCCCCCACGCCGGCCCATGCGCGCCACCGGCTCCACCTTTCCGGCCCATGCCCAGCACTGGCAGCTTTCAACAGGTCCCCTGGTAAAAAAGCTTGAGGACCCCTGTACTAGTATATTCGAGTTGCCAGTACCTGGTGTAGAAATCAAGTGATGAACAGGCATGTATGTACACAGGCCCTTATATTGCATGTATGTTCTCAACTGTTTGAAAATCTAAAATGACCTATAGTGTACAAGTATTAATGCATACATGCTTTTATCAGGATAAACACTTAAAATATTTCATGTTTTGTTATATGTTTGTCTTTTTCCTTATTATTCACATGGGAAAATGATAATCCTTTTCACAATAGAATTGTGAAAGAAGTAGTTTTAAGCAGGATGGACCAAGTCATGGCTTCCTAAGGACCAATGCTAGCTGTGAAAGAAGTAGTTTTAAGCCGGATGGACCAAGTCATGGCTTCCTAAGGACCAATGCTAGCTCATACCCAATTCACTAAATGATTGTGTTCAAGCAACTAACCCTTCTCCTTCAAACATGGACCTCCAACATAAGTCAAGATGGCATGTGCTGCAAAGTGCCAGGGGGACCATTCACACAGCAATGTCCTGAACCTGTCATCTCAATTGCTTCAAATCAGTAGCATCAAATCTAAAAGAAACATGATCACGACATTCCTGTTCCTTCCACCTCTAGAGGGTTGTTGAATGAGACAACAACTCTGTGCTTAGAGCATCAGCTGTGTAGTTTGCCACCAGGCTGAACACAACTTCATGGGTCCTCTGTTGCTCGGTTGTACAGTGTGCTACTCTAACCCACCCTGAATCTCTACTCAGAAAACCATCTTTCATTTCCCCCACTTCTGCTACAGTAATAACACGAATTCCTGGTTATCATAGTAACTTAAGAACATAAAGCTTTTCTCTGCAATCCCCTTGTTGTAGTGTGACTCTGCATAACGGAGTCACAGAGTATGAATCTTGAATTAATACTGCCTCGGGCAACAGTAACCCTCCACAGACGATTCTCACAGCTCAGCTGCACATGCTGAGGGAAATGTTCTGCTTAGAGTGACTCCCTCGCTGACCCCCAACCTGCCCACTTTTTTTCCACAGAGGGGAAAAATGACTAAACACTGAAGGACCACCGGTCGCCATTTCAGTGCAACCCAAATTAAATTCCTAGTATACTGCTAACTGGAAAAGAAACTTAGATGTCCTATGTTTTCTTAAAAATAAACAAGAAAAAGGAGACAATAAATCTCTATTGGCTTTATTAAACTGCCAAGTACAGCTTGTGTTGCTGGGGGTGGGGGTGAGATAAGACATGCAAACACTGGCTGTAAAAATCTCATTATAATTGCCATAATAACTTGTCTGTTCAACAGGTAACAATAGACATCTTCAAAACCAAAACAGAGAGTAATATGCATTCAAAAAGTCACCCTAGATCTGCCTTTTTAATATTCTCTAACTGTAATACATATGCATCAGCTCAAAATGACTCAAATAGAGCTGGTGACAAGAAAATGGCAGGACAACCTGACCTAAATACGGCTTTCCAATCAACCATTTTTATAAATTCCAGTAAGGCTATTCTAAGTGCTTCCTATTTGTAAAAGTCAGAGTTGAAGGTTCACCACCAGATCTCCCTATGGTTTGCATATTTGGCAATCACAAATTTTACCATTATTAAACACACTGAAATGCAATACCAGTCAATCTAATATGGCACCTAAATGGATCCTATGACTCTCTAAGGCCTGGATCATATAATCCAGGCTAAGCAACAAGTGTCCCTGCAGCTCCTAGTGCAGCCCCCACCTCCCCCAAAATTCAGGAGCACCTTTAACCATCCATTTTTTAAATGTTGCTAGAGCATCTTGATTTGCTGTGTAACTGCAATTAGTTTGAGTCCAAGCAAATTTTGTCCTTTTGGAACTTGATGCCAGCTACTGAGTCCCAAAGTGGTAAAGATTAGCTTGCAGACACCCTTGATTTTTCTGGCACCCTTTAGCAGTTCTAGATGCATGGTGGTGGTGGCTTGTTACTTCTTCCATTACCAGTTTTCAGCATCCTTGGGCAGTGGTGTGAAAAATTAGTACCCAGTTAAGGAGAGAGGATTTAACTTTTCAGATTTCCAAATGTTATCAGAAAGTTTATTTGTCATCCCATAATAATTACAGGAAAACAACTTTTCCCGTTAATACTCCTCCAGGAGCTGCTTTGGCACATCATTCTGGCTGAGTGGCTTCATTACCAATAATAGCAGTAAGATTGTAAGGCAATGATTTATCTGCTGTAGTTTGATCCATATTCTCATGCTAAACTAACATGAGAACATCAGAGAGAATCTAAATTTTAGAGAATCTAAAACCTTTTTAGAAAGAGGAGCTGTATTGATAAAGAATCTGTATTTTAGATTGGCTAGTAGGTTTAGATGACGAATTCCTACTAATTAGTTTTTTAAGTCTTCATGGGGTGAGTTTGTTTATGTTACCATTGTGTTGCAAATAAAAGAATATTAAAAAAAAAATCTTTGGGAGAGAATGAAAAAGGCTTCCAGACCTTTCAAAGTTGCCCACGCTTTAAGTAAATATATGAAACTCTATGTTGTACATTTCTTAACCTACAGAATTCCTGCCTCATCTCTGGAAACAACCAATAGAATATTTTCTGTTAGAAACTTTTAGCTTCAAACGGTGCACATAAGGCTTCCTTACATCAGGAGCTGCACCAGTTCTTTACTTCTCTGTTTTACTGATATGTTCACAGAGATTGATCAGAGGTTATAGCAAGTTGAAACTAGAAATGGAAAGAAATATGTTTATTTTTCATTTTAATATGAATGGACCTTATTTGACCTTTCCAAACTAGTACACGAACAGAATAGACTTATGCTTCAGTTTTTGCACTTTCCCAAATTTTGTGATGCAGTTTCCTAACTTTAAAATGCATGCATAAATAAATACATTGGAAAAAATAGCATACAGTAAGGCATATTAGTAGAAATTCCTACCAAAAATGTTTACAGGAGTGGAAATAGCCTATATGTGTGCATATTTTCTGCACATTTGTGGGTACAGAAACACAAGTGATACATAGATAGGGCAAAACAAATGTGCTTCAAAAAAAAATCCTGATATATTGTAGAAAGGGAAACAAACTTTCCTAGTTGCAACTGAAGAAAAGAAACCTAGCTCATGGCCAGTAACTTTTATTAAATTCCAGAATTATAAAAACAAAAACTATGCAAATTTCAGTAACAGTGTTACATTGTACAGATATCTGTCATACAGATATTCATTTCAAGAGTCACTCTGTGATTATGAGCGACAAGAAGAGACTAGACCACTCTTAGATTTCTTTTAGGAGTAAATTCTTGGATTAATATTGGTAGTAAAGAAAACCAGATGGTTCAGGATAACCATATTGGTTCAACAACACATGTGAGATAGATCTTAACAATGTCACCTTGGCCTAGTTTTCTCTTAGGAGATAAACCTATCTCTCAGCTGTATCATGGTTTACATCTTTTTACTATGATATACCTGACACACAATCAAGTATTTTCTATGTTATGATTGTTTCCAACCTTTCCACTCAGTCTTCCTTCAGTTGACATGAATCTCATCAGCCATTGCACCTCAAATTAAATTCCAAGGTGCATTGCACCCTGCCTACTTTACCTGCCTCTTTCTCATTAGTCCACATTTAGAGGCTGTCTGGAAAGAATTGCTCACACCAAGTTCCTTCCAAGGGACTCTGTGGAAGTTTTATATGAAAACGATGGAAATCATGACTCTGGTTTCAGACAACACATTAAGTCATGACAGAGCAACCCTAGAAGATTTCATATTGTGATTCCTGAGGACCAAACTTACCATGGTGAATACTGGGTTTGGACAACACAACAAACCACCAGTGGTTAAAAACCCCCCACCATAGCTTGTTTTACCTGAGCCCAGCTGAAATCCATGGTGAAGCAGCTTCTACATCAGAGCTAATTGTGCAGCATGCAGCTGAAGCTTGCATTTTGTTTTACTCTACTGTAACTCCATGCAGTCCCAATTCAGATTGAGATCACTGTTTTCTGGTACAGGAGGAATAAACCTTTATCCATTCATTTCCCACAAAGGGGTGAAGGTGCACCCATTAGAACAGTGGATTTTAATTAATCCCCTTATATTGGCAGCATTTTGGGTGGAATTGGAATGTGTAGAAACAAAGATTTAATTCTCCCTTCCTTCAGAGCACTTCTTGTGAGCCAAATCAGGACCACTGGTGTACAAAAAAAACTACTAGGCACAGCTGCATGTGATGGGATCAATATATGTGCTTTGGCCCTCCCATGGCCAGCTTTTTAAAATTTCCCTTGCTATTGAGTCTATTTAGAGAAAAACTACTATGGCTGGAATAGTTTTTCAGCCATTTGGAATAGTTTGGCCCTTTCCAAATTTGTGTGGGGAAACAGCAGGGCTCAAGATGCTACAAATCCACCTGTGACCCACCCCGGACCTCATTTTGTTGCTCACCAGCAAGAACATCACCAGCAAGAACATCACCAGGATTTCTATGCACACAAAGCTTTAGTAGGTGTACCAGAGGGCCACGAGTGGCATAACCTTCAATCCTACCAGTGCAGTGATATTTACATTTCTTACAGCCCCTCACCTGCTGGCAATAGGAAAATCAAAGAATAACGAAATCATCATCACCAGGTCATACCATTGCTAAAATGAAAAACATGTATGCAGTGTTTGGAACAAAGTTTCTTTTTATCAACCTCTTTCCCAAATGTCTAGCTTATTGTTAATGTTTTCTGGGGATACGGGGAAGGGGTGGAAAGAAATAAACCAGTCAAAAAGTGACTCATTTAAAAGCAAGCAAACAAAAAGCTCCTCCACTTGAAGGACTAACAAAAAATCACAGCTGTGGGCTGCTGAAACAGGGCAGGCCTCTTTAAGACTCCATGTCTCAGTAAGCATGGAGACAAGACTGAGCAACCCAGGGGCTTATTCTTGATCTGCAATAGCACAGAGACAATCCTGACTGATTTCTAGTCAGATGCTGTTCAGAGCATTGCATGGTGCTGCTCTCTCCCCATGCCTCTTTCCTGTGAAATCTGACTTAGCCATCTCCCCGTGAAAGATCTGACCCATAGCAGAACCAACGTGACAGTAATCCTAGGCAACGGAAGCCCTCTACACAACTGAGGCAGTGCCGGGCATTAGCAGGACCCATGGTCTAAAGTAGGACATTAATTCAGTTCTCAAACCTTCACATGGGTTAAACATTATCAGTTATTTATTTGTTTGTTTGTTTTATTTCTATACAGTCTATTAGTCAAGATGACTCTTGGGGAAGTTTACATAATCAAAACACACAACAAGCAATACATTAGTTATCCTACCACAACCACATGCATGATATATATTAAATATATTGCATATAATACTTATGTATTGGTTATTCCACCTATTCTTTTTAATAATAACTATACACTTCCGAGGTTTGGGTCTATGTAGCTCACTAGTGTAGGTGTTAATTACGTTCCCAATATAACTTATTATGAAGGAATGCTACATCAATCTATCATTAAGGAAAAGTCATTACATCAGCTATTCACAGAAGTTCCTTAGGACCAAATTTCCCCTAAAATCACCAAATCCTCGGAAAGAGGAACAGACAGACCCATCTTCTGCCTCTAGTGCCCCCTGCTTCTTTTGGCTTCTAGGATGATTTCAGAGACTACTTCTTGAACTTCCCTTTAGTCAGACATAAAATTTTATTTATTTATTTATTTAGGGGACTTCTATGCCGCCCCATTCGCCGAAGCCTCAGGGCGGCTCACAACCATAAATAAATAGAATCCAATCCAAAATAGAATCCAACCTTAAATGTATTGTGCATTAATTTTCTTCATCATAAAATGCTCACACTTGGTATATTAAATTTAAAAGTTTATTCCACCAATAGTTACAGGTTTATTAAGTCTGCAATCCAGTTGGGATGCCCATAAGCATCTGAACTTAAAGGCATCCCAGGCATGGCAAAGTGAGCGATGGGTGCAATTTCCACTTTCCTACTCTTCCCACCCTGCAAGTCAGCAAGACAAGTGAATTTAGCTGCCTATGTGTAGCACATAGACTGGGAAAGGAAGGGGAATGAGCACCATCATTTTTATTGTATTTTAATTATTTCTATACCACCCAACATCAAAAATTCTCTGGGCAGTTCACAAGGCACATTTAAAAACTAAATAAAAGATGCATTGTATTAAAACCATGTTAAAACATCTTTAAAAGCCTGCAATACAAAATGTTAAGCTGAATATTAAACAGGTTGCCATAGTTCCTGGGAGTCATGGGGTGCTTCCCTAGAGCTGTTGGATGATGGTACAGCCTGGAATTTATCTCTTTCAGGTCTATAGTCCCAGGTAACTAGATAGGAAGTAACTGATGGAGTGGGGGGTGAGTGTTAAAGGTTAACACCAGAACCTTGAACTTCATGAGTGAGTACCTGAGACCCTGTCAATGTTAATTATTTCTTCAAAGACAGAGGTCAGTATCCTTGTCATAGGAAACAATGTAAGAATCATCATGTGTTTGTCTTACAATGTAGTCTTTGCATATCTATGCAGAAGTAAATGCAGTGGGACTCCCAGGTAAGTGTGCATGGGATTGCAATCTTACTCTTGACAACCCTAACCCCTAACTATGGCAAGAGACAACTTATAGGAATGGAAAGTAGGTGAGAGAACCATGGTGTTGGATGACCCTATTTTCATCTGTAATGTTTTGGAGGGAACGAAAAAAATATATATTTCTATCTGCAGTTGTAGGCCGAGCAACATTCATTTTGTTTAGCATGTTCTACATAGTTTATATGTGCGCATGCACTGTGAGCTTGTTCCTTAGAGGAAGTAACGATCCACAGTCTTAAATAGAATCCACTCCCCAGTAAAGGAGTGTAGCCTTGCTGCCAGAGTATTTTGGTAAATGCTTCCTCTGTATCGTGCCTGGAATTATACATTTTCCATGCCAATACAAAAAATGAGCTGTGTTTAGTTTAAATTTTCAGGGAGAGATTCAAAAATAATAATTGCATTACCTGTTTGCCCAGAACCTGGATGTTGATTTAAAGGGTCCAGCGTGTCATTCTCTGGAGTTCAGTATAGCATCATTTAACTTCCTTTAAAAGGATGTAAATGAATAGTAGCTTTTTGCTCAATTAGCCAGAAGGAAAACCCAGGAGGATAAGACAAATTCAGCTTATTTGACTTAAGCATATGAGGAACACAATCCACAACCTAGAAACAGAGACATGCTTAAGACTGCTGAAATCCACAGACTAAAGTGTGTCTAACCCAGGATTGGGGCCCAAAATGGAATGGAGCAATTTAGCTGAATTACACTTTTCTGGATGTGTGTCTTAAATGAGTAAGTAATATCTCTCACAAGCCAGTAGAGGGTGCTTCCTTTTTAGGGTTGGATGGAAGTTAATCTTAAGAAAAACAGTAACAACCTTTTGAAAGGAAATACAAAGTGCTCTTTTAAAAAATCAAACAATGCTGTTTCTTCTTTCCAATAGCATTATATTCATGCATGTAAGTATAATCCTATCATAGTGTCCATTTTATAGGCATATTATCCATATTTCCCGTACTATTTTTTTTCTTCTTGTCCGGTATAAAAGGGGTGGTTGTCCACCTCACCCCCACCCCCCACCTAATTCCAGGTAGGGTAGTTCTTTGATGAGAGCAACCCCTCACTTGACAAAACAGAATAAAGTCGCACAAATGTGCTTTAAACAGCTGTTTGTCTTTGAACACTTCTTCAGATATCCTCAGGTGTTCTCTCTAATGAATGGAACATATTCCCACCTTTGCATCACCACTGTAGAAGTTCCCTTATATGGTGAAATAAACCCAGTAGCAAAGACCTATTCATTATCTTCCAAAATGACCAACTTGCTAGCCTGTGGTTGGATATATAGATAAATATGATGACCTAAATACCCTTCCAAGTGTACAGCTATTGCCTTTCCCTGGGGAAGTACAATTTAATCATGCACACAACGCACCCCCACCCTCACACACCTTTCTGCTAAGCACCCAACTTGGAATTTGCCTTGCAGCACTCGGCCCTGTTAAATCCTGATTCCTGGAGTCCATGCTTTGAGAGCAGCACTGATTTGAATCACAGCCCTCCAAAGAGCGCTACAAAGGATTAGCCATCCAAGCTGTCAAGCTAGCTTGAAGGTATTTTCCCTTTCCCCATTATTTTAAGACTTCATAGCATGCTTAAATTAAATATGTGGAAGATTATATATTGCTAAATAAGTTGCAGGTAAACAGAGGCTATGGAGCCCACAAGCTCTCCCCCAGAACGTTTAGCTTTAAATGGTACCGTGTTTCCTTGGAAAGCAGCCATGCTTGGCAGCACATCTCAGCACTTGGTAGGAAACCAGTGCCTTTGAGCTCAGAAGGAGCCCCCACCAGAATTAAAATACGATGCTAACAGTCAGGATTAGTTGTTCATGGTGGGTAAATGTTTAAGAACAAGGCGGAAATGCAGGAGCCAAGTTTCAAGCTGAAATCCTCTTCTTCTTTTATCCACTACCACAAGAAAAGGAAACATTTAAAAAAATGCTGTGATTAACTGCATGACTTCACTTATTGTTCAGGTAATAGATGGAAGTGTCACAATGAAGCATTTCCTTTTTGTTTACAAACAATAGGTAGCTGCTGCTGCTCCTTCTTCTCTACAGAGTGGAATCCTTGTACCAGCATGGGCTGTATGATCTAAAAAAGCTTCCTGCCCTAAATACATCTAAAATCTGCACATTTTAATTTTCTTGTGCCAATTGAACTTATCACTAATAACTACTTTTGTGATATCATCTGAGATGCATTTGCTGCTTTTGTAATAATTATGTACCTATAGTATAATGAGCTAATTAACGAAAGAACAAAAGGTGCCTTTTGTTTTATCCAAGACATTCTTGTCTCCAGGAATAAGTAACACACCCTTCTGTTATTCTGAATGCAGCCTTTGTTGCTGGTTTACAAGTCTCTATCATTTTATATAATGGCTAAAAAAGGTTAAAATGACAAGCAACTTAGAAAATACTTTGTTTTTTAAAAAAAATCCTCACAAACAATATTTATAGATTTTTAAAGGTGAGTAAAGGAGATGTTCTTTGATCAGATGGTTTCTAAAAACATTGCATTTGTAATGTATGCCAGCAGAGTTGAGCAATAGACAGAATGAGACAGAAGCTCTGTGAACAAAATAAAAGATGAAATTTTATTAAATATTAATTCTATTAATTCACAGCAAAACCTCTGTTTATTGTTGTGCGTTAAAAATGATGTTCCCTTTATTCTAAATCATGTCTCCACAGACACAGTACATCTTGTCTATGCATGTGTAGATCTCTTCATTTGTTAGAAATGCCTCAAGCACCAAGAGCGGTAAAATAAAAATGACAGTCTAGATTTAAATCTTGCTACACTTTAGAAAACATATTAAACCAGTGATTTATATTGGAGTTACAGGTATACTTGGGAGGATGCAGTTTTGCTTACATCAAAAACAAACATGGAAAGCTTGCAGTGAGAATGTAGAGGGCATGCTACTTTAAAAATAGACAATGAAGCTTATCCAGTAGGGATGCCAGTAGCCCTCCAAACTCAGGAAGATCATGGGCATTTTCTGCAGACTGAGAAGAAAGTGGAGGCAAAGGTCAGCTTTGTCCTCTACAAAGCATCTAGGCTGCTGATTTGGCCATCGAACTATGCTGCTTTGAAGTGGGAGGGAAGATGGTTGAGGGGCTACCAGGTTACTTCCTATCTTACCACTGTCCCATTCCCTTATTCGTTGTCCCCAGAAGCCCCTTCTCTGAGATCATTCCCATGACCTCAGAGAAATAGCTGACGTGGTTCTTTCCATGCTGACTGCAGGAGGGTAGGAGATCCCAGCATGGATCCCCAGATCTGAAGTCAGAGCTTTTAATCGACTTCAGATCTGCAAATACAAATTGCAGCTGCTCTCCAGGACCAATAGGATTGCTCTGTCCAGGGAGCATGTGGTAAGCAAACCATGGTACATTAAACATATTATGCTAAAATAATAAAGTGACTTTAGGAAGGACACACAAAGAATGCTTTGAAAAACGAAATACTCTTTTCTCACTTGCAATGGTTCCTGGAAGTGTGGTCATTGAAAGATGGCAGAAGCTAGAGTGCATCTCTCTTCAGGTCTGTCCTGCCAGGCCAACTAGACAGGATATAACTACATGGCCTGAATGGGAACAGGCAGTCCTTAAAGCAGCCTTGCCACACAGTTCCCACAAACTGTTAACAGTTTTAAAAGTTAACACCAGAACCTTGAACTTCAGGAGTGGGTTCCTGGGACCCTGTCAATGTCAATTACTCTTTGAAAGGCAGAGATCAATATCCTTGTCACAGAAAGCAATGTGAGAATCATCATGTGTCTGTCTTACAATTCAGCCTTTGCATATCTATGCAGAAGTAAGTTCAGTGGGACTTAGTTCCAGGCAAGTATGCATGGGGCTGCAAACTTTACTCTTGGAAATTCTTCAAGAGGCTAGTGCATGTATAATTCCTATTACCAGTAGGAATTTTCTCCAAGCAGCCAGACATAACAGCTTTAGCCAGTGACATACACATTATATAAGGACTTACTAGGCAGACATAATTTATATTCATCAGCAAGGAACAGCCTGATCTTCCCACAGAATGAAACAGAAATAAATTAATAAATTGTGTGGATGGCCTTGTCCCAATAAGCTTGAATCCTCTGTATGTCTTTTTGAAAATTAAACACTCCCCTCATTTTCCATATCCCAGCAAGCATCTGGTTTCAAAACCAGGGTTAGAAAGGCTAGAAGATAGTCTTTCCCACCCTCCCAGAGAAATCCACTCCATGAGTTTCTTCTTTCCCTGCAGCAAGCTGGACTTATTGTTGATGATGATTTGTTTCTTATCTTACTCAATCTCCATAGGACAAAACAAAGGGAATTGGTGCCCTCTTTTTGATGTGGAAAGGGAAAGGATGAGGTAAAAACCAGTGGGGAGTGGCAAGTGAAGCTGAGAAATGAAAAAAAGTAACAAATAGAGATGCAGAGGAAAAGAAGCAAGCGCTACTGTTGAAAAGATGACTTGAAATTGCTCTCTGCTCTCATTCATCCACTCAGTTAATCAATCTACAAAGTAAATGCTGCTGCTGCTTTTAAATCTGTCTGCAGTTAGAATGAAGCAACATGGGCATTCACTGACTATTTTGTCATATATTTTGCTCTGGAGATGACCAACCCAAAATAAACAAAGAGGCTCTAATACTGATGGAAAAAGTAGGGGCTAGAATGCAAAGTCTGAGAAAAGAAGAAGAGAAAGACCAAATACGAGATGGATCAATTCTATAAAGGAAACTGCAGCCTTACATTTACAAGAGCTAAGCATGGCTGTCAAAGAATGGACATTCTGGAGGACTCTCATTCATTGAGTCACCGTAAGTCAGAGACAACTTGATGACACATAACAGAGAAGGATAGTGTTGGGCTGGGGGGGGGGAGCAAAAAGGTCTACATGAGGGAGGCAGCACATACAGCAGAAATAAAAAGAAATTTAAAATGGTGTAACTCCAACAATCACGTTTGTAATATGCAGATAGGAAAGAAAAAAATCTTTGCAGACTAATTCAGCACTAGAGGATTTTACTCCAGGTTTTTCTGGCAGCATAACTTAGCTGAGATTTCCTTCCTGAGATTTTTGGTCACCAATATCAAATACTTTCCCAGCTCTGACCTGTTGTTAAAGGCTGAGCCTTACAAAACCTTGGCTCATTTGTTCCCTATTAGATTTCTGATAATTAAATTGGGTTAACAAGAGGTGGAGAGAACTCATTGTGGACTACTAATCAGTGACAATTTTTTGGCAAGGCTGTGTTATATGTGTTGGATTATTCTTTCAGCTGGCTCTTTATTAACCATCAGGGGGGTTTTATTCTCAAACTGGGTGATCAACTTATTGGACTTTGACCTAACAAGCAGAGATTACATCCACAACCATGGACACAATCAGTGGCCTAGATCAAACTGTGGTAGATCTGAATTCTTCATGTGCAAACTTGGAGCAATAGTAACCTATCTTTCAGTATTGTGAGGATAAACATTCCAAAGCATTGTTCACATTAGAAGCTTTTTAAAAACAGTCCTATAGGAACGCTCTGAAATCACCCAACATCTAGAATCTGGAAAATTTGCATGGGTGTATTATGAAAATGGGTAAAAAATAGTTGAAAAGTTAAAACTTAACCATTGCTTACACAAAGCTGAGTAAAGATTATAACTAAATATAGAGGATTAAACTGATTGAACTTTGAGCAGAAGGAGAAATTAGTACTAACACAAGTCTACAATTGCTTGTGCAATATTTTATATTGTTAGTTTTATATTGTTATTCTTGTATTATATTTTATGTTGTGAGCCGCCCCGAGGCTTCGGCGAATGGGGCGGCATAGAAATGTTTTAATAAATAAATAAATATGTATTCTCTGTATCAGTTCTCATCTTTTTGTCCCTGCAATAGGTTGATCAACTGGAAGAGCATTCAGGGTTTTAGTTTATATTCTATCATGCAAAGCTGAACTGTGAAGTGTCCCTCCATGAGTGGAAGATCCATTTGGGATGTGAAGGTGGAAAGGTGGCTTTGGATCCAATCCCTTAAGTTTCAAAAAGGCACCATTACGATGCTGGCTATATCACAGGGTCCCAAATGAAAACTCAGACTTCTCCATCTACATTCTCTGCACTGTCATCAGTTAACCAGCTAGTAGGCAAGTTCCACCCTTACATGTGATCTATGCAAGCAATATTTGTAAACAAATAAGATTTTTTAAAAGTGAAGAGAAAAAACCAGGTTAGTTCCGCAGCACCACAAATAAAATCCAAAACTCCTGCATGACATTCCTATATCATTAAATTATAAAAATGCAGGCCAAAGCATTTTATCCTCACACATCTCGCTTTGTATCAGAGACAGTAAAGGGGATACAGAATAACAGCTTAGGACAGGTTAAGAACCAGACTCAACATTCTGCTAATTCCGCATCATGTTGATAGCTTTTCCTGCTCTTGTATAAGCCTGTACAGCCCTGATTTGGATCATGGCATTACAGGAAAGGGGATGGGGCTTAAACATTTCCTCTGTCCACTTTTTCTACAATTCACAACACAGAGAACCCTGAAGGTAAGGATTTTTTTTTTTAAATCTCCACTGGGGTGAGTGGAGATGTTTTCTTTTTTAAAGCCCTTGGTAAAGGAGGTATGGAATTTCAGGAAAAGCTGGATGGAGGAAGCTTTAACCCACCCACTAGGGCGCTGTTGTCCCAATCCAAACTGGGGCCATGCAAGCTCACAAAAGAGTAGGGAAAAGCATCGTGCGTAGCTACACTATGCTAGCTTAGCAGAATGTTAAGCTAGTTTCCGATTCTAGTCAGTAATACATCTGCTATTTTTTTTAAAAAAAAACTATATGCAAAATATGTTCAAGATTTTCTATGAAAACAGAAACTCCCTTTCTGATAATTTCCTTTTTGCAGACCTCACATCAACAACAGAGAATCTTCAGGGAATTCCTTGAAAAGAACAGTGATAGCAATTATTATGCAAGCAACTGCAGGTGTAGATGAGAAAATCCATCACAATTTTTAAAAATCCATACTATTGAAATAAACATGATTTCTGTGGGCGCAAATCAATACAGCGAGTGCACACTGGTAGAGCATTCTTAATCTAGTTGAGACACAAAGTAACATTATATAATTTCAGTGAAGGTGCTGTGATCCACAAATAAGCCTGAAAGCATCAGAACAAAATTCACCATGTTTACTTTTCTTAAAAATGTGATGCTCTGCTCTGGTCACATGCTGAGAAGCACCTTCCCTTGTGCCAGCAGCCAGATCTGTCTCCTGCGCTGAAACTTCAGTATCCAGCAGTGCAGTTGTACCCATGCCTAATTCTGCAGCTCAACACAACACAGGGAAAGGAGCAATACAGCATGTTGGGGAGTCTTGGGCAAGTTGTTCTCAGGGTTCCCCCTTCCTAAACAAGACCACCTCCTCTGTTGGTGTCTATTTCCATTTGCATGCTTGGAGAGGACAGATAAACAGGCAGCAACAAAGAACGTAGTGAGGCTGATGCAGTTCTGGGTGCCATCAGAGGGTTCTCCCTTGGATGTTGATATTTTGCTGCCTTGGATGCCAGCAAAAGAATAGTCATTGGTCATAACTCAGAATAGTTCCATCCCATTCTGGTGGAATATTGTAATGACTGGGTTGGAAGAAAATTAGGGATTTTACATGGGAAAGAATGCTGAAACACTTTAATATGTGTTGAAACACTTTCTATGTCTTACAGGACCTTCAGAAAGAGTTCTTTGGTAGGTTGAAGGAGCTGAGGTAGAGTTCAGGAGAGGCAGGATCTATTTAAGATAACAAGTCAAAATGAGAATACTGCATTTTGGGATTGATGTGTGTGTCCCAAAATGCATATAAGCTTTCTTCAGAAATGACCTTTTTAACGATCTGGGCCAAAATCTCCTTTATTATTTTTTAGGCTTTCCTTGAAAGTCAGTCAACATTCAGCATGGTAAGTACTTATTGGGTTATTTTAGATTTCAATTCTATGATTTTGGCTACATTTGTATAGAACAATAAACTAAGATTCTGGAGAATCTTGGCTTATTGTACACAAGCTACATTCTTGTGCAAGCAGTCCATTCACTGTCTTTGTCCTCCTTAATGCAACCATTAAGCAAACTAAGACGCTTGTTTACCAGGTCATCTGGTCTAAGGATCCACACTTGTTGATTCTAACTAAGCCAGGATTTGTAAATAAGGAAGAAGCACTTGTTCTTGTTTCTGTTTTGTAGAGAGAGGCGCAAGTCAGAATTCAGATCTTAATGGAACATAGTAAATGAGCCATCTATTCAAACACACAAATAAATGGACCATATATTCAAGGACAGTGTGAATTCACAGTTCTGTGTGAACATGGCCAATCTTTCAGTCTGCGGAACTTTGGACTTCTTAAGTCCACTGAACTGCCATCTTGTACATGGATGATATTGATTTTGCTACCTAAAGAGTGGCTCTCAGAGAACTGAGTTCGCTATGGCTTTATAGGATGCTTCTAAGATGCTGTGCAAAAATGCAGGTTGTTCTATATGCATGCTACACAAAGACTACCAAGAACTAACTTGTTAAAACACTACCTCTCTCTTCATTCATAAAAGCATCATCTGTGGATGACACTGGAAGAAAAATCATACACTCTGGGCAACTGAAATATATATTTCTATTATTCTTCAACAGTGCTACAGAAAGTGCCCAGTACAGTGAGCTTTCATGTCCCTCACCAATTGCAGCAGAAGAACGAATAATCAAATAAAACTAAGATGTATTTGAGCAGGTTAAAGAAAATTCAGCGGTATCTTATTCCTGTTCAACCAGAGCTTCATATTGCTGAGCAATGAACAATCAATAGCAGGCTACTTATTTTAACTGAGTGATCACCATTGATTTTAAACCCACTTAATGAGGTGCTTAGTCCTAGATCCAACATAAATGCAATCCATGTTGCAGCTACTTGAAAAATAAACCCAATCTTGTTATAATTTGATTTGACAGTTAGGACTGCAGTGTAAGATCATTAACACTTCACAGGTTATACCCTGAAGTAAATCTTACCAGAAGTCACATAAATAAGGACAGATTTACGCAATTATGTAGTTATAGATATCACTGAATTCCTAACTATAGTGAATTCTTGCTATTCACTTGACTTTGATATGCATAAAAAACTCGCAATCCAACACAAAACAAGTCAACCAATTTTCCTTTATTTTCTTCCTTGGTTTCAGGACATTTATATTTCAGGTGGAGGTGTGTGAAGTGAACCCAGACAGTGACTTCTAAGAGAATTTTTGCTTGTGAAAGATCTTGGAAAAGTTTGATTTGTTCCACTTAGGTATGCATTTTTGTCTATTGTTTGAATGCAGTGCTGGGCTACAAAAGAATTACAGGAGTTAACGAAAAAGTTCATTTTGTCAAACACAAGTCAAAACTAAAGACTTGCACCTTTAAAGAAAATAAAATGCTGAGAGTAATCAGAACAAAAATTCATACAACCCCTGTGGTGGTAACATCAATGTTTTGGACTTCTTTTATCAGGGGGAAAAATGCAAAGATAAGGGAGCTCATGACTTTGTAAGCGCTTCATTGGTATTTGAAACCGAACAATGGAAAAAAACAATGATATTGCAGCATATACACTTCTTGATCAAACACCTTAACTTGCCTGATCTATCACCTGTATGTTGTCCCTCCCACCCCAGCATCACAGTTTTAGATTTCTCTGCTGGGTAAAACTGAGGAAATGCAAGAAATCATTATTCTATAACATATATAAATGCAACAATATACCAAAACAATATTACCTAAAATAGGTGCTCACATCTGCCATGTGCTTTCATAGCTCTGTTCATATCAAAGCTGGAAACCAAGATCCTAGTTTTGGCATGAAGGGAGATCCAACCATAATCCACACAGTGGCAAACAATCAAGCATCAGCTAGCATTTTGCAAGGCATGAGCAAGGACAGTGAAAAAGATGAGCATAACCCCTTAAATGGCAATTGACTATCCAAATGAACAGAGACAGGGATATTTCAGAAATGTAAGAACTAGTTCACATAGACACATCACACACTTCATTTCTCATCATCTGATGCATCACAGTTGGATATGTGAACAAATGATATTGAAAACCATAGGGTTCTGTGGGAAATGCATGAGAAAACCAGTTGAGTTCCTAAAGCCACAATTTCATCCTGTATTGCTAAAATATAAGAACCATGCCTGCAAGAGAATCTTTAGCATCTCTGAACTTTAAGCCAATGATAATGATAGATAATTTGCTTTGCAACAACTTTCTCTATAGTACTTTTAGTTCATCTGGCTAATTGAAGCTTCAACTAGCCAGTGTAACTTCCTCTCTAATTTTAATGGAGATTGCCATGCCTTGAACTAAAGAGGAACCAGTGAAGGCCTGCCCCCCCTTTTTTTGTAATGCCCACTTAGCTAGACTTTTTAAAGGCTTTGACTAAAAGTAAGTGGACCAGATTGCATTAAGAGCTTCTAATATTTCACCTTATGATACAAGCATAGTCATCTTGGAACACGCTAAAACAAAAATTTAGCCAAACTGTATTTAATTAAACAGAAGATTTCCATAAGGACTCTGATAGGACAGACATTATGTGAATTAAATATAATACCTCTACATACAAGAAAGGTAGTCCCTTCCTCTCTTCTGGTGGCTCCCAGAAGCTTCCCTTTTAAGGTACCTAATGGTCAGCTTGGTGACTGAAACTTTTTTAGACCAATCCAAACTCCCCAGATTGCAAATGTGACTTATACAAGTGACTTAGGTGTGCCAGATTCAGGACCAAAAGCTGACCTTTTGGTCAGACTGCAGACTGCTTTTACATCCTGAGTGGAATTAAAAGCTTGTGAAGATGCCTAGCCATTTGAAGGATAGCTACAAAATGCAAAGAAATGTGAGAAAGTGTTTAAAATGGACATTATACAGTAGTTCAACTGCAATGTGACTATTCCACTAAAAACATTACATAGTTTTATTAAATTAGCCTGTGAAGAGCTATTGTATCAAATTGGAAAGCTAGATTCTACCAATGAAGTGTGAAATAGGGGAGCTTTAGTTCTGCTTCCATTAAAAGCTGAAAGCACCCTTAACAACAGAGTTGTCAATGACACTACTGTAATATCATTTCTGCCATCCAAGGGTATTCCTCAGCTTTAGAATCAGTTATTAATTTAACCTGACAGCGTTTCTGTGAACCAACTATCATCTTCATTTTACAGGCGGGGGGGGGGGGGGGGAGCTGCATTGTAGATGCCCCAAACCTATCATTATCTTCTCTTTTGTTACAGTAACCAGAAACTATTCCTGAAAGGCCATGCCATCAGCATTGCCCTTTGCCACTGGGAATGCCAGGTTTCCAAAGAATACAAGCAAGAATCTGTCCAGACTGAACACAGTTACAACAAGCCCTTCAGAATCTCCATGCAATTCATAATCTATTATAAATTAAATTTGCAAATGAAAATATACGTCTCTCTTGCACTACTATTCTAAGCATATTTATCTAGAAGTTCCACTAGTTCAATATATGCTAGTCTAGTAACTGCTGCCTTGCAGTTTAACAATTGCACAGCAGTGATCCTGGAATTAACTGATTATTTATTTATTTATTTATTTATTTAAAACATTTCTATGCCACCCCATCGCAATAAAGCCTCAGGGCGGCTCACAAAACATCAATAAATAACAATACAATAAACCCCCAGTGCAATAAAACCCCAGTGCATTCTCGGCTAAAAAAAAAAAAAAAAAAACACACACCTAGTTAAATAAATAAATTAACAATTAAAATAAGTTTTAAATAAAAAGGTCTTAGCCTGGCGCCGAAAAACAAATAACGACGGCACCAGGTGGACCTCTCTGGGGAGCACATTCCATAAATGGGTGCCACCGCAGAGAAAGCCCTCCTCCGGATACTCACCCTCCTGATGTCATTCACAGATGGTTCCCGGAGAAGGGCATCTGCTGCTGACCTCAAGGGCTGGGAGGGCATATATGGGAACAAGCGTTCCTTTAGGTATCCAGGTCCCAAGCTGTTTAGGGCTTTATAGGTCAGATTACAGTTACAGTCCTATGAACATTTAACAAGGACCATGTTGAACACAACAGCCAACAGCTAAGGGCCAAAGTAAGCATTCCTTTAATCATATACAGTATATCTGACCTATGTGTTATTGTCTCTCTTGCTCTCCTGCAAGTGTACAGTCAAAATTCAGACTGGGGACATGGTACTTTGCAAAAGGAGCTTCCTATCTCCCCAACTTCCACCCCAGCCTCCTATAGGGAGCATTCAAAAAGAGAGAGGTTTCCATTTATTCGAGTGAGGTGATGGAATTTGGGGATGAAATGTAGGTGAAGGGATCACAAATCTTCTTCTCTCAAAGTGTCACTGCCTTCTCTTGTTCAAAGCATATACTTCAGTATAGACATAGAGCTTTTGCACATGCAGACTGAAGCACTTCATGAGTAAAGATAAGTAACCATTAACCATGAGTAATGGAATAGATTGTCACGTACAGAGGAATATATACAGACATATTTTACCACTATTTAAATCAGGGTACAGTGCCTGGGGCCAAGGACCAAACTCTGGCTTTTCTGAGTTTCCCAAGAAGGCCCTTCCTCCTTCCCCTGCTTCCAGCCCATTCCCCAGTTACCAACTAGTTTCCTGATTTTGATGCTGTTGTTTTGGTTCTGAAAGGTTGAAATGCCTCTACTAAGGCTGGGTTACTGCCTGACTTAGTTGGCATTTTTTATCCTTTGCCCCCACTCTCCACTTTTTGCCTTCAGATTCACCCAACACTGGAATGGTGAGCTTTTTAAAAATGGGATTTGTCCTTGGCACAAGGCTTTACTTTAAATGGCAATCCAGATGGACAGAGAAACTTCGCAGAGCAGTATAGAAAATTATTGAACTGATCTGAATGTTCTAAATTTTATACTCACTCAAATGCTACTCAGATAGTGGAATTTAATGTTGAATAGAGAAGACTGTGATTTTTCTTTCAAGTCTGTCTATCAGATCATTTAGCATTGTGGTACACAATCCAGGTATGCATCCTCAGAAGTAAGACCCACTGGATTCAAGGGATATTGTTTCCTGCTCCAACATATTTATAATGGCATCCTTCAAACTCAACACAGCTATTATTGTAAATTCTTTAACAATTACATGAAGTGTTGCCCACAGTTCTTTTGCAGTAGCTCATAAAGAAGGCATAGTTAAGACAAATGGAATCAAAACCATGAAAAGTTTTACAGTCAAGTTGATGTTAAGCAGACATTTAAAGAACAAAGTGACAACAGGGCCAGCACCAACATACCAACATATCCACTGAGAGCAATTAGATTTCTCTGTACGTGTTTTAAATAACCTTAAGAAGAGCATTTTACACATCTGTCATAATTTTTATAGATACCATTCTGAAGTGTTTGAACTTGTCATTTTTAATACTAGATTCTTTTCATGAAATGCTCCAGGAAATAATTGCTCATATCTATTAAATGTGAAACTAAGAGATAGCCCACCCTTTATAAACCAGTATTTGCTTAGTGCATTTCTGTAAAAATGTATTCTTTGACACTCCAGATAAATATCTGTCAGACAACTAGCTCCTAATGCTCGTTTTGTTGATAGATTCTGGTGTTCTGTGCTCATGGGTGACTTACTTCATTAATATAAAATTCTTTAAAAGCCTTATAGTTCTTAACTGTATCAAACTATTTCTGCATTTTTCTAACATCTGTACACATTTTCTGTTGCAGCTTTAAAAGAGATCTGTAAGAGCCAGGCAGTTTCACTGCTCTGAGGCACAAATTTGGCACAATTTGGTACAGTACATGCAACTCTTTAAATAATACTTGCAACTTTTGAGAGCCCTTTGTTTTAACCAGTCTCCTGTGTTGCTTCCCTCTGCAATTTACTGAAGGTTAGTAATTATTAGGACATGTGGTAGGCGGTTATCACAAGTAGCATTGCGCTTCCTGCTCTATGATCAAGATACAATAGGGCAAATGGTACAATTAAAGGCACATTCTTTGGTGCATAACAATAGAAGCCTTGTGACATGGCAGGATTAAGAAAAGGCTCAAACATATTTAAAACTACTCATTACCACCGGTTAAAATGTGCATGCCTGACCTTTATGATAATCAGGAGTATTCTACTTGTGCAGCTATCTAGCTAAATAAGCTTTCTTTTAGACACACAGATGTTTTGAAAGATGACCTGCAGTTAACTTGGCTGATCTCGGAGCTGATGCAGCCAATGAATCAACCCATCAGTAGTCATAATGATAGGCCATCATCTTTATCATCCAGTTTATGGTGGCAGCCTAGGAACAGTACCATGAATTTTCCCGCAGTGGAGTAGTATTTAAATGTTGACTGCTGCATAGATCAGATTAACAAGGTTACAAACTTAGCGGAGAACTCTATTTCCTGTGGTGCAGATTCACCCTGTGGTGCAATTGTATCATAAGGTATATCAAAGATAATTGCTTACTTTATTATCCTGTTGTCTTTAATACCAGTCCCTAATTGCAAATTCAGAACTCCATTGATCTCCATCTCCCTGTTTCCTTATGGACCTGCCATTAACCCCATTCGTTTTAATTAGAATGCATTACTATTTTTATTATTAAAGTGCAGGATTTTAAAGCTAAATAGATGTCTCCAAATAACCAACGGCTCATTGTCATGAGACTACTAAAAGGAAGGGGGATGGGAAGCACTGAACATTCAGCCAACACTGTAAAAGATCTGGCTGTTTCAGAAAGCTGTCAAAGGGATGTTTGTCTTTTTCTTTCCTCCATACAAAGCTACATCAGCATGTCGCCTTTAATTAATAACAGTTTATTAGTTGTATTTTTTTAAAAAATGTTGCACGCTCTGCAAATCAACATGCAAAACATAAAAGTTGCCTTGGCATGTTGGCAGTGGTAGACCTTTTCTCTGTCTAAACTTGCATGGGTTTGCACCCTTAAGCTGTCAAATGCAATAGGGTAAATTATGCTTATACACAAAGACATTCCAAGCTAGAAGTACAGGTTGCTCATCACTTCTCTAAGATCAAGAAACGTGGAACAATTTTTCAGTATGATTCATGCTACTTACCATAACCTTTAACTTGTTCAAAATATCTTATATACAATTAGAGAATAATTAGACACTTTTCAAACGATGTTAGTTTTGCATTCAAAAGATTGTTCTGCATTTATCTCTGGTGTGCCATTTTTTGATCTGCATAAAAATTTGTACACATTTTATGCACCCTTTAGCCATAAAATCTTTTTATATAGTTAGTAATAAAATATACAGTATATATACTTTTTGTCATTAAAACACATTTTAGAAACATTTTGATATATTTAAATCCAGATTATTTGTCTTAAATTTTTCACAAAATTTGAAACAAGGTGGAATTCAGAAGGATATCTCTGCAATTAGTTCAGAGGTGCAAAGCAGGTCAGATCACTTCCAAATACAGAACTAGCAAAATACTCAAGCATCTCTGTATGGATTTTCAGTTATGAATCATTATGATCCTTTATTGTTTTGGAGCTTTGCTCTGCATTCTACTATTCCTGAGTTGTAGTTCAATTGTTCTGAAAGCCCAAAAAATCAGTGGTGCCACTTTCAATCCTTTCATTTGCTTCGTATCTCTTCCTCACTCCCTCCACCCCCAGAATTATTGCTGTGTGTGCCCCTTCATAAGGCATTGTAAAAAGGCAGATGGACTGGATGACTGTTAAACATCAAGCCTTAATCTTGACACAGCTATATACACAATCTTATAAAGACTGCATGTCATCATTTTTGTAAAATTTCCCACAAATAGAGATTTGATACAACTATACATGCAGTGGTATTGATACCCTTTTTGCCATTTTGTAGTATCAGTAGACACATTTGCATCAGTAATGAAGAGGAGTAGAAAGACTAAGTAGAAATGAATAACTGAAGGAGTGTCTCCTTCCCTATATGCCTGCCCACCCCTTAACATCTGGGTCAGAGGTCTTTCTTCAGGAGCCCTCTTTGAAGGAGATTAGGAGAGTGGCTACCCAGAGAAGGGCCTTCACTGCAGTGGTGCCTGGATTATATGCTCCCCAAAGATGTTCACCTGGTGCCGACACTTCATTCTTTTTGGCGCCAGACCAAAATCTTTTTATTTCCCCAACGTTTTATGGTTTGTTATTTTAATTGGAGTTTTATAGAAAATGTGATGCTGTGTTTTACTTTATTTTATTGTAAGACCATCCTGAGACTATTTGTAATAGGACTGGATAGAAAAGCTTTAAATAAATCAATAAATAAACTGAAAGCTCTAGCAAACTGGGAATGTACACAACATTTGGGAATGAAAAAGAACAATGGTTCCAGACAGTAGGAGCAGGCCTTGTACAACATATTCTTACCAATCCTCCTGGAGTTGCCCCACTTCCTCTTTATCACTATCCTTGTTTTCCTTTCAGCTATGCTGGGCCCAGTCCTCACCTCTGCTCAGTGGAAGAAGGTAAGTTTACCAGTGACTGCTGTTCCTGGCCCATTCTTCTGACCCTGCTGCTCAATGTTTTGGAGAGGGCTGGTGAACACAGCAATTGCAAAGAAGAAGAATAAGCAGTCTAGGGCCATGGCCTTCAAATTGTGTTCCCTGGGTTCCATGGGAATTATCCAGTAGTTTACTTCTGTGATTACACTTTAATTGTAAGATCTTCATTTCTTTGTTTCATTTAAGAAAGAAGTCTGTGACAAGCTAAGGATTTCATTTTAATTCAGATTCTTTACACACATACCTTTAAAAGCAAATTAATCTGTTTTAAAGTCAAAGTGATTCCATTCAAGTAGATTCAGATGGCAAGGAATAACAATCACACAGGTTTAGTACAGGAATAAAATGGATGCAGAACCAGAAATGCACTTGTGATTGTCAGAAATAATATCAAATTTTGATTTTCTTTGCGGCAAAAAGCAAACACATCCAAGTCATTAAAATGAACTATAATTTTTCATATTATTTGTTAGTGGTGTTATTTTAAAATTTAGTATGTATTCAGTAAATTTAGCATTATTTAATTACTAAGTAATAAATGGGTTCTTTAATGCATTTATAAATAGTTTCTGTTTACATTACATGGAATGTATTATTGCAACATTAATTATAACTTTTTGTTCAAATAAAATGTATTACATGAAACATATTTATTAATGGATTCAGCACTCATTTTTTTCATACTGAGAAGGGTTCCTCACATATTTCAAGACTGAAGACCACTGGTCTAGGGGATTCTGGGGGCTGACCACTATGTTCCCTATTGGGACATGGATACTTCTCAGGAATTGCTCCTTAAAAAGAAACAGGCAGGATATACATATAATAAATAAATCAGACTGAGTAGCAAAGGAAAGTTGGTCCTTTCTATAGGGTGAAACTTAAAGTTACAAGAAACAGGGATTGCCAAGAAAAACTAAAGTTCTGTATAGAATGACACCTTCTATCTCAAAATGCCTGTCTTGTAAAACTTACCTTCCAGCATGACAACCTTACACTGCACATCACTGCATTTCCATACACATCATGGGCTACTACTGGCAGTATGCAGGAAATGATTATTAGTAGTTTCTCTAACCCTAACCCTTACCCCATTAGAAATTCCCAAAGATACCTGCATCCAAAATTTTAAAACAAGCAAACTAAACATACACACAAACATAAAACAGAAAGAGTGGATAGAGTCAACCAGAAATCCAGAAGAGTTAGTGAAAATAAAATCAGGACAACTAGCACTTTGTATTGAGCCCAGGAAGAAATGCAAAGCTTGTGAGAAGAGCCTAAAAGAGGGGTCAGATGCTCTAAAAATGCTAGTTCCAATCAGAACTAAGTGCAGAATTTTGAACCACCTGAATATTCTTTAACTATAACACAGAGTGGGTTGTTCTAAATGAGGGTGGCTCTGGTATCTTCAGATATTGCCAGAATGCAACCCCCATCATTCCAGACCATTTCCCATGCTGATTGACCTCAATTGGACAAGGAGTCCGAGAAATTTTGGAAGGCTATAAGTTTTTTCACTGCTGCACTAGATGTTATAGAGGGAGGCAAGAAGCAACAGCTCTGTAGCACGAAATGATCCAGATTCCAAGGAAGGCATATCCACTTAGGATCAGTCGGAAGATGATATGAAAAGCTTCTGCATGAAGAGTAGCCAATACCAGGCTAGATGGAGGAATACTCAGACATGGTCTGAAACAGATTCATGTGCAGAAAGGTAAGCTTCCTGAGAAAGATGTCCACCTTGGCCTACGACTGTACAAGATCAGCAATACCTGGAACTGCTGTAGTCTTTAGCCTGATTCAGAAGAAACACTCACATTGATTCAATGCATGAATGGAGAATACGATGGTGTCAAACAACCCTGTCCCTGATGCAACCTGCTCTACACCCTGACATCTGCAGGTACAATGCAAACATCTGCAAGGAATAAGCCTTTGTGTGTTCAGCTTTGAGTGTGCAATCTAGAAGCCTGATCCTGCAAGTTCCCAGTTCATAGTGGGCGCCTTGGTGCCTACAGCTACCTATAGGAAAGGTTTCCTCCCTGCAAACATTTGCACTGCATGCATAGGCATCAGGCAGGACAACGTAGCCTACACAACATTGAAGGTAAGGCTCAATAACATGGCCCTGCTTCTCACTCACATATTATTTCAGCACATGGACTTTCCTCTGAATAGGACTTTTGTTCCAGACCATACAGTTCTAGATTACATTTGACTAAATATACTGGTAAACTGTAGCATAGCCTTATGAGCCACAGCAAGCCTTGGTTTTGTGTGCGCATGCACAAGCACAAGCACAAATCATCCTCTGGCACAGCCACACTGAGTTCAGAAGCTTTCACTTCCAGATTAACTGCAGCTTGCCATGTTCAACAAAGTTACATTAGTTTTAGCTATAGTTAGTTGAAATAAGACAACTGCAAGATAGTTTTCATAACCATAACTAACATGAACTAACTGTAATTAATACTGATGACAGTGTAGAGTTTGGATGCTATGCTAGATGCAGTTAATCTAAAATGGAGGTATCAAATTTTAGAGGGGAGAGCAAAGCCAACATAGGTGTGTTATCTTAACACTAAGCCATGATTTCCTATTTGTCTAATGCAGCCTGTCTTTATCTTGCACTAATCCCAATGCAGTGTCCAAGTGCAACAAATGTTCTGCATTGCCTAACTTTTTAGCCTACAGAAAGAACACAAGAACTTGCAACTCTAAAGTTCACAGAGCCAGAAGTTCACAACTTTGTCCTGGCAACCATGAATATGCAATCATTCATAATTCTTTCCCCTGTATACAATATTAATCTATATGTACCTAGAAAATCTGGCTCCCTCCTAGACTTCAAAGTCACTTGCGTTTGCTACGAGCCCTAGAAAGTGCTTCAGGATTCATTATGACATGTGGAATATATAAGCAATAAGGCATGACAGGGAGTGTGGTTATCATAAGATAATCACACCCCAGGGTCATTACAAAGCAAGAGGTGCAGTCGAGTACCTCTTATTCCCCCTGGGGGGTGATTATATCATGATAGGCACACTTCGCACAGTTACCTTATTGCTTTTATAAAAGTCTTTGTTGAGAAGAAAAACTGTATTTTTTTCCCTTAAAGATGATAAAGTTGGCAGTTTACAATGTTGAACAGGAGTTTCAGCTAAGCTTGGTGGTTTATATGTATTAATCTACTTCATTCAAATGTACATCTGCCAACGCCAATCAGAATTCATCAATCCAAGAAGGTTTCCATTATTCAGCATGTCTTCAGATGATATATCCTTGAAAAATGTGTAGATATCCTAGAGATCCCACTATCCAATACATACAGTGAAATCAGTATATCTAGGAAAAGAGAATAAAGAAAACAGTGTCTTAAATTCAGTCTTAATTCAGTGAAACGAGTATATCTAAGGAAAATAAAATCAGAAGGTCTACATTTTGAGCACAATACATTTCTTTGAAAGACTTGTGTGCCAAGAAGGATATGTATTAAATTACTTTGAAGAAAATATATTTTAAATTAGTTTTAAAAAAAACAACACCCTTAAATCTTAAAAAAAAAGAATTTGGTTCTGAATGAGTGCAACACATAGTGAAGCCAGCTCTCTGAGGACCAAAACAGACAATACTTTCAATGTTTGTCCCACACTTGCATCCTTTATTTATATGTTACTCTAGAGAAGGTTTAACATACCAGTCTGAATCAGGACCTAGAGCAGAGGGTAGAGGAGCTTTTATGATAGCCACTGGGAACCTTGCACCTACTCTGTTGACTCACTGGCTTAGACACAATTCTCTGTGTGGTTACTCAGAAGCAAGTACCTAGTGAGTTCAGTAGGTCTTACTCCTAGGTCAGTATGTCCTGCAGTCCTAATGACATGACCAACATTCGTCTTGGTTCATGCCACATGCTTTTTGTAAGGGTTGACAGAATTAGGGCCTGCCCAGTATTTAGCAATGATTGTCGAGCACATTGTCCTGATTATATTTTCTATAGCTTTGGTTTATGTTGCTTACAATAAATTGACCAGTCAAGCTAAGAACAGCTTCACCTGTAATGGGTTATAACATTTTGATCCTTTAAAAGGACTCTAACCCTTATTGTATTCATACAGAGATGCTAACATAGCTGTGCATTAGCAGGTAGGTAATTATAAAACATTAATAATGGCTTCATTAACAAATCTGTAATAGCTGACTATTTTAAATGGGGGGAAACCCCATCAAAATAAGGAGAGCTTTCACTTCTCTTTTTACAGGGATTTACAGTAGTCATCAACTTGTATAGTTCACATTAGCATCCAGTGACATTGCTTTGTCTGTATATATTTCTAGCTGTCAACAGAATATCCTGAGGCAATCGCATCCTGATTCTATAGCTATCTTCCATTCTTTTATAATACACAAGGGTCTAATTTTCCATCAGCAAAGCATGAAATCATGTAAGAATGCCACATAACCAGCATGTGCAAACAAGTAGCACTTTTCTCCACACATAAAAATGCTTCATAAAATAACAAATAAATTAAATCTTCTTGGCCAAATCAAACACAAAGAAATCAAGGGCCTTTGCAGAAATTGAGGTCCTTCTAGACTGGTAACATGACAACATTCTGGCCAGAGTTTTATTTATTGTAATTATGAAGTGCGACAACAAGTTTTCTTCTGGGTTTATAGAGAAGATTCCCCCTACCTCCAAAAAGCAATATGTTTACAAAACTATGGGATCTCTCCAAGGGGAATGTCCTTTAGAAGTCCATTGAAATAAACAGATGTGGCCAAGCAGCAAGGATATGTTCTCCCAGCTTTCATAAGATAATCACACCCCAGGGTGTTCCTTTGAGAGATAATCCCAGTGAAAAACAGCCTGTTTACCTAAATGTACCAGCCAAGTTTTCTCGACCCCAGCTTACAAAAGAACTTAGGTGTCTCATCAAAGCCCAGGTCAAATAAGATGCAAACATCTTTGGAGCAGCTTAAAATCTAAACTAGAGAGGAACTGTCAACTCCCTGGCCCCTTGGTAATCCCCTATCAGATGTTACAAAACAACATAGCTCAATTACATTTAGCAGGAGAAAATTAAGAAGCTATAGAGGCAAAGAAGTATAGGGATGAGAAGCTGCTCCTCAGGGATCCTTAAAAAGGAATGGGATCTCCCTGTAAGTTTTGTCCCTGCAGCATTTTAATTCTCCCCACATTGAAAGTTACTTTGTCACGTTGTTCCTAACCCAGTCAGACAAGAGCAGGTAAAAAAGCAGAAGTCTCCTACCTTCTAGTACTCAAGCAGCAAGAGCCACCCTGAGGGTGGAGACAGAACATTTACTGAAAGAGAGGGAAAGAAGGGAAAATCGCAGTTTGGATTCAGCTCTTTACATGGGCAGATGCTTCTCTGCAACTCTGATTTCTACTGTGCTGTAACCAGTTAATTTTCAGTAAAAGGAACTGCACTTCAAAGGTTGCAAGTTTAATAAAGAGAAGGAGAGAGGCAAGGGACTCATTCAGAACAGTTCCATTACATTTAATAGAGGAAAAATTAAGATGATAGGACATGGATAATATATAGGGGAACAACTCAGGAAAATAACCCAATCTTCATAATTTGGGGGGAAATCCCAGATACTTTTCATGGTGAGGCTGGAGGAGCTCATCCATGTCTACTAAAATATCAACCATTATCTGCTAGAATGCTGATGCTGTCAGTGGGTGGGTCCTCTGATCAGATGGAGGGTGCTCAGTCTTCTCTAGATGGGGTTGCACTCTCTTTGAACGAGCAGGTTTGTAGTGTTTGGGATGTTCCTTGATCCATTGGAGGCCCAGGTAGAGTGTCTTCTGCTAGCTTCAGCTGGTGGCCTAGCTATGTCCACATCTGGAGAGGGATATCATGGCTTCAGTAACCTATACTCTGATTATCTCAGAGCTAGATTACTGCAGTGAGCTCTGCATGGGGCTCATCTTGAAGACAGTTTGGAAGCTGCAGCCTGTGAAAAATGTGGCAGCCAGATTAATAACTGGGACCAGACTGTGAACATATAACTACCATTCTGGCCCACTTGCATTGGTTTCCAAAAGCCCAATCCAGGGTATTGGCTTTAAAACTTTGCTTAGCTAGGACCCACAATATCTGATGGACCGCCTCTTCCAACCATAGTGTACGTAAACACTACACTCAACATCTGAGGAATTCTTCTGAATGCCACCTCCAAGGGAGACTTGGCTGGTGGCAACAAGAAATGATGTCACCCCACCAGTATGGATTGGATTTCAGCTGTTTGGCTGTAAAAATGTGGTTTTAATTTTGTTAATGTAATTTAAGATGCTCTTATTTTGTGTTATTACCTTTTGTATTTTATTGTATTTAATAGTGTTCTTCACTACCCAGAAAGTTTTGGATCAGTAGAAACACATACCAGATGCTGACATTTGTCTTCACTTGTGAGGACAACAATACTAGCCTGTGTGGCCAGGTGTGCATTCACTTAAAAAAAAAGATTTATGAAAAATATTACATCAGTGTTCATTATCCATTCAACAAATGATATGCATGAAAATGATTGAGATCATCTCCATGTATGCAAAGTAATCATCTTATATGACAGGGATAAATCATGCATGCAAATATGGCATCAAAGTCATGAAATGAGTGAGGCTGCTATGAAGCAAAATAGACTCCTGGCCCACTGCCTGGAGCAGTGAGTGGCCCTGAGAATACAGAAATCCTTAGAGCTATCCTCAGGGTGTATATTCACATAATGTAAAATAAGTTATAATGCCCCTAGCCTTTGGTTTGGATGAGGAATACATCCAAGTAAGTAAATACATTTATATAAACATTGTCTCATACAAATTGTTATTCAATATTGCTGTTTCATATTTTATATTTTTATTATTTCATATTTTCTATCTTCATGTTCCTGTATATGCATATTGTATATTTTTGTTATTTTCTCTTTTCATTATTATTAAGGAAACAAGAGGGCATTTACAAAGAAGCAAAGAAAAGCAGGACAGCAGCCTATAGATATACTTAATATTTGATAAGTCATAAGACATTAATAAACTATTTGAATTTGCTAGGCTGAATTTCTCTGCAATGCATGTTTCTTCCCACCCCATAGGAATGGGTTTTAGCTGGCAGAGCATAGAACTATATAACCTTTAATAAACTTGATGACTTCTCTTCTTGATTGTATTATTTCATAGCATTTTTTATCATTTCAACTTATAGTCACAGAACTACAATATGAGAACGAATATTAAATGTTATATTTGTCCATGCAATCCTGCCACTTTCCTTTCAGCAGATTAGAGTATCCATCACACTCTAATCCTTACAAATATGGGATGTTTCTTATGATCAAAACCAATTACAATGCGGCAAAAGGAAAATGAGGGAGGAATGGGGAGGATCACTCAAGAGTGGAGTAAGCAGCCTAGAGCTACAAGCCGTTCCTAACTTGGAAACAATTCTCACCAAAATCACCCAGTCAATCACAAGAAAGCTTTTCCTTCTATAGAAGTGCGTGTGAAAATGAATGACTTTAGATGGAGCACAAAGCATGAGGCATCATTGCTTTCTCTCATCGCAGTTCCTGGTCTTGTGTAGGAAGGAGGAGACACATACCTCTTCTGACAAGAATGATGTAAGCTGCCTTGAGCCCTTTGTAGGAAAAAGGCAGGATATAAATCACAATATAAATATAAATAAATAAATATTTGGCCCATGCTGAGAAGAGATGCAAATGTGTTACCATTCTGTGCCATCAAGTAGTCTCTGTTGCCAAACTGTCAAGTTGTTTCTTGACCCTGTGAATGACTGTCCTTGACAGTCCTGTTCAGCTCTGGAAAACTCAAGTCCGTGGCTTCCTTTAGGGGAAGTAGCCCTGGTTTTCCTCTTCTTCTGCTGTTTTCAGCTTTCCCAAGCATGATTGTCTTTTCCATGAGTCTTGCCTTCTTATGATGTGTCTCAAGTATAGCAGCCTCAGTTTGCTACTCGTGCATCCAGGGAAAGTTCATTGTCATTGCAATCTGTACTGGATTATAAATCCTGATTATTATTTTATTTTTTTTCCACAAAAGTGAATTTTTCCTCATGAATGCATCAGTTGTGCATGTTTTTCCAATATATGCATTTTTCTCACGTTAATGGAAGCATTGTATGAACATACAACCTTACATGCTGTTTCATGAACATTTTTCAAATGTATGCAGTTTTGAACTTTTTTTCCCCCTTCTGTTCTGAAAATTGCACTGCAGGCTCAGAAATCTATAGAATTCGACTGCAGATTGGATTTGGGTCTGCATTTAGTCCCACAAGGTGCACATTTTGTATGTTTTGCTCATTTCACATATCCCTAAAATGTTGTCTTCCAGAAAACTTGTCAGCAACATGTTACCATACTGATAACATAGTCAACTATTTCCATGTGCTGCTTTTGATTTATATATCTTGAACAGCTTTCTCTCCATTCCCCCACTCAGACTGGGAAAATACTTTTCAAAATGAGAGAGTTGCAAATTCAGTTGTGACCTGCCATGGAATTTTGTTGTTGAAAGAAAAAAATGTCAAAACTTCCATTGTATGAGTGCAAGCATTTGAGCTAGCTCAAAGTAGCTCTTTGAATGCCAGCCTCAAGTTCTGAAAATCCCATTAGATGAATGCAGGCCCTTCCCTGAACCATTTACAGATCAAGCAGCAGCCAAAATGTTGATAAAAGTCCCTCAGCAGATTGCCTTGATAAAGCTTTTTTGTAAAACAATGTGGAAGTGGAAATAAGATTACATTGAATAGAACAATGATTATCCATGGGTCTCAAAAAAAAACAAAACAAAACAAAACAAACCAAACCAAAACAAAACAAAACAAAACAAAAAAACCCCCTCTAGAGTAGGACAAAAAGAAAGAATGAGAAAAGAGACAGTTTGAATGAGCCCAGTAAAACAAGAAGAGGTAATAAGAGCTGTTGTCTGTGTAGGAAACAATCCCTGATTTAGAGATGAGAAAATGAAACAATGTGGTCAAGAAGATGCAATCAAGAGGAAAGAGATGATGTCTTAGAATATATAACTGGATCACTTTTAAAAAAACTGTTGTCAGCACATGCATAATCAGAAAATACATTATTTTGAAAGAATTGCTTTGCAATTTATCAAGGTAGTCAAATAAGAATCACTGGGCCTATGGACAAAGTACCTGCAGAATTTCAATATGGTTTCAACCAATTCCAAGAATTATCATGGAATCATCACTTAAGCAATTCCTATAAAATTATACAGGCCTCATGATCAGACCAAAGTTCGGGCATTTTTCATTAGATGAAAAGTGTTCAAATATAAAGTTGACTCATTGTGGCTGGAAACAGATCTGGGGTTATTTATTGTTATATTTTGGCTGCAGTCCCCAGTCTGCACACAGAGCCAACTATAGCAGATGGAGCGGAGCACAAAGGATGCACTTGACTAATGCAGTCAACAGCAGAGGGAAACCCTGCGTGCATTTGTCACTGTCTTCAGATGCTATTAGAATGTTTGTGTGTGCCTGCAGATTCTTCCAGTCTATAAAATGAAGAAGGCTTGCATTCAGTTTGTAAGTTCTCACTATCACATGAAGGAATTGTATTCCAACACATTTGGAGGGCACTGTGTTGAAGAAAACTGCTCTGAAGAATGAACTTGTTTTGTCCATTTATGTTTCTTGATTTCAGTTTTCTACTGACTCATACCATGTGCACAGAATTCTAGTTTAACATATAATTAGTTTCAAGATGTTATTCCATTCAGCATACTGAAGTCCTTTCAATTTCAGTTGACCCCCCAAATGTTATCTCTATGTGCTCAGCTTTCCAGTCAATGAAACAACTTTGATGAGATCACTATGGAAGTGCTATTCATCTTTCCTGCCCATGTGACAATCCCTGGGTGGATTTACCTATTTTTTAAATGTGAAGCTGCCACCCTGAATGTGCATAACACATTTTACCAATTGAAAGAACATAAGAAATATCTAAGGCACACTGGCTCAGCCTGAGTATCACTTTGCACATCCTATCATCAACCCTTAGGAAGACAGTTGTGTTGCATTGCACTGTTTTAACTTTGAATCCTGTGTGAGATTTTCTGTAAAGTAGGAGAGAGATATCAACCCTGGAAGTTCCTGAAGGCACCATTCATAACTAAACAAACCCATTTTCCATGGGAACATTAAGTAGTGAATCAAATATGTGTTTACTGAGTGCAGAAGGAAATAATCTGAGGAGCAGCAATCAACAGAACTTCTAGTAAGGTTTTACAAAAAGGACTGCACTTCTGAGTACTGTACAAAGGAAGGGGAAGACGTAGACAGAAATCAAGCATGTGCTGGAAAGCCAAAATTTACTATAGGTAAGATACATGGGAAACTCCTTAATTTGATTCTGAGTGACTGATGATTGGGCAAAGCCAGCCTGTGGGCTTCTGTGAGGTAGATGCCATGGCATAGAAATCACCACATCCAAAGATGGTAGGAGTGGTAGATTCCCTCTTTCTCTTTTAGCCACCCTTTTCCTTCCTTAGCATTTTCCCATCCCATTTGTTCTAATGGAATGGTGGGAATATGCCAGTTCCCATTCCACTGGTATGCCAGGGAAGCATAAGACTTTGGATTGAGTGGATTCTAAACCTCTCCTTATCCATGCAAACATATAACGGGAGTGCCATTATAGCACTGAGAGCAAAAAAGCAAGGGCAGCAGAAGTTTTCACAACTCAACAAGGACGCTTCTATGCATGCAGTTCCTCCATCCAAGAACCTCCTTCTTGATGGGCAAACAGGTAGATCTACTAGATCTTGTGGTCCCCAGAACACCATTCTAGAGTCCATAGAATTGCAATCTTTAAGACCAACTTTTCCTTTCATTTCATTATCAATTTAAATATTTGTACAGATTCGAACCAGCGACCTTTCGATCAACCAGCCCAGCAGCACCACGGTTTAAACCACTGCACCACCTGCAGTCACTTAAATATTTTAAAAGAACCCAAATACTAATCCCAGCTCTTCTGTACAGTTCAACCGCATAATAATATTATAATAAATTGAACTGTTCTCAATTGCTTTTTAAAGATGAACTTGAAATGTATTCTTTGATGTGGTGCAATAGAAAGCCTATTGATAGAGAAACAACAATAGCTTAATATCCACTTGCTTTGTGGAGGAATGGAATGGAAGGGGCTCAGAATGCCTGGGGAGGATACCCTTTTCATTGCATCCTCCTGCTCTCAACAGCTTGCTTAATGATTCCTGTAAACTTGATTGCTATCGTCATTCCCAAGCAGGAAGCTTGACACTTTATCAATACTGCAGCATTTTCGAGAAACATAACAGGGACTAGTACAGTGCCACCTTCAAGCATGTTTATTAAACACAAAATTAAACTGACAATTAAAAGACCAGCAAACTAAGCAGATGTTCATTTCAGAGAGAGTCTTGTCAAACTATTCTGCTCGAGTGCCAGCAACCAGTCTTCCAGAGTGATAGCAGAACAAGTATTATGCCAAATGACTTTAAAGTGACATTACACATTCTTAACGTGCTGAAACCTCACTGCACAATTTTTAGCATATGCAAATGAACAGGAACTGATTAGGTCCTGAGGCTGCTTCACCTATGTGCTTGTAGGAAAGTGATGGAAACTGTGTAACCATATTTCATAACTGAAGGATCTATTCCCTTGGGGGACACCTCCATTTGATTTTGGCATTTATTTGTCCTGTGTTGTAAAGGACAAAACTACAATTACACTTTCCCTCAACCTCTTGCTGCGCAGTGAGAATAGTGGCAGAAAAAATTAAATCAAAAGATAGCATGTTCCTAGAAAAGAAGTAGTAGTAAAGACGACAACGACAATGAAACAGGCAGCAGAACAAAACTTATAGTCTATACTCACAGTTAAAAGTCATATTGTGTTATAACAGTCTATTTGATGGGAAGGAACATATCATGAATATACTTTACAAAAGAGGAGCAAATCACTAACCCCATTATTTCTTGTTTCCATTCTTCAAGTTCTTTAAGAAATATATTCTTTATTTTGGATTTTTTTATTAGACTTTTATATAAATCATGCATTTCCTCATATCTTTGGAAGAATACAGAAAGTGTAAGGAAGCACATACAAGCACCACTACAAGCTAAATGCAGCAAAGATCACATTGATTAAACACAAACCTGGCCAAGATTTAGGAGGGGACTTATTTAGGAACTAAATTGGGCTAGCACATCAATGTTCTGCTATGCATTCCAATCAGATTATCATTTATTTTTAAGATACATGCTAATCTACAATATATAGTCCCTTAATGGTGTTCCCATGAAACAATTTGCTGATCATGTAAATGAACTGATTCACCTTTTAGACAGAGAATGTCCTCAAATTAGTAAGACAGAACACAATTTATGAGCCAGAGTCCGATTTTTCCAGTTCATGACTTCTCAACCTCACTGCAAGCAATTTCTTTAACCTTGCCTTATGTTTCTGCAAAGAGTAGAGATGAAATTTTGTGGATAATCAACCCATAAAATAGGCATAAAATTCATTTTCAGGAAGCAGTATGGAAGCTTCCACAAAAAGAAAAGCAATAGTGTTATATTTATACACATGCAAGGAAATTCATGATTTTGGAAGGCCAGTTGAGAGTATTTAGGTACAAATAAAATGTAGAGTGAAATAACAGCAATCTCACTGTAGGAGTCTAGTACAGACCACTAAGCCAGGCAGAAGATTTGAATGATGGCTTCCAAGATCATATTAGCACAGAATCAAGGAAGGAGAATGTAGTAGTCATGAGATATCTCAATTGCCCTAATGGATGTTGGAAATCAAACCACACTAAGAATGAATGGTCTAACAAATCTCTGACTTAATTTACTGACACTTTCACTTTCCAGAAGCTAGAACAGTATTAAGTATCTTAGATCTGTCCTTCAATCTTTCACTTGTTGATGAAGTAAAATAATAAGGACCTTAGATGAAAGTAGCCGACCAGTATTAGGTGATTCCTTATGGCTGGGATTCATAATGCTAGGGAGGGGGAAAGCTAAATGTAGGGAGATGTGTTCCCTGAACTACAGGAAAGTTGGCTTCAACAAGATCAAGAAATTCTGGGTGTGATCTCATGAGTGAAAATACTTTAAAAGAAGGGAGTTCAAGATGGGTGGGAGTGAAGATGAAGATGCAATCATAAACCATCCCAGGGAACAAGGGAAATGAGAAATATATAAAGAAATGGAACTTTCTAATAAGCTCAAGCTTCAGGGGGACACATATAGGAAACTGAAGGATGGGAAATCCTCCAGGGAGACTGTCGAAGGGCCTAAATCGCAGAATGTGCTTAGGCTTGCCAGATATGTTTAAAATGACAACGATGTGAGTTTTCCAAGTATTTTAAGAGCAGGAGGAACAACAAGTAGGTGGCTGTTCTGAAAACTTTAGTGGGCCACAGAATCACTCAGTTTCTACATTGCCTCAGCCTTCCTGTGCAAGGGAAACTACAATCAACCAGGCAAAAGTAGGTCAAATGAGAAAGGGAAGGTATTGCAGCTCACAGAGGTAGAATGGAAGCACCTAACTACGCTAGATGAATTCAAGGCTTCTGACAAGTTGCATCCTAAAGTACTAAATGAACATGCAGATGGAACCTGGGAGACTCCATCTTTCATTTTTGAAAATTATTAGAGCCAAGGCCTAGTGGTGCAAGATCATGGAAAAAGACAAATGTTGACTTTATCTTTAATTGCGTATCCTATTGCCCCCCCCCCTTTTTTTTTTGATGATACATTTCCTCTTTTTGGCAGTTTGTGACTACCCTAAGCCCAGCCCATAACAGTGGTTTGGCATAAGTTCCTGGCTGCTGCCCTAGTCCCTGCCAGCTCAACCATGGCAGTACGGAAATAATAACACTTTGCTCCCCATTGCTAACCCAGTCCAGATGTAGGTCTCCATGCCTCATTTCTAAATGGGGAAAAACACTCATTAGCTTCAATGAAAACTTTTGCTATGGCCGAAAGGCAAAAGGTTAAAGACCCCTATCATCCATGCTATGATCCGGATCTGGGTCAGTATCTTCCCCACTCCATGCCCTCTATTTGTGAAAGAATAATCCTGCATTCAAGGGCAAACCACATGACTAAACTCACATGTAATCTAGGCCTGAATACATAGGCAGGATGGCATTGCAGCCAAGATGGTGCACAGCTCTGAATCTGTCAAGCTTTGCAAAGTGTAGATGAAGGGCTCTGCCTATATTTCAGCTCATCCAAGTAGTCTTGATCCAGTTTTTGTTTGGGTGCAATTTTCAAAGCTGTTTGCCAACAGATTTTCTTGCCCCAAAGATGCTAATTCTGACATGAAAATCAGAACTCCTTCAAATGTGGGCCAGGTGTGAAAGGGAACTTGTAGAACAAAATAATACTGTAAACGAACAGGCATTTTAAAAAAAGAATTGTGTAAAAACAGCTTCTTTTCATCTTACTATACTGAATAAAAAATAAAGAATTATTCTTTGCTATATTGTTATGCAATATAGAGTGACATATTTGTCTGCACAAGAATAGGAGGAAATAGGAAATTTTAGAAATCACAAGGAAAAAGTACTCTTCCCTCCATTTCCCCCTCTTTCTTTTAAAGTCTCAATCCTGTGAGGGAACATTTAATTGCTTCCTGAATGACCCTCAAAATCATATGGAATGAACCTGTTGTCTCCCTTGAAGAGCAAACAATGTTATTTCATTCCAGCTCCATTGTTATGTAATTATTGGATGCATATGATAAATGAAAGGTAATCAGTAATCCTTAATCAAACAAGGTGCTTTGCCTCACTGTGATGAGTCCTTGTGAAATGGATGGCACAATTTATTCTTCTGTAAGATGTTCAGTATAATTATTTCACTTGATGTCTGTTATTTGCACATTTTGATCTACCACCAAAGCCTATTTTCTGCTGACCATCTTACAAATTCTTCAAATAATTTAATGAAACTTTAGAAAGATGATTTGACCCCAAAAGACCAAAACATGCTACACTGTCCCTTAAAATCTTCCTACTTTTATAACTGACTGTGGTTGTTGCAATCCCATTGTTTTATACATAACATCACATACCTTTTTATTTTTATTTCATTCTGAGAATGAATTAATTTCAGAAAGACTGTGTTTCTGTGATTTAGCCATATCACTAGGATAAAGAGGTGTGGATGCTATCTATGAGCAAACTGGTCTAGTTTTATAAATATGGAATGTCATGGTTAGTTTGCACAATATACAATGGATTGTCATGAACAAAGCAGTGTTCTGGGACATGCTTCCCATTTGCTCCTGCTGCAAGTAGGAATGGTTAAACAACCCTGGAACAGTCAGTGCATGAGTTGTTTAGCATTGCATCAAAATCCGGACCTCTGGCTTGTCTTTCTCCTAACAAGTCAGAAAATGAACCCATGATTTGATCTAAGTTGGTGGGTTTTTGTTTTTGGTTTTTGTTCTAGTCTTGCTTGAAACAAGCCAGAAGTCTCGGCTTGCACACAGGACTGACACTAACCCAGGAATATAGTATATAGCAACAACCCAGGGATAGAGCATATAGC
This sequence comes from Varanus komodoensis, assembly GCF_004798865.1. Taxonomy (NCBI): domain Eukaryota; kingdom Metazoa; phylum Chordata; class Lepidosauria; order Squamata; family Varanidae; genus Varanus; species Varanus komodoensis. The sequence goes on along the minus strand of NW_025335408.1, from coordinate 8,755,622 downwards.
AGTCTTTCAAACGCCTTGGCTTGATGGGATGCACAAACCACACCACTGGCTCTACATGCCACCCCCCATTTCCACAGGAAACAAGGACCAAACAGGTGTAAAAATCTTCTAGTCAGAATGGTAGCTTCCATGACTGCTTTGCATAAATGTAAATTATTCCAACAAATGCCAAGTAGCTACACTTGGGAATTACCTAAAGATGGCTTTCTGCTGTTTAATTTTTGCTGGTTGTTTTCTTTGAAGATTGCTGTAAGAGTTGTAAATGACTGATATTTTATTTAGTCTGTAAAAAGGAGTAATATTTTATTTAATTTAAGTGTCTGTTTAGTGCCTCTTGTAGTGCATTTTGATTACTTTTGGTGACTCAAAGTAATATTTAATAACTGTTAGTTTTCTTTTTAGAGAGTTCTTATGAAAGAAACAAGAGTTCTTACAGCTACATGGATAATTAACTTGAAGCATGTCTGTCTCTGGGGGAACATCAGATATGTAAATGAGGAACTTAAGATTTAACAAGACATGCTGGGAATCACTAAAAGTTTTATTACATTAAAGTATCAGTATATTAAAAGTCCTAAATGGTTTTAATTTATTGTTACAATATCAATATGTTTTCAAGTACAAATATGTATTTTCCTCCTCCTTTTGTTACAGAGGAATAGAAGTCTTCGTGTTTTCCCAGGGATGGTGTTAAAATTCTGAACTGCAATCTACTAGTGGGGGAAAAAACCCTAAGATACTCTTGGGAAATTTTTATAGATTATAGTATGTTATGTTTTCTTCCTCTATACGAATTCTTCAGATAGAAGTATGTACAAGATTGTGGAGGGGAGGGAGAGAATATATATCAAGATGGAAAATTATTCTGCTTCAAGAGGGTGGATAATGTCTAATGGGACATGGAAAGCTAAGCTAGATTGGCAAACCTTTCACCCTCAACTCACCAGTCAGAATGTGATCAAAGCCAATATTCACCCCCCCAAATCATTACCTTCTAATGGCTGCTCGATAACCCTGTATGAGATTGTGTTAGATAGGAAACCAAAACCACAAAAGCTGATACACTGTAAATGGATAGATCCCACTGTAATCCATGACAAAGAAAACATAACAAGCAGTGTTATCACCTGGTTATGGTCTTAAAAATGACTGCAAAATAAGTGGATGCAGAGACCAAATAACCTTCTCCATCCACTGAGAACACATGAAATATCTATGGACCAGCGGGGCACAAAATACACAGGTATACCTTAATTTAATTTACCTGATTCTGTTGGTAGAATCCTTTTTTCTAATACAAAGTATAGACTTTCAACAGGAAACATTAAATGTCAAGCCAATGTACTGCAAATATTGGCAAATACGCAGGCAGCCTTCAGGGCAAGGCCTGCTGTGTCAGGCCAACCCCATCTCTTGTTGCCTTGAACTAACTTGATGGTTCAAGCAAAAATGTTTCTATGTAGCAAACTGGATTGATCCTAGAGTGCCAACAATAGATGACATTACAGATATTTCGAAAAAAATCCAAGAGACAGGGAGAGGAAAAGAAACTGTTTGAAAAATATAGGATGGAGTCTCGGTGCAATTTGAGAAGCCTGCCTCAGTGCCCCTAACCCAGCACAAACCTGATAGTGTTGGAAATATAGATTCATAGTCAAATGCCTTACACATGACCAAAAGTGCAGACAGGGCTTGATAAAGGGCCTTGCGGCCCAGGGGTTTCTCAAATTATCACCCAGGAAACAAACTGCAGGGTCAGCAACAAACAGGCCCTGGGCCAACATGGACATCAAAGCCCACCAGAACTGACTCTGCTTGACACAGCATCCTTTCTTATTCTTAGCACATATATATGGTCAAAGATGCTTGTGTTGTTCTTTTCACTTTAAAAATCATTTTCTACAACAAAATGGTGCTTATTCTCAAGTAAATGTGTCCAGCGGAAGGACAGTAGATGCACCCTCCATTTTGTTCTTACAATCATGGTGATGCTATGATTTAAGTCAGCTTAAAGTGAAAAAACACATGAACAAAGGGGTTTTGTGTTTTGTGTTTTGTGTTTTGTTTTGTTTTGTTTGTTTCAGTAGGATTGTCAAACAGTTTCTTTCCCTCTTTGATGTATTGGAAATACCCCTGAGCAATATGTTGTTGTTCATATATAGGCATTCTTGCCACAATTGACCGAGGCTACATGGTAAGAGCTATGAAACCACTACAGTCATCTACTGTCCTTGGTATGGAAAACAGGGATCCATTTTGTGGCATCCTAATGGCAGTAGAACTTTCAAATCAATTTTTAGAAATGGAAACCTGCTAGACAGCTTAGATGCATTAATGCAACCTTCCCTAACCTACACCAGATTATTTCGACTTCAGCTCCTGTCACCCCTAGCCAGGATGGCCAATGGTCAGGAATGCTGGGAAATGCAGTTGAAAGTATCCAAATGGCACCTGGTTAGGAAAGACTAGCAGTGGAGACTGATAGCTCCAATGTCAGCAGGGCATTTTAGTCTTAAACCTTTAAGGAACTATCCACAGTGCTGAAATGACCCAAAGTAGGTTTGGCACCACTGATAGCTCCTATAAAGTCCAGGCTGAAACCCAAGATGATATAGTACTCCACATTAGAACCACTAGCCTCTGCTGCTAGTTTGAATGGGGAGCTGCAAGATTTACAGTTCATGTCTTCCATTTTTCTTGCTGTTTTTGTTATTGTTTCCCTTCTTGTCTCATGCTTACTCTTGTTGGTATGTCACCACCAACACCCTCTTTTTCATGGAGCTATTTATTTATTAACACCATTTTGTGTTAAAAATGTTAAAATACAGCATCAGCAGTAAAAATAAATTGATTATTTTGAAGTAGTAAAATTAGACACAAACAGCCCTTAAACTGTAAAATCTACCATTGACTTGAAAACTATTCACTCTTCCCTCCACAAAAGACTCCTAAAAGATTTGAGAGAATACACAAGTCTTCATTGGCACTGAAAAGAATGCAGAGACTTTTTGGAGAAGCCAGTCCACACCCAGGTTGCTATCATATGGAAGGTGTTCTTTCTCATAGCTCAGATCACACTGTGCATGCAAAGAAAGACCCCAAGGATTTGACTTAGGTTCAGGCAAGAATCTCTTGGAACAAGTGATTGCCAGTAGAAACCAATGTAAAACTTCCCCAAATTCTATGTGTTTTTAGATAGGAAAAATCCTGCAGCTTTCAATGTTCTCCTGCCAGCCATGCTGTGAATTGCAAGATGTTTTTTCATCTAGACAAACACAGGGTTGCAAACTTAGGGTGTCAGATGTAATACCAGAACAGACTGAAAACACTGGATGCCAGTGGGACTGACACAGCAATGGCAAAATATGTTCATTACAGTCAATCCAGTTACCAGTATTGCACTCCAATTTTAGAATACTTGAAGATTCCAGACTGTTTACATAGCCAACCTAACATATAATAATTTGTGACAGAAATGTAAATGCAAGTTTACCAGAATAAGCTACCACTAAACCAGCATGGCTTTGTCAAGTGCACATTATATAAGACTAACCTTATCTCGCAGGCTTACTTGACTGGTTCATCAGATGAAACCTGTAGATGCAGTGTATCCTCATTTTAGGATGACTTTTAGCAAGGTCCCTCATTATATTCTTGCCCACAGACTAGCAATGCGGAAGGAATCCAGTTTGGGGGTGGGAATCCGTCAGATTTAATGGCTCAGCTCCCTGGACTCCAGCCAACTTTCTCTCTGCCCTAAGTCCAGTGCATACCGAATGTTCACTTGGGCATCCATCAGGAAGTGAGTCCAAGTGTTACATATTAGCATACAGATGTGCAGTATAACTGCCAAAGCCTGTTTGCAAGTATGCTGCCTGGGCACCTGCTGTGTAAGCGAGTTCTGCTTCTACACACAGGGCGAAGAAGAAGCCCACTAAAGTGCAAAAGCAATTATGCAGCAAGGAGCTGACTCTCACCTTTGTTTTTACTCTGGAGAAAGCACATGATTATAACTACAGGGCAAGGCAAGGAAATCACAACTGGTTCTGATGAAAAGTTTTTGTTTTTAAGACTCAGTGTGGAGGGAGCAGCTTTTCAGGAATCAGATGGCTGGCACTGGGGATGTTTGATCCTCCCATCTTGGTGCGCCATGGTCCCAATTCAAATCAGATGCGTGAAACTTACTCTAGATGAAAATTTTTAAAAAAATAAAGTAGGCATATACTCCATGATTGTAACATAACACATTAGCTCCTGCCTATTTATTCTAGAAGTTTTCTGTTCCGTTGTTGCCTGGTTCTCCCCTTCCTTTTGAAAATAGGAGAGATGCTACATGGAGAAGGACTTCCAAGCCCTGCTTAGATCAGGCTGGTATTTAAAGCCACGGGCCACAATCAAAGTGCTCCTTTGTTGGGTGTCCCAGCCAGGAAAAACAAGAGAGGTCGCTTTCGCTTTCCCACTTCTACTCCCTTGTCTCACAGCAAGGAAACAAACAAGGGAAGAACATTTTCCCACTTGCTCTAACTGCACCCACCTCAGCCCATGTTTCCGTGGGTGCACTCTGCCTCTTTACAGCCCATGTGTATCTCTTTCCATGTGCTTCCACCTCTGTTCTTGTCTATCTTGAGGTCAAAGGGTCTCAAGGAAAGGACCAAAGGGAAAGGTTTTTGCACTTGGTGGGCCAGACAATAGCAAGAGAGCCCAGAGAACTACAAGCAGGGGGAGTGAAAGGGCCTAGCAGAACTTTGGACCTGAGGTCTAGCCCTCTTCACAAGTCCTCACAGACATTGCCATCATCCCAGTTACACAAGAAAACAACTTTTGTAACCAAATGGGAGCTCTCAAACGCAGCTTGCTCAGGAACTTCCATATTCTGAAACGAGGCCTTCACATGAGGCTTCATTTGCTTGGAGCAAAAGGAAGAAGGAAAATAAGCCCAAAACACACAGAGAAAGAACATTAACGTGAGGTGATTCCTTTTTGCTGAGGAAGAATAGAATGGACTAATGGCCACAGCCACTGCAAAGGAAATTACAACAGGATCATCATAGCAACCACAAAAGCAGGCCTTAAGAATGTTTGCAGGTTCATAGCTTATTTTCTAGAGGTGACTGCTCAAAACAGGCAGCAAAAATACATAACATGAGACAACACAACATAAAATTAAATAAAATAAAGCCCATCTATTTTTTTTATTTCTGTTTCATTTGTCCCTACAATATTTCAGAATAGGACAAAAATATAAAGGTAGTGATTCCATACAAAGGGGTCAAAACTTCCCACTTCTCAGTCTCTCTCCTTCTCCCCCCCCCCCACCATTTCTTCTCTACTTTTCCCCCAAAGCTCCTTTTCATTATTTAGGCCTGAAAAATAAGCCTTTAATAAGGCATGGCTTCAGAAAAAAAGGTCATTCTTGCTGTTTGATCTCAAGAGTTCTTTAGCTGAAGTTCTGCCACCAACAACACTCTGTTATATGCCCCTTTTATTTTAATAATTTTCCCTCCGTTTTTGTGCTCAGTTCACGGTAGCAGATAGGCAATCCAGGCACACAGTTCAATTTATAGAGAGTTAATAAAAGCCTTTAAAATGTTATAAACCATCCTAATAAGCTGTGCATTGACCTGTTGGAGGCCACAAAAACCCACAACAATTTAGTACAATGCAACTTTATTTCTCTGGATGACCTACAAACATCAAAAACTTCCAGATAATCTGATGTGAATTCGTCTTTTTACATAAAGCTATATAATGATCCAGGACTCTATGGAGAGGGTACAAGTTTGTGTGTGGGGTGGGGCAGGGGGAGCACTCTTAGGTCAGGCTTGGATAATGGAAAGTATATTCCCAGCAATAATTAATCTTTTACTATAATGAATTTAGAACAGGAACAAAGGAGAATCCTATAGCCCATATTTCTGCTTATACAATGGGCAATATTCTGCCAGGGAAAAGCCCAGTCTGTGGAACATGGCTTTGCTGTTGGGTTCAGTGGACTGCAAGTGTTACTGCTGTTTTGGTCTGTGTCTACCCATGTGTCAAGAGTTCAGCCAAAGCCTTTGGTCAGTGCCACTGCTGCCTGAGGTGAGGCCGGTAGCTAGCAGGAAAGAGGGCCTTCTCTTCCTCCTCCTTTCCAATTTATCCTCAAAACAATAACCACACTGTGAGGTAGACTAGGCTGAGGATCACCCTGAGAGTTTCATGACTGAGCTGGAACTGACCAACACTCTAACCACTATACAACACTGTCTCACTTTATGTGTTATAACTGTTCCATTCAATGTTCTTTTACCTTTCCATGATTGTTCTGTATATGTCCTTTTCCTATACACTGCCTGGAAATTATTACTGAAGACTGGAAAAATCCATTATTTTATTATAAACATAATCAATGACGTTTCAAGTTATCACTACTATAGTGACTGTTGCTTTGTAAGCCACCCTGGAAATATTACACACTGAAGGACAGGATAAAAATGTATAAAACAAACTCCTGAAAATAGTAATAAACTGAGATCACTGCTTGTTGCCAGAAGCAATTAAACTGTCACTGCAGCCCTGTCAAGAGGGCCTCCATTGTTACTTCTCTATTTATCTTGAGTTGCAAAGGGCCTGCAACTCTTCCCAGTCAAATTGAGGACAAATCGTTTTATTTCAGGTAGATCTGGGGTATCAAACTTCTTTCAAGCTAAGGTCCAAGTGCCGTTTTGAAGTACGCTAAAGTGGAAAGGGATGGGGCCAAATTTCCAGCATATTTTAGGTTAAAGTGAGTGGAAGTGGTTGGCTCCAAGGTCCATGGGCCAGTGTTTCCATGACAGGCTGCAGCCTGAACTACCTCTGGTGCCGAACCAAATCTGGCATGATTTAGCACCATGGATAGTTCCTTTAAAGTTCAGGTTGCTGGCCAGAGGACATATACTAGCCCAATGAGACTGGAGCCACCAGCTTCTACTGCTCGAAACTCTTACTGCCTGTAATGAGGTCATCAGAGAAATATTTCAAACTTTGAAAAAGTGGGGAAAGTCTGCACAAAAGCCAGGAACATTGGTGTGTTTGGTGAAAAGGGATTCAGCCAGAGGCATGGAGGATTAGCCATTTGATCAACCTCAGACGAGTGGGTTTGGGATCCAAGCCTAGAGTTCCTCACTAATGAGTCGGAAGGCAATAGGCTCCACAGTCAGAAAGCTGCCAGTTCAAATGACAGGAAGTTTGGCTTTAGACAGAAAGCAAGCAGACCCTCCAACACTCTTCAGATGAAAATAAAGATGGTTGTGACACCCCAATTTTTATAGCAAGGTTCATTTTGTGATTCCCACCCAACATCCCATTACACTTTGCCAAAGGCTCTTCCCTGCTTCCTGTATGAATTAACTCTGTAATCATACTTCTATCAACATAAAGACAAGGTGAGTGTTTATTCTTTTGCTTCTGGAAATACTAAAAAAGTATTGTCCAAAAATCAGTTTTTCAGTTGTTTAAAATGTTGTTTGGCAGCTGCATTGTGTGATTATGCATTTTTTGTTCTCCCTAGTACATTTAAGTTCACACATGTACTTTTGCATTAGACACAAAATGTGCCCAGTCCCCACCTCGTGTTTTGACTTCTAGCCTCCTCCAACTTGAGACCCTCCAGATCTACTGGAGTTCAGCTCCTAGCATCCTCAACCAGCTTGGCCATGGATGGGGATGATAAGGATATACTCTGATACATCTGGAAAATGCAAATTGGTGAAGACATTATATCAAGAGTCTGGAAAATCTGAAGAATGACAGGTCTAACAACTCCCAGGAACAAAGGTTTGACAAGGCATCTGTCAAATAGGCACAAACAGGGACAAAATCAGGATAGTCAACAACCCAGGACTGGAACCAGAAGATACAGACTGTCCCTGGTAAATGGACAAGGCTGAAACATTTGGGCAGTGCTGGGAATTGCATTTGGTTTGCCTTACCTCACCATCAAAGAGGATTGTTCCATGATTACCTCACCAACACACACACACACCCTTGACTATTTTTAATTATTAACCTGCTCTGGCAACCTTTTAGGTTAAAAAGTGAAATATAAATACATCTGTCTTTTTTAAAATGCTAAACTTACACCTGAGACTCTTACATCTGTCACAGAAAATAATTGTATTCCATTTTTACAGTGAAAGTCATTGTTCAAAAACTTTGCCTAAGAAAAAGCTCCAGATACATCTGTTTCCTCCCTGGGTTCATAGAAAGAAGTGTATCAGTCAAAATGCACTCAGAACGAGACAGGCAAAATGGCCGTATGGGGCCCTCAGTGTTCAGATTATGTGTATTTCTCTATTTAAAAAATGAACGCCATATAATGATTTGCCATGCAGCTAATGGTACAGATTAAGTTCAGAAGCAAATTCAAGGCTGTCATTGTCAGCATGCTGATTGATGTAAAAGCTTTCAGCCTCTGGGGGAAAGAGTATAGCACTTCCTACTGCTTGCTCCATAAAGCAGCATTTACTACAGACCACCTTCCTGGTCTGTGCTACATAATACATTGCTGGATTACAGGTAATGTGGAATTAAAAAGAAAAGAAAGGAATGGATGAAAAAGCCATGACCCTTTTTACACAGGCACAATGTTGGAGTCTCTACCCCAGGCTTTCAGAAGCAGAAACAAATTGTCATCTTAAAAGGCAACTAGCACCTAAGTGCTAAGTGTTCCCCACTTCTGACTAGTAGCTTGATCTGAAAAGTTACAGTGCAGGCTTCAACACTGGCCTCCTCTGAGAACTCTGTCAGGCCTGGCACAGTCGTTTGTTATCACACCACAATGATATAAGGCACAGCACCATGAGAAATCCCTGATAAAAAGAAGTGGGGAACAGGAAGACAGAGAAAAGGAGATATCCTCCTCTGAGGAATCGGTATCCACACTTGTCATGAAGGTTAGCTTTAAAACAGTGAGCAAGGGATAGATTTGGAGGCTCAGTGATCGGGACAAGCTGTGAAAATCTTTTTATCGAAAACTAGCGTGCAGAACAAAATCCAGGACATGTTTGCCCACATGACAACCACAGAGTACAGAGAACTCATCATGGAGTAACTTCAAAAGTCACTCCACAATGGGAAAATCATTTTGTTTGAAGCAGCTTTCCTGGCATTCCAACATCTTTGGTGTATGTTTGTGTGTCTGTGCTCTCTCTGAAACCAGCCTTCACTCCTTGAAGCACAACATACAATCATGCTTGCCAGGGTGTTGCTAACACATAGCACGAACTGTCCATTCAATCAGATATATTTGGTATTCATAAATAATCCTAGTTTTGCTCATTCCTCTTAGGATTTAAAAGTTCACTAAACCCTGCCCCAAATCTGACAATCTGTCCCCTGTGTTACAGGGATCTAATCTTGCAGCTTTGTACATTCATTTTGTACATTAAGGGACACAGGGCATCGGGTGTCCTTAACAATCTCATTTCCAGTGCAGTAATTATGTTTGGAATTGTGGTCCTATTTGCTACAACACATTAAGGGGGTTTTTCATCTGACAGCACCCAATGGCCTCAGCAAACAAGGAATGATTTCCCAAGGACACCCTCTGACCACAGGGTTATGTGAAAGGCTCTGCCTTCATGAGTGCGCTCTGATGAGCCTGTGAACTCTGCCCTCCAGGTCAAGCATCACTTGCATCCACCAGTGCCTCCCAGAGGGCTCCACCTGGGCTGCTTTCTTTACAGAGGTAGCCTTGGATTCATCATAATAACCTACTGTTTGGTGGAAACTCTCGTCTTTTCCTTCAGCCTCTTCTCCCTTCTTTTGGTGTTTGCGTCCATAAAATTCTAAAGGCACCAAGTTATGTTTTCTTTTTATGGAACATTCTGAGGCCCCCTGTGGGGGTTCTCAATGAATATTTAAATGTACAAGGAAGGGAAGAATGCTAGCCCCACCCCTTCCAGCATCATCACCCCATACAGATGGAGGGAAACTGAAGAGGGGAACCCCTCCGTTCAAGGGGGCTCAGAGTGCAATCTGCAGCACCATGTGCAATGGCATTGAGCACTGATGTGCAGCCGAAAGGTAATGGCTGTCTCCACCTCAATACCTGATGGAATGCTTCTCCCGGCCTCAATCTACCCAAGCCCCACCCAGGCATCTGGGGCCTTCCTTCAACAGCCACCACCAAGGAAGGCCCAGAAAGAGGCAACAAGGGAGAGGGGCTTTTCAGTGATGGCACCCTAGCTATGGAATGGTCTCCCCACTGAGGATGGCTAGGCACCAACACTGTCATTTTTTTTGAGGTCAGGTTAAAACTGTTCTCTCTTCCTGGACATTTAATGATATTTAATTGGCATATAGTGGGTTATATATGCTGTTTTGAATTAGGTCTCATTTTAATGAAAATGTTTTAGATGCTAAACTATTTATTTTGTATATATTGGAATTTTGTATATTGGAACATTTAGCTATTTTAATTTGCATACTGGAATTCTATGCTGCATTTTATTGTATTTGTATTATATCTTTTGCATTTGATTTAATTAGGTGAACCATCCTGAGAACTTTGGCTATAGTGTGGTAAAGGAGTGAAATAACTAACTAAGCATTACTTAAGTATAGTTTGTTCAGTGCTCAAAGCATCACAAAAGCACTGCTGATGCATTTTGTGTGACTAGATGCCACTTGCTCCCTACTAGATAGACCCACTGAGGTGTCAGAATTTTGCTAATTGTTTGTCTTGATCAGATCATTCACTCACTGGCCATATCTGTAAGAAAACTTTCCTGTAGTCCCTGGGTGAGCATCCTGAGGACCATAGGATAGTTTGGGAAGCCCCTCCACAGAGATCCAAGTAGAGGAAGGAAGTATTCACAAAACACAATAATGCAGACAACCTGTGGATTTGTGGGGTGAGTAAAACCAGCAGTGAAAAGCGGTTGGTCATAAAAATGCAAAACTATATCCAAACAGCAAGCATGTGGAGCAGTCCTTGGCTCTGGTTCTTTCCTGTACAAACCCCTGGCAAATGCTAGAAGTATGGATATCTGTCATTCAAGTTCTCTAAGCAATGGGGAAAGGTGGAACCTCTGGTGGGGAAACAGTGATATGTGTGTGTGAAGTGGAAAGAGCAGAGAAGTTGGAAGGGGCCAATAAGGCCATCAAGTCCATCCCCCACTTCACTTCGACATGTGGCCACAGCTGCAGGCACATGCCTTTCCTGCTTAAGGTGACTTCACATGCTAGCGTGATGTATAGCTAGGCAGGGAGGAGATAAAAATGAACATGCAGCCCTGAATTCAAGCAGCTTGAATGCCCATACACAAGTGACTGGACTCTGCCATTGCAATACTACTCATAACCTCACATGTGCTAATACACAGCATGGTACCCCAAGCCAAACTTCTGAAAGAAAGAAGACATCAGCGGGGAGGAAAGGTGCAGATTCTGATGTTTAAGGAAATTATTATTATTTATATTATTTATATACCACGATTTTTCTTCTTGTGAGGAACCCAAAGCAGCATAGTTTTCCTCCAGTAGTTTTTCACTTTATATAAAAAGTTCTTCTATCCTCACAACAGCTCTGTGAGGTAGTTTAGGCTGAGAGTCTGTGACTGGCCCAAAGTCATCCAGTGACTTTCATGGCTGAGTGTGGCTTAGAACCTGGATCTCCAGATAAAGAGTCCCAGTCCAGCCCTGTAACTACCACACCACAACTGGGTCTCAAATGGGTGTAGTGCATAGACACTGCATTCCAAAGCATCTGTTTTCATGGTAAATAATGTGTATCTAATCCATTCCCACCATGCTTAAAACATGCCTTTTTCTATCCTGAGATTCTTTTGATTGGGATTGTTAGAGTCAAGAATGAGTTTGATAGGTCAATATGTTTAAGCCCTATCTCACAGAGAAACCCAAAACAGGAAGCTGGGAGGAAATAATTCTTTCATTGCAATATGATAAAAAGAGAGAATAATAATTCAGTAGATGATTGCAACACAAAACATTGTTTATGCCTTTTCATATATATTCTTTCAGGCATACGAATGAAAAATGTGAAATGCTTGAACTGCTCTGCACCCACATTTGTTTTTCCTGGAGCCAGTACTGCAAAAGGAATGCTTAATAAGAGGAACGGTTTTAGCTCATTGCTTCAGAGACAAAGGCAAGAGAGTAGCTCAGACAACCACTCCCTTCTCCATTTAAGTAACATATACCTGTCCAAACCTTAATAACCATCTTAGCCGTCCTTCTTCATCAGCCCATGCCAAGAAAGAATCTTTTCTTTGAGACCTCCTGCTAATTGTGGGAGGCTGCTAAGAAAGGGGTCTGTTGAGTTGTGGAATAAACTTTCCAAGAGTAGCTTGCATCATGCTTTTTCCACTGCCAGGTGGAAGCCTTATTTTTCCCAAGCATTTTAGTTTTTCAGTGTGATGATAATGTAATAATCACAATTATGCTCAAATGCAATAAAGTTGTTGCTGTTGTTGCATTGCATTTCCATCCCACTCTTTTCCATCCCACCCCACTCTTGTGAGGAACTCAAGGCAGCTGTTGCTGTTGTTACATGTTCAAATGGGATATGGATTAAACAGTGGGACAAGATGCCCAGGAGGAAGTCAGGTGCCCTAACAAACCCCTGGCCCATCCACATGAACTAGCTGAACTGACCCTCAGGGTAAAGCAATATATTGATTTAGAAAATGGCAGAACTTTACACACACACTGGATGCATTCTCTGAAATCTAACTTCAAGGCAAATAATACGTTTTTAAACCACTCACCCACAAAAACATACCTTGGACTCTGTCTTTCTTGTCCCCATCACCCTCCAAAGAAAGGAAGAGAGGGCATGTGAGAAGAACAATATAGCTCGTATCCTTATGTTAAAATAATTTTCTGTAATGTGTGTAATACTATATGTCCATAAAAATGATAGAAACATGGCATTTCTTGTAGAAGTGTAAAGATATGCCTTTTATCTACCCACCTAGTTAGATATTCTTGCACAGCCAAACTGATACAATTCAACCAATATTAGTAAACAAGTATCTTCAAATTCAGGGTAGTTTTAATTACTTCATGGCTTTTTATAAAACATATGGTCTTTATTTCCCTTTGGAACAGTAAATAAGTGTAACCTAATTTCCAGCTACAGAAAAGCAGATAATTACCACTGGCATACTCCTATGGGTTCTTCATTTCTTCCAATGACAGACCCATTCATTTCAATGGACCAGCAACTGAGAAAGACCAGTCTATTCAGCAATGTAGGAACTTGCAACACACTTCTGTCTGAATAACATGCTGACATTAATAAGTGAATAAAGGCTGGATACAACGGTGAGTACAAAGAGGGAGTACTTTTCCTAGGCTCCCCCTGTAAACTACTAAGTAAATTATGATCTGGTAAATTTCAACCAGGAACTAAGAATCTAATTTGCATTCTCTTTTATCTGAAAAACTATAGCAGTTCTTTTAAATACTTTTAAATATTTCAGATCATAATCAAGCATACCAGCTTCAATCTCATATCTGATGCCTACATCATCAGTTGCCAAATACCCTCAGCTAAGACACTAGAGCAATTGCTAGTCAGATTAGACCATGATGCATTTGAAGATGGGCAGTTTGACCCAGTACAATGCAGAGAGGATTCCTATGTTCATTGAAGCTGATTGTGCCTATGGTCTTCATGCACCCTTGAACAATTCCTCCAGTCTATCCTTGAACCCCTCCCATCCATTTCAGTAGCTTTGCACTGACAACTGGGGGACTCCATGGTTTTTAGGTGACATTAAACAAGCCATCCTCAGTGAGCCTCCTCCCCCATGAAATCCACCTTCTCAAAGTACTTGTCACCAGCTGCTATAGTCCCTTACCCCCTTCCTCATTGTTGCCACCATGTGCTCGCTTGGAGCAATAGAGAGCCAGGAAGTCGGAAGGGGCACCCACAGGTTCTCCTTACTGCCACCAAAGGCTGGACCAGTGGAAGAGGCAGATGAACAAGTAGGTTGCAATGTGAAGAGGAGGAACAACTCCAGAAGGTCTCTTGCCAGTAGACCTGTGCCGGGGGATGGACTTCAGCAAGTGCTGTCAGGCTTACACCTGACACCAGCCCTGAGTAAAGACCAGCCCTGAGCACTGGGCCCTGGCATACCAATAAATGAAAAGTGCATCATCTTCACATAATGACAACCTAGATAAAGAATATGTATTGCAAGTCTCTGCAACACACACCATTATTATTGTTGCATTGCCTTTATATCCCACCTTTTCTCCCAAGGTGGCCTACATCTCTTCTCCATTTTAATTTCACAACCCTGTAAGCTAGGTTAGGTTGAGAAGCAGTGACTGGCCTAAAGGCTAGAACCCAGATCTCCTGAGTCTCAGTCCAGAACTCTACTCACCGCATCCCACTGGCTCTCACTGGATGCATTCATGTACATGTCATGTGTAATTGAACTACAGCCTACCTTAACATCCTTCACCTTCACCTGAATATAAAATACAGAATTTCCACTGAGAAAAGACTGATGATCACGAGAGTGTCAAAAAGCATTAAATGCCCTTTCCTTACAAACAGGGACCTGCAGGCTGCTGCAACTCTCCAAAGAAATGCCATTCCATAAAAGCATTTGAGAGACATCGACAGACTAGAAGATGTTTCAAGTATCTGCTTCCTGGTATAGTTATCAATAGGAAGCTGACAATAGCATTATTGCTATTTACATATTGGTTCCGTGCTGGCATGAATTAGCATAATGTATTGTGGCTCTGTGCTCTAGGGATTTGCATTGTAACATATTGGTGCTTAATGAACTCTGAAAAAATTGATTTTCCACAGAGTAAATTAAGGAATGCATTATAGCTGTTAAAGCAATCTTAAGGGAAATCTGAGCCTTCCACTGCAGCACCATGCTTAGTAAGTAATAAATTACATGTTATACTTATTTGCCTTAATTCATGCTAATTTTGTCCAATTAATGTATCACAGTAATTCAGAAGCCTGTCACAGGAGAGCTAATTATTTATTGGATTTTTGTGTTCGGCTCCCTAGGAGTCTACTAGCAAACAAACTTACGAATGGCTTTCCATTTGGTCCACAGTGACATTCTTACGTCTTATTATGGGTGGGTGAAGAAAGACCACTTTTCTGGTTCAAATTGTAAGGGAGTCATTAGTCATTCACCAAACTGCAATCTTATTTACCATTCAGTTGTGCAGCAGTGATCACTGCCATACTACTAGGATAGGATCCAGGCTTTCCCCCCTAATTACATCCTCTGGATTGGATATGAAATGGTTGAAAACACATGAATACAGACCTATTCGGATGGGTGGTGGTGGGAAAGGAAAGAACCATAGTACAGGGGATAGCACATTACTTGCATGCGCGTGGAGCCAGCTAACTCAAGCAGGATCTCAGGTGCCTGACCAAGGCCACCCATATAGGGTTCTCTTTCATGTTCCCATAAACCACCAAATGAACGATTCTTCCTTCTTCAGTGCTCTTCTACCCTCTTTTACTTATAACTTATATAGTGATATAGCCCACATTTTATGCACTTAAGGAAATTCAACGCAACATGCTACAAACAATTAACACAGGCTTGAAGAAAAGGGATATTCTTAACTGTGGCAGCTTTTTCATTCAAAGCAAAAGCCAAGAACATGAAAAAAGAAAGGAAAAGGAAAAGGAAAAAAGGGATGAATTATTTATGAGATTAATTTGTGCAGTTCGTACCTATAAATAAGATGGCAGCTGCTAAATAATTTGCACCAAGTGATAACATTCAGACATCAGAACTAAAGCCAGAAGAGATTCATGAGCTGTGAAGTTCCCCACTATTTATTTGTTCCAAGTCTGCAATGCACAAGCAGTTACAAAAAGTTACTGGTTGAAGAAAGAAAAAGTATTCAGCAAGAATATGCTGCAGCTCCTTCTTCCTGCATAGTAGAATCCTTTTCAGCTGATTATCACCTCAACTCATACTTGAAAAAAGCAGGGTTGCTTTAAATCTATAATGCAAAGTGACGTTACCAGCAGGCTACAGAAATCCTGTGATGCAACTTGACATAATATGATGCACATGACCAACAGTGTCACAAATAGAAAGAGGCTGACTTAAGAATAAAGCATAGGCTTCTGGGAAATATATATTATACACACACTTACAATTTTTCAGTCATTTGGCAGTGATCTGTGCTTGCCTTGAGCCAAATGAATACTTGAAAGTTCAGCAAATGTCTGCAAGCAATATTGTACCTTTATATTTACGATAGCTAGCACAGTCTCATTTAAAAAGAAACTGTCAAATATTTCATAGTTTTGGGTGCTTTTTAATACTTTCCATTTCTTGAATGTTCCTAAAGCTGGAAAGATTTCTCTCGCTTTTGGCAAATATTTGACTTTTATTTAAGTGATTTTTCTTCTGATGCTTCTTATGTCAATGATTCAAAGTGTATGTGTGTTGGTGGGGAGCAGTTCAGGAAAGCACTTAAAGCTATGTATAGACCCAAGCAAAATCAATGGGAAATGAACAAATGCTTGCATGCGTGGTTCTTAGCTGGGACTGAATGTACGTTTGTTCTTAAACTAAACATATCGATCTGGAAACTTGTGCACATGATGATATTTTACTTCCAATGGATGGAGAAGATCCACATGCACAGTGAAATGCACGTGCTGATCTGCTTCCTCATTCAAACCACAGGAGAAAGCTTTTGTAAGTGAGTAACTTTCATCAGTGTTGTGAGAGTCATTGGCCTCAGCTTCCTCAAAAGAACTAAAACAGCCTTTCGCAAATAATACATATTCATGTATATGTTCTCTTGTATTTGGGGTTGTATCCAGCACAACACTTCTACCACTTGCAGAAATCTTGTATTTATCCTTGCCCAAGTTTCAAATCCAATATTTTAATTCTGTTTCCACAATACACTGCTCAGGGTATCAAAAACAAGGCATGGAACAATCTTCTGAGGAACCCCAGAGGGCAAGATTCAGCCCCCAGACTAAGTGTCTGCACCCTGGACTGGGTGCTGTTTATACCGGATCTTCTGTCGTACAACTGTTAGCAAACCAACCCTGACCCTTGCACCACCAAATATGTTGCACTCCAACCTACACAAATCCCAGCCATTGGCCATATAGAAAGCACCTGGTTAGGAAAATCTGCTTTAGCAATTCTATAGTAGGGGCACTCTGCAGTATTTATTATATGCAAACTCAGATGCGGTGGGGGTTTGGCTGGTTGACAAACTATAGGCTGCTTTAGGTTGCAGATGGCCTGTCAACCACCCCAAGGGTCTACCTATCTCTTGGTCTGTGATGACAAGAAGCTACATGCCACTGCATCCTGAATATTCAAAATGGCAGGCATGGCCACAACAACCATCCCTGTGAGCCAACTCACCAACAGTGGTTTCTTTTTATGCATGAACCAGAGCAGGGATTTCTGGAACTTCAGAATGCCTTCCAGCATGAGCTTCACGTGGACCCTTCTTGTCTGCTTTTGCAAAGACACATTACTGATTCATTAAATAAAATGTTTACTGCTTAATTAAGGTAATAAAATATTTCCACCACTTGGGTGTCCAAAATAGTGAACAAATACAATATAGATCAAAACCACAATCAAGGAAGCCTTTGAGTTGACTGGGACATCAGTTTTGCTGCTTTTCTTTCCTGTATTGATAGGCACAGAGTTGTTAATCAGCTTGGTAGTTTTTCTGAAAAGCAGTATAGCAAAATTGTCAAAAATAAATTCATAAAATGTTACCACTATCAAAAGGACAAAATATATTCCACATTCCCTCTCCCTAGAGGACAGTTCATACAACCAAAGAATTCACCATGATTTAAATAAATATCTTTGAGTCAACTTGGGTGGCTTGTTGTAATCCCTGGTGTGAGCAGGTGCATATCAGGCACCATTTCCATAATTCCCTGCCTGGGTACAGCTTGTTATGTCAACAGAACTATGGCTTGTCTGTAAAGAAACTCCCCTATAACAGGCCATGGGTTTTGATGATGCAAACTGAATCAGAATGTGGCTATGTCCATTTATTTATTTATTTATTTATTTATTTATTTGGCTATTTATTTATTTATTTATTTATTTATTTGGAGTTTTTATACGCCATCCCATCACTGAATGCCTCAGGACTGCTTACATAAATAAACATAAATAGACAACATAGTGCCCAATACAAATACAAAAAATACAAATTACACAAATTAAAAACCCCAATTCATTCTGGCTGGAAGTTAAAACCTATAGATAATATGAAACATTGTTAAAATATTGTTTAAATAAAAAGGTCTTAGCCTGGCGCTGAAAAACAAATAATGACGGCGCCAGGCGGACCTCTCTGGGGAGCGCATTCCATAGATGGGGGCTGTTTTCTTCTCTCCAGAATTGCATTCCTGTGAGCATCGTAACCATGCGTCCTACTTTACAGAAGACATTCCCCTATTTGATGGAAAATGCGTTCTATTTGAAGAACCATCTGGTCCAAGCTTGGTTTAAACATAAAGAGCCATAAGAAGAAACAGACCTTGACGTTTCCATCAAGCATTAGTACGCAGGCAATTGACTGAGCAGGCCTACAGTCACAGTCTCCACCAAAAAACTGAGATGTATTACATTTCCATTTAAATTATAAACAGTATCAGTAATCTAATGTACACTACGCTAGCATAAGCAACCTCTAGCACCATGTTACTGAAGCAGCATGAGGAAGTGACATCAGTGGGGTGCATATTGGTGGATTATGGGAAGAAAAGAAGCCACTAAGTATCAAGGAAAAAAGTGCACTTAACCTCTATAGTTCTACAACTAGTCAGCAGCACAGAGTACACAAAAAGCACTCAGTATCCTTTTCCTATGCTGCAAATCCTGCATGAGCTGACACTCCAAGTCATCAAAGACACTAATCAAGCAGAATGAATTATGGAAGGCTTGCATTGTAAAGTCAACAGAGTACTGCTGTACAGAATAAGAAATAACCTTAAAAACTTAAAACACGATTTAGAATCCCTGGTTGGATTCAGTATTTTAAAGTGTCCATGTTTACTTCCTTGTTAAATTGATATGTTTTTTTCTGCTAGGTCTAGCAGAAATCCTTAAGCTGACTTTTGTGTCACCTTGCCCAATATAGAAATCCTGTCAATGTCTCGGTTGTAGACAGCTTGATAAAAAAGAGAGACTTTGGTCACAATCCAGACAGCCTTTCTGGTGGTGTAGCAAAGGGTTGCCAGTGTTTCCCACTTTTCCCCTTCAGACAGCAGTTACTTGCACTGGGCTGTCAAAATTTTGCCCCTGTGGGAGGGACAACACCAGGCTTAGCACTGTGGGAGAATGTTCACAAAAGGAGAGGACTTCCCAGTCCGTTGCAGAGCACATCTTGCTGTCTTCTGGATTTGAGGCCATTTTCAAAAGACTCTCTTGGTGGAGATGCTTCGTACCCAATGCGTGTACATACATGTCCGTGATCAGACAAGGAAACACAAGCCTGAAGATGCTCCTGCAGCTATCCACAGGTCTATGGCTGGAAAGTATTACCACAGTTACTACAAGCTGCATCCAAACAAACAAATATATCTGCCTTCTTGAAAAATAGCTATTTTTGAGCATCTTTTCCCCACAAGCTGTTGCTGTGGGTTACATGCAGATACGGAAGTCCTGTTTAAATGTTTTCCAAGATCTGGAGTCTTGCTCTTAAGTTTCAGTTGTGCTGAACTGTTCCATCCTTGTACCTCAGTCCTCTACCTAATGTTCCTCTTTTGCTTTACTCATTTTCTCCTTTTTCCTCTTTCAGCCCCTCTTCTTGTGCCACCTAATGTTTAATGATAACATCAGGAAACAGTCATCAGTACTTCTTAAATAAAAATGGTTCTCTTGAAGAACAAGTTGTAGCAGCTGTCCTCTCTTCCATTTTGCTGGTATACACTGAGGGCTAGCTTCTTTAAACCTTAAAACTACAGTCACACATTCATCTAATGTTCTTATTGTTCTTATTTATTGCTCCCATTTATTGCTCCTAGTTGCTCCTCTTGCAAGCAACTCTCCTCCTCTGCATTTTATCCTCACATTGATTCTGTGAGATATGTTAGGCTGTGAGTCCATGACTGGACCAAAGTCACCCAAAAAGTTCCATGACTTAGCAGAGGCTAAAGCCCAGGTCTTCTGAGTCTCAATTCAACCACTACACCATACTGCCTGTCTATGCCATTTTATCCTAACATTTCTGCTTGTAACACAGGACTGCAGGTTGCAAGCTTGTGCTTTGGCATGGCATTTTCTTCTTGTCTGAAACTGATATATTTTCCTCGTGATGGACAACTGAGCTCCTTTATTTTAAATCTATTTCACTCCCTGTCAGGCAGCCCTGCCATGTATCTGGTTGGAACTTAGAATGATAGGAGGAGAACTCAGATCATTTTTCCTGTGGCAGCAACAGAGCGTGAATTCCTTTGGAGACCAGGTAAATCCAGATCGGGGTACTAAAGATGTATTTGATAACTCCTACTCCCATAATGTGTATACCCCACCTTTCTTCCTCTTGCAATGAACCCAAGGAGGCTTACAAAGTTTTTTCCCTCTGTTTTATTCTCACAGCAATGACCCTGTGAGGTAGGTTAGGCCTCAAGTTAGCAACTGACCCTAAGTCACCAGTGAACTTCATAGCCAATTGGGGACTAAAATCTAGGTCTCCTGAACCCCATTCCACTATTCTAAACCACATCATAATGTCTCTTGCACTCTCTAATCATTTCTTCAGTTCAAATCTCAGCTGATGATCAGATGATGCTGTGACAAAGTATGTTTCCTCCATGTGGCTTCTTTTCCACTCTTTTCCATGAAGTATTTCCAAGGGTCCCACACAAAATTCTAACAGCAAAAAAAGAAAAAAACGGTGAAAGCACTGATTGGATCTCTTTTTATGATTTTAATCATGTTTTCTGATCATTTATCTTGTCTTGAAATTGTTTATTTTTTGTTTTGAAGTATATTATAAACAAGTATGTGCATACAACATAGACATAAGATATTTAAAGTGACCAACAACATTTTAAAAATACATTGATTTTCAAAGGAAATATCATGTGCATTTGAAAAGGTAAACATTAACTTTGGATAACAACTGGAACATTTCTTAATAGTCCTGGTAAGAACAGTGGAAAATGTTTCTCACTCAGTATGTTATTCTTATTTTTCTCCCCATAACAAGAACTAATTCATGCAGGGATAAATTAATAGAGCAAAAGTAAGTTATATGAACTGTAAGCAACATTTTAATACATACATCACCAACATGTCTTCATAAACTTCTGCAGGCCTCTAGGGGGAGAGATCAATATAATGTATGTTATAGCTAACATCAAAAAGAATAGATATATCACAGGAAGAACTCAATCTATTAAAAAATTTAAAGCACTATCCCAAGTATTGTTAGTCAAAGCCTTTCTGTGCAATTGTGTTCCCTTTTTGATGTGGAAACTTTGGGCTTAATCCTGCACTCCTTAAATAACAGTTAAAGCTACTCTCTCACACATTTTTTGGTTCTCCAAGTTACTATTCTGGATACAGTTTGGAAAAGGCCTTGATCTAAGATACAAAAATTAAGGTGCCTTAATTCCTAAGCTGACAAAAAGCACTAAAACTTTACAGTTTGAATGCCCAAGGCAGCCTCCAAGGGTCATATAAAGCCTAGAGCCAGGAGGGTCTTCCCCAGGAGCACAAGACTCCAGCTGCAGCAGGTGGCAAGGGTAGTCTACGGAAGGGCTGCTCTCCAGCTCTGCCTCTCCAGCCTTGATGCCGCTGTTGGGATAGCAGGGAAACGTTACTCCTTTAGAACATCAACACAAGTTCTCATCCAGCTGCACTGGCAGGAAGTTGGTCCTTTCTGCTGCACCACTGCAACTGACCCAAGCGATCACCCTAAATCCAGGAGGAGAGTTGGAGTCAGCAAAGGGCGGTAGGGAACAGTGGGGGAAGGCAGGGAAAGGTAAGTTGGGCACGGCAAGTTCTTGAATGGCACCGGCAACAATTCTGAGCGAAAGGGTGAGGATAGTTAAATTCCAACAGGCTGAGCTGCCTGTTCCCAAGCCGCACGTGGTGACTACCCTCTCTAGGGTCAGTACTATCAGTAGGCATAGTGAGACAATTATTTCAGGGGCCAGGTGCTTGATAGGGCACCAGCAACAGTTCCCCCTGTGTCCATTCCATTCTGCTGGAGCACAAAGCTCTGTGTGCCAGACAGCCTGTCTGTACCCACTGCCACTCTCACCCCCATGGTGAGCAGGAAGGGCCGTAATTCCCTCTTATAGCCCAGGGTGCACAGGAGCAACCATGCATACCATGTGGCTTTCATGCTTCTAAAAACAATCCAACGAAACAGAAACATTTGTTTGCAAAACATTGTGTGTGAGCAGTGTGCACAAGAGAGTTCCACCAATGTACTCCAATCTCTAGAGGAACAGGAATGTTCATTTCCAGGGTTATTTTTAGAAGGAAGAAAGCCCTGCTGCACAAGCAGACCCTCCGAGAAGTGAAAGAGAACCAGCAAAATGGAGCAGCCCTACAAGACCCTGCCCAAAGCCTTTCCTATTGTTCTGAGGATCGAGCTGAGTTTTTAGCTGGTACAATTTTATTTCCACATTGCCTTTCATTAACTGGATGAATATTTTAAAATGTCTGTTTGCCATTTGGATTCCTCACCCCCACCCTACTATCCAATATTGGGTAGTTTTGCTCTGGTAGCCTCTTAGTTTGGAATATGTTATAGGACAACAGTGTTCATAGGCAACACCAATGGAATGCTCTAGTTGGGCTGCTTTTCTGGGCCCTACCTTTACCCTTGGGGTGCATTACAATAATTTCTGTTTCCCATGTGGTATCTTCTACCATAGAACAGTCGCTGCTGTTGTCATCATATTGGTTGGTCCCCACCAAATACTTTAGTGCTCAACTACACAAGTCACAGCTAGTACAGGGTGGCAGTAGGTCAGTTCACAGATCAGGTTCTTAACAAAAATATGCTCAGGTATCCTGGAGATGTACTGTTTGTCTCATCAGCTCTCCAAAATCAAAGAATGGACATCCCAAGATAGAATATCCAATGCTTTTGTTTCCAGTAATAATGTTTGTTACCCTTGAATAATGTTTACAGAGGAGTAAGACTAGAAACTATATCTATCTGTCAGTAGCTTTAATAACTGGAAGATTTCCCAAGAGGAAGGAAGGAAGGAAGGATTTCCCAGGTATTGCTGGTCCTAATGTCACATAATGCTGATATGTGTGGGCACAGGAAGAGACGCAGAGGTCAGGTACTGCATAACCAGGGGGATGTGCTACAAAATTTTGTATAGAAGTCATCTTCCACTACTTAATGCTATTGCCGTTACACTTGTGTAAGAGGTCTCTAGCGAGGTACAATTTTTGTCAGTGCTAATGTTCAGTTAGATATTGCCCATCTGTTATAACTCGAGAGGGTTTTCTTTTTCTCTCCACCCATATATCCATTTCACAGATTTCAGGCTAAAATCCTATACCCACTAACCTGAAAATAAGTCCTATTGAACTCAGTGGGGTATACTTCTGGGTAGATATGTATAGGATTGCACTGTAAAGAACTATCCATTTATATATAAGAAATCCACATTGTACAACATTTCCTAAGGAAAACTTGATGAAAAATTGAGAGATCTTAAAGAACTACTTTTAAAAAACCAAAAGACTTGTTTCACTGGTTGTTTCTAGCCAACAGCTTTTTCTCATTGTGAATATCTGCTGTACTAAACAGAAGTAGTTAGTTACCCATCAGCACATGCCGTATCTTCTCTGCAAACCTCTCAGGCAGGATGTGTGAGCATTTCATGTCCTTTCACAGTGCAGTTCACTTGGAGACAAAAGCAAGAGAATTTGTTTCAGCTGAACTGTTTCCTTTTAAGCAGACACTTTCCAGCTGACTAAAGTTATCTTTTAAATTACACAAGTCAAAAGGGAATAAGGAATTAGGGTGATTTTTTTTTATTTTAAGATCAGGGAAAGAAGGAAACTCATGTACATACATCTGAGAATAGCATTAATATTTTGACTTAATTGCTGTGTGATGATCAATGTGGTATGCTATTTCATTTTAAAAGGCAAGCTTGAAACTATTTTCAATGCCGAAGGATACCTCTACTGCCATACTCACTGAGAATTCATCGGTGATGCTGAACAGAGGGCTTACTAGATTTGGATAAGCTAAAATATACCATGCAGCTAAAATAACCATGCATATAAAATGTTCATTTTGTGTACACTGTCTAATATATTATCATGATTGACTTTTCTCTGAGCTGCACTGGTCATTTTTATCCCTATTTTATGTTTTCAGCATATGAAAACTTTTCCAATAACCTTACTATATGTCTTGGAGTGGAGGCCAGTACTCCCGAAAGGTTTTTTTTTTAATGTACACAACATGGGAAAATGTCAATGGGAATGTAAAAATCTAGATTGTGACAGGAGATTCAGAAGGACAACCAGTTTTGTGAGGATCTGTTAATGAGTTTCTATATAGAAGTTGCCAGTGAGCTACACTGGGAGAAGAACAGAAGCCCCAACCATTTCCCAGTCAGGATCAATAACACTGAACCGTCTTCTGCAGTTTCTTCAGCTGTGAAGGTGAATAAGCATGGCCGTATAACCTCACCACAGCAAGGCCTGAAAATGGTGGTTTTGATATCGGGTATGCAAAAGCTATGGCTAGCTGAAGTGAGGAGAGCTACTTCGTAAACACAATCCTCAGTCCACTAAAAATGTTCCCCTTTTCTAACGTTACAGCAGGAATTAAAGGGGCAAATGAATTAATGCAGTGTAGAGCAGCTATGTGTCCTACTTCATAAAGGGAAGTCCTCTATTTAAAAGGCTGATGGCAGACTGTCCTCCCTTTGAGGGGTGACCTGGTCCATATCCTATTTAAAGATAAAGTGTCATACAAAGGGAAGGAATTACATACCATCAATTAGCAAATGGACAGCAGACTCAGCAGGAATGCAGGTTCCCAACTGCAGTGAGATTACTGCATTTCTATTTAAATGGTAGTCATTGTTTTAGTATTTGCCTTCATAAGCAGACAGACACACACAGAGACACACACACACACAAAACACAATATATAACTTAATTCTACACATATGCACACAAACACCTTCTTTTGTCCTCTGATGCAATGATGCATCTCCTCTTTTGGTAACATGTAAGGGTTCCGTATCCCATTGTGAGTATGATTGTTCAGCACCTGCGGAGTAAAGGTCTACATGGTTTATCCAACCAACCTTAATAGATTTTACTCTAAGGAGTACAGAAACCATCCATAAGGAATCCACTTCTGTTCTGGTAAGGGACATGGATTAGGAAGGACAGGACACTGCTACACATTTCCCTTAATGCAGAAAATACTTTTAGCACTGAAAACTAAAACTGAGGACAAATCCTCAAGTAAAACCATTGCCCTGCTTTTAGCTCTTAAACAGATATTTATTTACTTTATTAGGAAACCAACACCTACTTAACCTGGCAGAAGCTGCAAAGAACAGAGCATTCTCACCGCTCCTGTTGGGATTGCTGACTCATAATCAAAAGTGTTGATAGTTAGGAAAGACATAGCAGGAGAGAGCTCAGAGAGTTCAGAGGTGAATCAAAGTAAGGCTGGGTGGTTTGTGGTGGATTTACAGAGAAAGAGGAAGGGCATTTTTGGTGGAAACCAGCACTTTTTGGTGGCTTCCAGGACAGAGCTCAGCTCAAGTGTTGTCTCTTTTCATAAGCTATACAGCAAGGTGGTATCTATGTAAGAAATGTATATGAAAAGAAGAGGCTCATAATTAAGAGGGAAATGCTACAAATCATTTACAGACAGGTGGATTCCAATAGGAAATATTCACACAGCATTTAATGAAGTACTATCACTCTCTTTCCAGTGTTAGGCTCAAAGAAAATGGCAGCAGAAATTGACTGCAGACAGTGTTGACTGCCTGGAGTCAGTCACCCACACACACTCTTCTTGAGCAAACTACATTTGTCCCTTTGCTTTCCCTTGACAGTCTTATTTTTGACAGCTGTCAAGAGAAAGCAGCAAGAAGGAAAACCCTATTTGGGGGGATGGGAGCAGAGGAGGGGAAATAATGGCAAGCTGGAAGCTTGCAATTGAATCAGGGAGGGGAAGAAAACTTGGTCCTGCAGTGATGTCCCATGAGATACCTGTGGGAGGATCAAGGGAGAATGAAAGGGAGGAAGGAGATGAATAATCCTTGGAGAGTCCAGTGGTCTGTCAGGTAGATCATACATCATTCACAGCCAATAGCCAACAGCCAGAGGGTTGGCATGATGTGTGAACACTTCCACTCTGCTATCAAGGGGCAAAGAGCCAACTCTCATGTTTCACCTATCCTTATACTAAACATTTACAGAGTCCTCAAAGCAGGAGGATGGACCTTCCATCCCATGCCCTTCAGGCATTTTGGACTCCAACTCCTATCAAATCCTGCAAATATAGCCAATAGACAAGAATGGTTGGAGTTGTATTCTAAAACGCATGGAGGCCACCTACTTGGCAAAGGCTGTTCTAAATATATAACATTTACAAATCCAAAGGAAATGATTTTCCATGTCCTGATTACTCCATGTGGATTTTCTCTACACTCTCTACCAGTAACATAAAGAATCCTTGTTCCCCAGCTGTTGGCATTTGTACAGCAATACTTAGTTCAGTAGGTAGGCATATAGGCCTGGAACTGCACAAGGTAAATTCATTGTTCAGTGCAAACTCTGTAAAATAAAAAGAAATCTGGAGAGGCTGAAGCATACTTCTCTTGTAACTTTTCTACTTCAATAAAGAAGGCAACAACATCCCACAAAGCTAAATATTGTCCAAATGTTCCAGAGTTCTCTAAAGCAGAAGGCAGAAAAAGGTGGAAGTCCATCACCCGAGCAGTTCCACCTTTTTGCTGCACAGCTTCATGTCCACACCGTCCAAGGCTCACTAGCTATGGACAGCTATCGCTGGCATGGCCTCATAACCACTGTGTGACCAGATATAGCATATCGCCTTAGTTATCACTTGCCATCTGAAAATTGAGGACATCAAGAGCAGAACTAGAAAATTACCCACAGCCTAAACTTCCTTCTCATCCTGCTGTGCCTCTGTCACATTTTGGCAGAAAAGAATGGCATATTCAACCATCCTGCACACGCAGAAGTCAGTGAACCTTAATTTCAAGAAGCAACAAAACAGAAAACTCTGTTTTGGGGATTTATTAGTGCAGACATGCAGATTTTTTTAAACAATCACTGATTTAAAAAGATCCAATAATAAGTTGAAATCTTCTGTATGTTTTACCCAAAGTTGAACTGAAAAAGTAAAATGGCATGCCACCACAGACTTTACTTGTAATTCAAATATTAATGAACTGAGTATGAACATCCATATGTAAGAATGGTACCACATACCAGAAAAAAGTATAAAATTAACCTTACTTGTGGTATGGATGGATGAGAAATCTGCTTGGTTTATGTTTTAATTTGCACTTTCTGAACTAATATGTGAACTGGTAATATTGTAATTATCCTTTGATTTCTACTGTTCTCTGAATTTAGCAATTCAGTTCTCTGATCAAACCTGCAAAGATTAAGCACAATTTTGTACAAAATAGAATATAATACTAGAGAAAAATATGCACAAAAGTGTGCACATAGTTTCATGCATACTGAAATGTGCTCAAAATATGTCATTTTTAATCATATGGTTTTAAAATGCAAACTGATGCCAAAAAGCGGGGATGGAACTAACTTGTGCTTGAATAAAATGCAACTGTAGAAGGTGAGACAGACTTATATGCCTTTCTCTGCTTGTGGGTAAGGAGAAAAAATCTTGGAAAGTCTGTATAAAAGGAATGTTATAAAATGATCTTCCCACTGAGGTCCACCTGGTACCAATATTGTCATTTTTTCAGCACCAGGTTAGGATTTCCCCCAAATCCCAGGCCTTTAATTGAAAATGATGGAGCAAGTCAGCTGTTTAAACAGGTCTAGTTGTTGTTTTTTTTAGTTCTTTTAAATTTAGTTCTTTTAAATGTTGCCTATTGGATTTTTCTGATATATTTTATTGTGTTTGTTTTTCTATTCTCATCCATTTTTACTATTGTATCTCTTTTTATGAATTCTTGTAATTCACACAGTCAGCTTCAGCTATTGGTTGGTATAGAAAGGAAATTAATAAAAAACATTATTTTACAGGAATAAGACAAGCACCAACAATGATATAGCAAGTGAAAGCTTACTTACACACAGCAAGCCAGAATGGAGCTAGCGATGAATTGAGGGTGTATTTGATCATTAATAATCCAGCCACATGAATGGGTCAGCCTGGACTACTGGTCTGCCCATTTTAAATGTTTGATGGGGTGTGTGTGTGTGTGTGTGTGTGTGTTAGATTTCAGCTACACATGTGGGTTTCTGCAGTCAGACAGGGCTGGTTGTACATATTGTACAGTTGTACAGAGAACTTTTCATATATGTTGTTGATGATGTTTGTTATTAAGCATTTGAAAAAAAAAATCCAATCCCAACCAGCTCCAACCTTTTGCTTCCATTATATCACCTTTGGGTTCCTTAGGCAGCACTAATAACCAATAGGATAAATTAATTGTTACGTATTAACGCATGCATGTGAGTACATATTGTTTAGCTCTAAATGTGGAACAGAGGCTATGGAAGCTATGGTGGTAACAAGAGAAGGCATATGGGGCTTTGATGGCATTTGTGTTTATTAATGCCCCTAAATTGAGATACATAGACATGGCTATTCAGTGAACATGCAGGATGTATAAGTACTCCCCAGTCTAGGGGGGTTGAACAGACACCATATACATTCTTCTTCCTCTCAGGGACTTAAATTAGCCACACGCACATATCCACAGCCTCTCTTCCTCAGCCATACTGGGAGAGGCATAAATGTGTTGCCACAGAAAGGAAGGTTGGAATGGGTATTGCATGGATAGTAATGTATTCAGGCTCAACAATCAACCAATTAGCTGCAGTGCAACCCGCATTCTTGTCCCACTTCCTTTACCTAGGAGAAGCCCTGTGGAAGGCACTGGGAAGCCCACCAGGGAAATATACCTTATTAATAAGCATGCTAAGTTTCCTGCGTGAAGCCTGAATTCAACTCAACCGTCAGGGTTCATCAGACAATACACTGCTTCAGTTTACTGCCTCTCATCACTACTAAAGAGAGACGGCAGTCATGCAAGGGTTACAGTGGTTTTGGATTTGTTTCCAGGGATCTTTTGTTTTTATCCAGACTTTGGACAAAGCCTGGTTAGAACAAGCAAGATCAGCTTGGAACTACTTCAGAATCTTCTCTCTCCTACTTTATCTCCAACTACCCATTATCATCCATTGCAATGTGCTAATAGGCGGCTTCCAGAAGTTGAAAATGTAACAGATGAAAAAGATTATCTGGCATACACATAAAATCTGGTGATATTGGGTTGATGATTCTAGAACACAGCATGGTGGAATATGATGGTGCAGGGGGAACCAAAACTGAATTAGAACTTTCCTTTCTTAAAGGCATTAGACTAGCAAAATGCTCTCTCTGGTCAGAAGTGTTCCACAAGGCAGTGTTCTCTTATCTATAGAACATAGTATTTACATGTTTTACAACTTTAGTTACCATAACAACAGGTCCCATCTCTTGAATTGTAGCACTCATATTTTCTTGAGAAGGTGCTTAAGAGACAATGTGTGAATACAGACAATGTATCATACAAAAACAGCACTAAATGAAGTGCAACACTGAAAGGACAAAAATAAAAGTCAGGGTTTGTTTTTTTTTTTTTTTTAAATGATTTCCATTAAAAACAACAAAACCTTCTTACCATTTGTATTTCACATGCAAATTAAGTTGTCTAGAGATTTATTTGGTGAACATGGAAAGAATATAAAGTGAAACAAATACAGACAGTACAACTACTGTGTGATCTGGTTTTCATGAAATCAATCACAAGCCCTGTTCATTGGCTGTGAAAGAAGAAAGTGATGCAACTCACCACACCAGCATAAACAGGAACTGGATCAAGTAGCTCCACCTCTGATATTCCACCACATTGTAGCCTAAGGCACAACAGCTTGTCGCAGGCCTCATTCTCAGCTGTTTCTCATCGGCTTCCATACAGTCCAGAACCCCAATCACTCAGAATTCCAAACCACCTGGAAGCCCAACTGCATATACTGAGCAATTGCCTGCCCTTGCAGGCTTTCCTGTAGTAGGCATGAATGCTTACAATGGGGTGGCTAAGTGAAATAATTTCAGGGGATGGGACTATTTGGCACATTCCCATTCCTACTCACCTGGCACATTTATCCCCTTTTTAACATGCATGAATAGGTTTGTCATCTCTCCTAGATTTGTATTTAATGACTGACATTTTGAGATATTCCCCACCACCAATAACAAACAGTAAATTCAGCACGTATCACTTCAGAATGGACTATATTACTATCTTAGAATCGACTAAACTCCTCTTTTGCATGCAAAAGGTCCTAGTTCAATTCATGGAATCTTTGGCTAGGCTGCAAGAACTCCTTCCTGACATCCTGGAGAGTTGCCACCAATCCATGATGACCATACTAGGTCAGATTAATTTATGGTCTAACATGATAAATTAATTTCAAGTCCAAATAACACTGGTGTAGACTCTTCAAGATACACCACTGGATTCAAGCTGGTGTAAATGATCAAATATTTCCAAAACTTTGAGACAAAGGGAAATTCATGGTATAACTGTAGATGGTGTATACAAATGTAAAATAAACTCTGCATACAGCTTCTGCAGTTGATGACAACCTCATTTCGCTGGGTTGAGCTGCTGTCACTAGATTTGCTTAGGAGTTTGTGCCTTGCTGCCTTAAATGGCTAGCAAATCCAATCTGTTACAGTTTCCTGTCTCCAGACATTCTCAACCCAGTTTTATGACCAGATTGGAATACCCCTGGTTGGAGATTGCTACAAGCTCTCAGACTGAAGCTGTCACTGAAAGGTGATAACAAGATAGCACCATTTCAACTCTGCTATGCGCTACATACCTCCAGCATTCTCCATTATCCCCCTTGAGCCTTCACATTTTTTTTTTTCAAAAAATGATGCTCAGGACCAGCTTTAATCATTATTATGTAAACAATGTTTTGGGATCAGCTGGAATATGCTTATGGGTGATATCTGAGATACTGTTCAGCTCCTGGTTGCTACTGAACATGAATGAGTATCTTAGCAAGCACTGAATTTACTTCACACACACACCCTTGTCTCTAAAGATGCTTCTTGATCACTGTTTATCATATAGTATTACTACTAAGGTGAAAAGGGTTGCATAGATTAAACCTAACCCTTTACCAACTCTGTAGGTGGAATGGACAGTGGTTACAATGTTTTCTTGGTGTCTCCATGACCTTAGGATATCCTTCCTCCATGCTACATCACCTCAATTCTTGCCAAAGTAGTGAGGATAGAAAAAATAACTTTCTCAAAAAGGTATTAATTGTGACAAGTTTTGGCTTCTATCATGCAGAATTTAACCCGTGCTCCAATTCATTCTTAATAACAAGCCAACCTCCCATTCTCCTTGGGCTGGTTTATGTCCCTCTCCTTTCTATTTGAGGGGACAGAAAATGGAGAACACATGTTTATTTGAAGACATGACTTCCTGTCATAGTTTGGAATAAACCAGTTTCCACTCCATTCCAATCTGGGAAACAGTAGCTTTGTACTGACCACAGTTTGTCACCAACCAGGTTTGTCAAACCATATTGCTTGGTATTCTGGTTTAAGTACTTAGTGTTTGTACGTATCATGTCAAATTTACAACAAGCTTAATCATCTAATTATTCTCTTATGATGCACAAAGGAAGTGGACTGTGTGATCCGGAGTTTTGCTGCAGCACAACTGAATGTGACCCATAGGGATGAGTGGAGAATGCACACAACTTTTCCTCCAATATAAGGCTTATCCATTATAAATCTGTGTAAGCTACAGTAATTATCCTTTGATGTAAATTAGAGCCATCACTGTGCACACCAGCAATGCCAGTACTGCTGGCCAAAGGATATCTATATCTAATTTATATCTAATCTATACCTCTATCTATATCTAATCATCTAATTTCATAAGAATATAACTGCATTAAAACCATTAATTATATCAGCCAAACCTTTCAATAGACAGAAATAGAGTGCAAAGCTATTTGGCACTTTGCAGCTCTCCAGCATGCTGCTGCACAGCTGTCACTGATTAAGAGCATGCAGGAGGGCAGGGTGTTGCCCACCTTGTTGTGAATCATATACTGTACAGTCTTTTCCAGGGCCATAAAATGGCTCTGTGCACACACATTTACATGCCATGTTTCGCCTACCTACTTCCAGCTATCATCAGCCTCCACTAGAGTAATTACAGTTTATCACCTTTAATAATACCAACATCTGCGAAATTGGTGACCAGGAAAAATAAATGCCAGGCATTCAAAGAAATCGAGACATTTCTTTCTAATGCACATATGAGAAGAATATGTTTGCATGGAGATTTAATACTTGCTCAGTGCTAGAGCAGAGCTAACATGTCACTGAACACCAGGTGTGTGGGGGTGAGTGTGTACTGGGTTGGGTTGCGGGAATAAAGGGGATGGATGCCTAGATGCCTGGACTTCCTCTGAAGGTGGTAGTGAAGGCCTAAAATCCATACCTTTCACTTATTCCATGAACAATGAACAGACAAGAGAGTATATCTTCACAGAATATTGGACTGTGCTCGTTATTTCATAAGACACCGATGTCTACACCAGAGTCCACCACCTATTCTCTCTTGGTCTGGCTCACACTTCCCACTGCCTCCATGCTACAAAAGGCAAAGTCGAGTGGTCCCATGTGGAAGCAGACAGGGGTACTGCAGGAGGGGTTGCTGATCATCCATGTTGTGATGGATTCAGATAGGATATACCCAATCTGCTTTCCTCCCTGGAGCATTTACTGGTTTACTGGGAGACCCAGGTCAAGGGGAAGTTTAGTGTCCCCCAAAAGGTGAGAGTACCCCAACTGGCTCATCTGAGGCCAGGTTACAGGTGAAATTGTTCCTAGTCCTGCTTAATGTTTCTTTGTCCTTAAGTACCTTCCATGCCTGCTCCTCTTTCTTCTATTTCTCCTTCTCCTTGACTCCTTTCATCTTCCCCTTCCCTCTATCTCTTCCCCTTTTTCTCTCTGCCTCCTTAGCTCTTACTTCTGAAATTCTCAAGCTTCAAGCTTCCTGTTGGCATCTAGCTGGTTCTGGTGATGCCAGACTAGATTGCTCTGAACCAGGAAAGCTCTGCTAATGCTTCTGTTTTTTCGTTCACATTTTGAAGTGAGAAAACT
This sequence comes from Varanus komodoensis, assembly GCF_004798865.1. Taxonomy (NCBI): domain Eukaryota; kingdom Metazoa; phylum Chordata; class Lepidosauria; order Squamata; family Varanidae; genus Varanus; species Varanus komodoensis. The sequence continues at coordinate 8,722,199 of NW_025335408.1, read as the reverse complement.
TTTTAATATCTTTCTGTGCAGCTGTTCAGTTATAAAGGACAGTTATATTGTCAAATTATTCACTCAGAACCCCATTTTATTGAGTTGATACACATGCATTTTATTCTGCTAAGGAACCTGTTGAGCTGAATATTAGGGTCATTGTTAGAACAATGCAAAAAACCCACAAACATTTAGATTTTAAATTTTAGCTAGCCATGTCCCCCCTCCCCCCTCCCCCCTCCCCCAGTTAAAGATAAAGACTTTGAATGTTTCATGTATCCTTGTTTCACAATGGGTGCAATGCTTGGCAAAAACCATGGTTCAGGTCATAGACCATGGTTTATCAAGCCAGGAATGAGAGTAATATGTGTGCAAGCTACCCTTGGGTGTCCTCTTGCTTATGAAAAGTTTCCTGTGACCAAAAAATCTTGTGTAATCTTGGAATTCAAACCATAACATCAATTCAGGTGCTTGTTCTAGTTTTATATCATGGACTGGAATTGTGTCCAATTTCCTATTGTGGATACAACAAGAAACTGAATTAAAAGTAACTGTGATACAAGAGAGGAAGCTGCTGTGCAAGAGAAGAATGCAATAGCATGGTGTTCATACCCAGCTTAATGAACTGAGTTATTAAGCCAGTATCCTAACAGCTGAACTATCCTAATGTTAATTTTGCTCTAAATCACATATAATCATGGCCTTTGCAATTCTGAAATGTCGATATTTTGTTCATTCCCATCCCTGATATACAGCAAAGTTAAATGGAGAGATGTGGATTTTGACACATCTACATGCAGTTCTAAAACTCTGCTATACTTTTTCAGAACCACTTATTTGGAATTACTTTTTTCTTTACAGTGCTTAATTCTTAAAATATGAATTGGCCTCAACAACTTTAAAATCACACCTTTTGACCAAGAAGCCATAACCTCTACCAGCTGATATCTATAGGAAATTTACAATTGATTGTAGAAAAACATGTTAGAAAAAATTTGTTAGTCTCCACCGTGAAACTGAAAACTAGTTCTAAGGCCTAAAATCAGGTGAAAAAGAAACCTCTCATTCTCTTCAAGAGGAATAAACTGTCCATTATGCAGAGGAGCTTTGTTTTCAAGATCTGAAAAGATCCAACTGTCAGGTGTTTATGAATACAGCTAATAACCAACTAATAGCATGTGCATTTTAATTGGCATTAATTGATGCCTGAACTTAAAACATGATCTGTGTTATCTGGTTTTAGCTTATTGCTTTACTTTCCATTGTATTGTTTCCTTCCATTGTCGTCTGTTGAGATCTCTTTATACAAGGTATTTTCTACTTAGCCATATTTTATTGAAATGTCACCTAGTACTAGCATCCTTCTTTCCAGGGATTTTTTGAAATTTAGAGATAGCTTGACTCTAACATGATACTTTAATAATGTTGCCAATCCTCTGATAAGTTGTTCACATCTGATGTTTAGCCCCAGTACCTAATGCTAGAGAATCCACATTGATTCTCTTCACGTTCAGCTTTTGCATTCCGTGATCTATGAATATTAAGTTGTGCTTGCCCCAAAGCAAAAGTATACTCACTAAGATATTTGCTGAGATCATGAGTCTCCTTGCCCCATTTTTAAAACAAAGGCATTAATAAGGAAGCAGTGGAAAAATGTAAGGCATTCAAATATAAGGAAAATGGAAATTGGGAGGGGGTTATTAAAGGAGTGGAGAGGAGTGATGATTCAAGCCTCCTATTCTGTGTTATCCTGAATAATGCAAAAAGAGCAACTTTCATAATGCTGCTATAGAATTATCTTTGCCTAGAAACACGTTTGCAGTGCAACTGCCAAGACTCTGCAGTAATTTTAATCTTTGAAATGCTATGACATATGTGAAGCATCTAGTGCTGATGGACCATGCACCTGCTTTACATCACAGAGTGCTCATCACTTAAGGAGCTGTGTCAATTTTCAAAGCTCTGGGACTAGAACGGACAATTGATTTGGGCACTCTGATTTCTCCTTCCCATTAACCCTGATTGTTGACACTAGAAGCCCTTGATTGCCAGAGGACCTGTTTATTTTGGAAAGTCCACTCTACATCAGGGCTTGTCCTGGCCTGTTTGCTTTGAGATAAAGAACCATAAATCTGTTGACTATCAGAAATGGGGGTCAGCTGTTGCATTCCTTCATTTTTAGGCATTTGTAAGTGGGCTCTCTAGCACTAGTGCCAAAAGATACTAAACATCCCAATAAAGGTTGCATGTCCATTTTTTAAAAAGCACCCTCTAAATATGGACTGTGAATGGGTGGTGTGGGGGAACTGCTTGGATATATAAAGCACATTGGATATATAAAGCCATGGCTAGGCTGAAAATCTCTCCTTCCCCAGAGAAGTGGCTCAGGAGGAAAACTCTTGTTTGCACCAATAGAAGCTTCTCTCGACAGCTATATAAGAAGGCTTTCTGGAGTGACTGGTAGTGAAAATGACAACAGATCACTGCCCATGGTGTGAAAAGCTAGTGGCATCCTAAGCCACTATAGTGTACTGGAAGCCACAATAAATATAAGTGGACTCCTGTCCATGGGAGCTTACCTCACAATAAATCTGCTAGCTTTTAATGAGCTACAAGATTCTTGGGGGATGTGGGTAACATGGCTGGAAACTGGCTTCGTAGATGATGACAGCAGATGTACTAGCATCCTGTTTCCCACAGTGGCCAATCAGATGCCTGTGGGAAGCGCAAAAGCAGGACAGGAGCACAACAGCCTCTTCTTATTCATGTTCCCATCAACTGACATTCAGAGGCAGGATGCTTCTGATCCTAGTGCTGAGATGTAGCCATTGATGCATATCCATTAGAAGCCTTATCCTCCATGGATTTGTCTAAGCCCCTTTTAAATCCCTCTAACTTGGTGGCTCTATAATGCAAGTATGTGTTTTGTGAAGAACTACTTCCACGTTCTGCTTCAACTGATGAATTCCTATACCATGAGAAAGAGACAAGCAAGCATTCTTCCTATTCACTTCCTCCACACTATGCATATTATATACACTGCTACTTTGGTTGCCAGCCCTTACTCTCCTTTTAAAGAAACTACAGGGCCCCAAATGTTGTAAGCTTTCCTCTGTCCCCTTCTCACTTTTGTTGCCTTTCTCTGTACCTTTTCCAGTTATACAATTCTTGAGTTGCAGTGACCAGATTAACTGTTCCAATGCAACTGGATGCTGTGCAGACTGGGAAGAGATCCTTATTATTCCCCTCTACTAAAATTTCTTTGCAAGATCCCAGCACGCTAAGGCTGGTGTTGGGAGCTATTTTGTTGCTGTGGTGGAACAGACTAATAGACCCTGCTCTGCCCTGCCCACTTTCTTGCCATTGCAATTACACTGTCAGCTGTAAGGAAAGATACAGAAAAGAGGAAAGATACAGAGAAGAGAATAGCTCAGGATATCAGCATTAAGACTTGTACAAACATAAATTTGGAATGATTTCCTGTTACCTACCCCTAGTGATTTTTCTCTTTATCCATCATTCAACAGTAGAAAGACCATTTGCGAGCCCTGTAAGAATTAAACTAAAAAAAAGATTGGTGGCTTTCTATGACCAAACGTGAGGTAGGAAAGCAGAGATAGTATGAACTGCAGGTGTCACCGCACCCCAAATCTGTGGACAGTGTGGACTGCATTGCCAGTTGTGCTCACTGTGACTCAGTCACAGGCAAAGCTCAACCTAGATGTTATTCAAGCACATCATCTTACTGACTTGATAATGTGAACTGCCTTTCTTTAGTTGTGAGTTTTCACCTGCTATCAACAAGAAGCACAATAGGCAGTATGTTTGTGCAGTTTTTGGTCTGAAACTTGAGCAAACCATGCACCCTTCCTCTGTCCCCTGCCTTCATCCATTTCATTGTCTCCTCCTCCGTCAACACTGAGGGTGCAAACCAAAGCCCGGTGCCTTCATTTCTCTGCACTCAGAGGCCGATGTGCATCTTATGCCTGGAATAAGGTGCAGCCCTGTGCCTTATCTAGCTGTCTGTTTTCAGCTATCCAGATAACGCTTCAGAAAGGGAGAAGGAAGAAGGCTTGGGCATGGATAGACACTGACATAAACTCTTAGCGTCAGCCCCCTCCCCTCCCCTCCCCAGCTGCAGCACACACAGAGGTTTGTTTCTTTTTCCTTGTCCTCTTGGGGACCCAGCTGCAAGCCTGGGGTGAGGTGGGGGTCAGCCAGCAAGGTTCTGAGCAGGGTGAACCAGAAATCCCAACTCAAGAGCACAGGACATCACAGCTGGGTCCCAAATAACCCTTTGGCCTCCCAGAAGATGGCAGAGGGCCATAGGTTTGTGCTCTTATTTATTTATATGTATTTTTCCATTTATATCCCACCTTTTATTTTAAAAATCCCTGGATGGGTAAAGAAAAGATTAAAATGCCCAGTAACAACATAAGACATTTACATTGGAAATCATAATTCTACAATAAAGCCCATTTGTCAGTAGCAGAGCTAACAACCCATAAATGCCCCTATGAGTAAATGGATATTATCCTTGTGCCAAAATAATAATGAAATTAGTAATTCTTTATGGATAGAATATCCAAGGAACCTTTGGAGCACCACCATGAAGGTTCTGGCTCTGGTCATCTCTTATGGCACTCCACCAGCACCACCACCACCACTCTTGTGGTGGTCAGTGAGAGAATTTGATTGCAAGTTCCTTGAGACAACGGCTTATTCTTTTTGCTTATAGCCAGCACTGTATCTCTTGTTGCCAGGGGACTAACCAGGATGTTCTATTACAGCACACGCACAGTCCTCACTCCAATTAAACTTATGCTGGCTTGGCAAGAATGTTCTTGCTGGGGCTAACCAAACTACTAATCAAAAATGTTTTAAAGGCTGACATCTGCATGTAGGAAAAATAAATAAGGCACGATCAGACTTTTAATAACTTTCCAGAGCATAGTGAGTCTATTGGCTTCTATAACAAGCTGCTAAAAATAAAGGTGTTTTTTTACCATTGTCATGTCATATATTAAGCAGATATTAAGTGGTAACATGCAGATTATAAAAGCCTTGCAGAAACACCTAACCAATCATCAGCTTACTCATAGTTAAAATTATCCATGTGGTATCATAAGGCAGACACTAAAACCAATATTAATGATTTACCAAGGTGGAAGGAAATACCACAATTCTAATTTACAAAGTCCAATTGCATAATATTATGGCTACCCTATATTTGTAATTATATCACTAACATGCATTGAACAATTCCCATAGTTGCTCTCTAGGAAATATTAAACTGCTTAATTTTGAAAGACTTATCTCATTACAATAATTTAAGAGATGCAACAGCATGACACAATTCATAATTTTTGACTCAATTTTTTATATTAAATGAAGTAGAGAGCCCTGCTATGTTTGTTGTCAGAAATACCCCCAAAGAAAACAGCAGTACATAAAGAGTTCCCAGCAGGGGTTCCATAAGCCATCACAGAAATGTCTCAAATCATTGTCATAAGTTCACTGCTCTTGAAGCCCATCTATCTCAGCGTTTCTTGTGCCAGAGCAACAGGGGGTTGCATCCGTTTATAAATCAATGCGGCTTTTATTTAACAATTAGGCCACATTGTTTGTAGATGGAAAAGAGCAGAAAAGGGAAATGGCATATTCAAACTAGCTAATGAAACTCCACACCATTGGCTTTAAATAATGTTTTATGCTAAATGGTAGACATTGGATTATCAGCCTATTACCAGAATGGTAACCTTGCCATTGAACTCATACCCTGATCCAGCCAGGGGAAATTCTTTTTCTTCTTCTGGAGCTCCATCTAAAGAAAAACATTATTACTCAGGAGGCCATTCTCACATCACACTAACCGGTGCTTTAGCATTATGAAGATGGCTTAAGTCATGCATGCTTTTCTGCCCCTGTCTTTGCAATCAGCTATGAGGAGGAGTTTGGAAAAGTTTGCTTCCCTATTAGGTGAATTGCTACTTCATGTGGCAGATATACCTGAGAAAATTGTGGTTGAAACAACTCTGCTTGAAAGCTTGACTAATGAAAATGGCTTGTTTCAAGAAACCATAACTAAGACTACCCATAATTTAGGGCTCAGATGCAGAACTTTATACACAAAGCTGTTATATATGTTCAGTTTCATCAACAATTGATATCAAAGTTCTAAAGAAAGAACTTTTCCTTTCCTGTTTTTCTGCAATGCAACCTCTAGGTGGCAGTGTGCTGTAGCAAAAAAAGCAGTTACATGACTAGGAAAATTGTATTGTTTCTCTTTCAGATATAATACTACATTTTCCATGCTTCTAAAAATAACAAGGACATTTCTTTTAAAAGCAGAAGTTTGTCGTGCTAAACTGCACTTCATTTGCAATGGAAGTGAAAGCTTCTGATCTCCTTGTTGTAACTGTGCTGGAGGAGAGAGGTGGAGGGAGAAGCATGGCTGATTGCAGCTCATTCTCATAATGTGAAACCAAAGCTACTTTCGCAGTGCATGTGAATGACGACAGTGTGTGAGGGTGATAGATGCAGTCTAAGAGCAATCATTTGAAGATATTGCTTTTACTGACATTCTTCTTATAATAAATAAGCAATCTAGAAAGTTTAGAAAGTGGCACAAAAGTACATAAGAACATAGAAAGAACCATATATTAGACCAACCGTCCATCTAGTCAGCTTTCTGTTCACACAGAGGCCAACCAGTTGCCTGTGTGAAACTCAGAAGTTTGACATCAGTGCAATTCCACTCACATTTCCCAGCAATTGACATTCCTAGGCTAATGGTCTCTGATTCTAGAGATAATATATAGCCATCATGGCTAGTAGCTTCTGGTAGTCTTCTCTTCCATACATTTCTCTAATTCCCGTTTAAGTCCATCCAAATTGCTGGACATCACTACTTCCTGTGGAAGTGAATTCCATAGTTTTAACTCTGTGCTATGTGAAGAGCTTTTTCCTTTTATCTGCCCTGAATCTTCCACCAATCAGCTTATTGGGATGGCACCAGAGTCTAGAATTTTGGAAGAGGGTGGCAATTTTTTTCCCTATCCACTTTCTTCACATTATGAATAATTTTGTACCCTTCTGTCATGGCTCTCCTGACTCACCTCTTTTCAAACTTAAACAATCCCAGGTGTTGTAACTTTTTCTCACAGGGAGGTTGCTTCAGCCCCTTGATCATTTTCATTGCCCATTTCTGCAACTTCCCCAGTCCTACTATCTCCTTTCTAGGTGCAGTGAAAAGAACTGTACACAGTCTTCCAAGCGTAGTTGCAAAATAGATTTGTAAAAAGGCAGTATGATATTGGCAGTTTCATTTTCAATTCCTTTCCTAATTATACCTAATTTGGTCTTTGGCTTTTTCCGCAGCCACCACACACTGGGTTGACATTTTCATCAAGCTGTCCATTATAAATGCAAGATCTCTTTCTTGGTCAGTCACTGCTAGCTCAGATAACCACTGGCACAGTAATTTGTTCTACTGCTGAAGATAAATACTAATAAGAATGAAAGCAGATGTTTCTAATATGTCTGCCTTTCATAACTATATCAGAACAATATCAATTGTCAATGCATTTAGGGTCACTCCAGGGACATAAGAAGGAAAGTGTGTGGGTGGCAGGGGAAACATTCTGAGTTCTGTTTGCAATATCAAATAAAAGAAGATGCACAAAGAGTGGAGGAAGTGTGCTAATTATTATCCCTAAAGTAGGTATGTTAGTTATCAAGAAAGAGCCAGCTAAAATAAAAAATACAAAGCTGATTGAGTACAACAGGAAAAACAGTCAAATGATTTTTTTTTAAAATAGACCAAAAGAATTGGGATGGTACAGTTTCTTTCCTTACTGATAGATAGCTACCTAGAAACACAAGTGAACATGCTCCTAGACAAGTGAGTGAGTGTATTACACAAGCTCCTAAGCAAACTACAAAATGATCAAAGGCTGCTTCAATATCATAATATATAACTATAATGGGAAAGTTGACAAGATGATAAAAAGAATCAGGTGGCTTTGAAATGCAAGGCAGGAAAGCAGTGGAAATGACAGGCTCATGGAATTTTCAAATGAGATTATAGTGCTTTTTTGCACTTGTTAGAAAGCAAACAAGGAATTGTGAGACTTGTAAAACAAGAGATTCTAATCCTTTCGAGAAGGCAAAGTACTAAATAACTTTTACAGAGAACTCAGGCTGTTCCATAAAGGAAGGTACAGCAGAACAGAGATATGTAACGTTAGATGAAACACACCAGGAAGTTACGATCGTACTCTATTAAAAGATACTGAAGTTGGGTGGAATTTGTCTAGAAATTAAGAAAGGCACTTGTCATTTTATTTAAGCTGTGGGCTGGCTGACATTGTGATAAAAACAGAAGGTGTTGTCTTGATGTGGAAGACAACCCATTCAGAAAGCAAAAGTGCAAAGTTGAAAATTTTTGGAGCATGACAAAGATGTGTTTATTTCGAATATGGTAAAGAGCTTTGAACATGTCCTGGATGGACAGAAAGACAAACAAGTGGGTCCTAGATCAAAGCAAGTTAGACTTTTCCCTAGAAGCAAAAATGACAGAACTAGGGCTGTCATACTTTGGACCCCTCATGAGAAGACAAGGTTCTCCAGAGAAGACAATCTTGCTAGAAACATCAAAGGGAGAAGACAAAAGGGAAGATTATGAGATGGACTGACTCTATAAAGGAAGCTACATCCTTGAATTTAGAACAGCTAAGCAAGGATGTCATGGATAGGGCATTCAGAGGGCTTTCATTCCTAGGGTTGTCATGAGCTGGAGATGGCAGGAAAGCACCTTAAGGGTTAAGGCTGCTTTCCAATACCTACCAGTGACTAAATCCCACCGAACTCAGTGGGACCGACTTTGGAATGAACATGCTTGGAACTGCACTGAGAACTTAGAACTAAAATGTATTCCAGATTTTTAAAATGATGCCCATCAAATTCATGACTCTTTCACTGGTGCACTTGGCTGTTGATACAACATGTCTACATGTGGAGATGTGCTACATAAGGTTTTAGGGCCATATATCTTACAGATGCAAGTAAAAGTGCTAGTGGCTAACCTCTAAAGCCCTAAATGGGCAAAGAAAAAACTTCTACCTGAATGGTGGGCAGAAAGTAGATCTCAGGTGTTGGTTTTCCTTTTTTTGTTTTAGCTGTTAGCATTGCTGGCCACTGGCCACAGTTGCTGTGGCTTATGGGAACTGAAGCCCAAAACGTCTGCAGAGGTAACTTCTGTTCACTCTCGTTCTATCACATGAAACCAACTGAGCTGTAAGATTATGGTAATCATGTAAGGCCCTCGTCTGTGTCTCCCAACCACCTGAAACTGAGCAAGCTAACCAACAGGAGGAACCTGCATTCATAGTATCCTTTTAATGGAAAGGCCTACATAGGGATCATCTGGTGGCAATTGTTATGTTATACTGACATCAGCTGAAGAGGTTTTTGTTGGTTTGGCATGTAATGACAGTTGGTTTGAATGATAGTTTTAGCCAGTGCTTTTTTTGTATATTAAAAAAAAAAAGGTGCCAGAACTCACGTCTTGGAGTCACACTTTTACACAATGGTCGCCACCGGCAGTACGCACTCAGCACGTGACCACAGGACCGATCCCAAGCCAAGCAGCACCCTCACAATCAGCGCCGACAATCAGCGCAGACACACAAGCAGCCGGCAGGCACTATGTTAATAATTTTTGCCGCCGATCTGCTACGCCCAACACAATCACTTGGAAAAATCCATCAAAAAAAGGCGCCGGAACACTGACCCGGCACGTTCTATGACCAAAAAAGTCCTGGTTTTATCCACTTTTCTAGATGTTGCTGCTGCTGTAACTCTCCTCACATCCTAGACATGTTATGCTTTAGATTTCATGTTGATTAAAGGAGTCATTCCCCAGGCACTGTCTTTTCCCAAACTCAGCCTGTCTCCTTCTCCAAAACTCAGTAATCTACCACCCCAATAAGTGCTTTCAGTAGTCTCTTTCAATAATTTCACAGTTGTATGCATAGATCTGCATATTCATTCAGTCAAATTTAATAAACCCACTGAAAGCAATGGGCCAATTTATTCACAATAAATCCAGTGGATAAACTCTATATTGGCCAGTTCTGGATCTATCCCATACATTCCTGGTTTTTAACAATTTTATAAACTACACACAGAAAACTATTTCATGGAATGCAGAAGGAAAAGGAAAAGAAAGAGCCAGAGTGAAAGGCTGCACAGTGGCCTATAGCAGAAAAAACCCAGACATTCAAATTTGGACAAACCGCCAATTACTTCTTTTCACAATTTCTTAGAGAGATGAAGCTGTGCCAGCAATTAATTCATGCATTTTCAGTTTTAGGCATAGTCTTCCTCCCCAGGAGTTCTCCCTTTGAACTAGAACAAATAGACTTTGTTTTGTTTAGAAGTGTTTTGGTTGGGAAGAGCAGTATGGGGGGATCAAAGAAGATAAATAATCATAATTGCAGGGTTTTGTCCATTTTGCTGGTGGTGTGACTTCTTTTTGCACAGCTAGGCAAGATATCCTTGAACTAAAAATAGAAGGCAAAGTTAAGAAAATATGAGAGCCTAGGGAAGATTCTACTGCTCTGAACATTAGAAAGATCAGAGGCAGGCCCAGCAGCAGAACTAGAAAAACCTGTTCACAGCATGAACTACTGTGCAGAAATTCCCTGAAAACTTAAACACTAAGCACCATTGTCATTTTCAAAACAAGAAGCTTAAAAACAGTGACAGAAAAGGGACCCAAGACTATGTGGACCTCTGAACACCTAGAATGAATTGCAGAAATATTTGTCAAGACATTTTGACATCGGACAACAAAAATAATAGATTTCAAGTCCAATCAAGGGAATAATTCTGTCCTTGAATCCTGATTTTGTATAATAGACCATCTCCATATATGATGAACAAAGCTGCTAAATATGCAGAAGCAATCTTCCATTGTATAAGGAGGTCATTGATTATAAGAAAGCTTTTGATTTAAATAAAAAGAAATTTATTCCAATGACTCAAGGTGTATGTCATTGAACAGCCCATAAAATAAACATGAAATTGCGTTCTCCAATGCCCTAGTAAAGCGAAAATTATGAGAATGCAAAATGCAAAGAGAAACTGAGTGTGCATGTCCACTTGCATGTGTGTTGCTTAATTTAGTATTTTTCAAAGTATAATACCTGATATACTTAAAGGCCACATATATTTTTCTAAAATAGCAACCTGAAAAATAAATCTGCTGAAAGTGAGGATCGTGTTACATATAAGACATATATTTAAAGCAACACAAATAAATCTAGAAAAATACCTCTGAAAAATATACAGAGCCTCTGAAAAGAACATTGAGAGCACATCAATGTGTTTTTTCTCTTCCATATGGAAGAGTACCATCCTAGTGCCCTTACACATGTGCTGTAGGGCAGGCCTCATTTAGGTGATCAGGAATGACGTTTAGCCAAAATTCCTGTGCATGTGGTGATGCCTCATGCTGCTTGGCCCTTTCATACTATGTCAAATGCATGGATTCCAGAAGGGAGGCCAGTGGGCACATCAGGAAAGGGGCAATCTGGCCCCTTCTTCCACGTGTGTACTGCGCATAAGGAAGAGACGATCGGAACAGAAGTTAAGACAGTGGGTCAATGAGGGCCAGTTCACAGATGTAATCTTACAAATTCTGGACAGGTAATAGACTTCAGGGTTGAGCACAGAGATTATCTCTTCAAAATGCCAGCATGAACGTAAATGGTTACAGTGGATCAAGCTTTGTAAAGGCAGTAGCCCAGCAGAATTACCTTTTGGCTGTAAAGAACGCATGCTTCAAGCTGTATTGTTTCCGTTGCAGTTTGCATTCTACCCTGAGCATCTCTGGATGCACCAAGCTCTTCCATCAGCTTTTTAAGGTAGCATGGGAATCCCTAGGTGCTGAAAGCCTACCGGGCCAACTCTGGTATTTATGTGTTAATTCAGCTTGATGCCCTAGTTTTCCAATGCTCTTGAACAGGGGAAAATGCTCTTGGAATAGTTGATTTAACTTGTCAGGCTGAATGGTATGTAACACGTGTATCAGTGCTAATTTGGTTGTTGCAAAGTAGGGTGACTTATCATGACTTTGCCTATATGGCTATTCAATGGAGCATTGCCAAATGAGACATGAATGTGAACTTTAAATACTCTACATGCCTAAGTATTTGTTTTAAGTGTTTTAAGTTTTGGGTGCTTGTACTAATAAGGGACTTTGCATCTAAGTAGTAATTTTACATTCTTCCTAGAAACAGACTGAGGTGCATCTCTTTTTGAGGGTTGTGATGTCCTACCTAAAAATGAATACTTGACATCTCCATGGCACGCAAACATATTCTACAGTATCATATACAGAGGTAGAGAAAGAGAGTGAGAGAGAGCATGTGTGCACACCTAGATATCTATCACATTCATTCATTCATTCATTATTTAATCAATCAATCAATCAATCAATCAATCATTATCCTCTCTTTCCTTGATAATATGACAAAAATGGCTAACAATAATAAAAGAAGCCCAAAAGGGTAATCATAGAAAATATCTTCCAAGATTAAACCAGTGCATATAAAATGTGTAATGTTTCTTGGTGATGGGACATACAGAAGATCATCTGCAGAAATTCTTTTAAAAAGGGTAGAGTCAGGCAGAAAGGTGGTGGTCTTTTGGACATCTTAGCCCCAAGCCACTTAGGGCTTTATATGTAAGCTGGGTGGAGCTGGCTGGAAGTTGTAGTTCAGCAGAAGCTGAGGGTGCCAGGTTGAGAAAAAAACACAGACCCATATATAATTTAAATTATACAAATGGAAGGACAATTGCCATATGTTTGCAGTGGTTTTTCTTGAGATATATTTCCATGGTAGAAGAGAAGTCACTGGTACCATGCACCCCTGGTGAGAAATTGTGTGTCTCATTAGCTTTCAACTTCTGTATCTCCTCCTATATTCCTATGCAATAACTTTCTTCTCACATCCTTCATGATTTGGAGTGACAAATACCTGCCCAGCAAATTTGCTGCTGTAAAGAGCAGACTGCTGTACTCAACATGAGCTATCCTGATGGTGAGCTACCATGGAAGGGCTCCAGTTCAATGCATCCACCAAGGCGCCTCTCCACCCTTCATATTTGGGGTTCGAAATGGCAAGTAGTCTGAAAGAAAGCTGTGAGACTGTTAAGTGGAACTGGGCATTTTGATTATATTAGGCCTTGGCTTCAAAAATTTCCCTGGCTCCCTTTTGTTTCAGTTTCAATTCAAGGAGCTGGTTTTCAGCTTTAAAGCCCCCTTCACAGGGAATATGAAAGATTCTTCATACAACCACTTTCTAGCTAGAGCAAGAACAGGTGCAAAGGTCTTATAGAACTGCTAAAAACCAAGTCTTGTGATGTCCTGTTACTTGAACTTACATGGTAAACAGTCAGTAGACTACATGAAGGGCTGTTCATCTCCACAAGTACCTGCTTACACACCTAGATCTTCAACAGAAACAGCCTTCCCCATCCGAGATGCAGCGGGGATGCTGTTGCAGAAACACGCAACTGGCCATGGCTTCAATATTGTTTTAGAGCCAGGGAAAGACTGAAAATAAAATTCTCCAGGTTTCTTAATCTGACTTGTTGCATCTGTGCTATCACTTACATGCTGCTATGAATTTGTGTCATTTCTACTGGCTGCCTTTTAGCTCATTCTTTTAGGACACAGAGTTTTCATTTTTTATATTTTTATTTTGCTTTAATTCCATTTGCAAACTACTCTAGGAAGATTTGAAATTTGCTATAAAAACCTCTGAAACAAACAAACAAATATTCCTGTATTGTGATGTATTCCAAAGAGAAGCAAGCGCAGGAGGGAAAAGGGATCAGAGTCTCACAAGGGAAACATTAAGTCAGACGAGGATACGTGGCAATATTCCATCAATAAAGCTAAATGAAAACCAAGGATATGTGTAATACATTTGTAGCACTGAAACTTTACTTGCCTCATATTTGCTTGGATATGAAGTTGTTCATTCATATTAGTATGAACTCAGTCACATAATTAACATTTCCCTAAATCAATGTGCCATAAAGATGTATGCACCCTTGGCTGGAATTGTCTCCAATGTGCTTTCATGTCCATGTTTAGACATGCATCTTTTGCTTCTTCAGTGATGTGGATCATCAGGTGCAGGACTGAGGTCAAAGGAAAACATCACTGGGCACCTGCCAAGGGCCAAAATCCCAGCAGGAGCCACCTGATAATCCCCCCCCCCCCCGAATTACCACTTCAGACTGCTAGTTCACCTGTCTCTTACTGTGGCCAGACAACAGTGGCAATAAGAGAGGTGAGCATAAGGTGCCACTGCCACCTTGCTCACTGCTTCTCTGGCAGTCAAGCAAGACATGGGAGCAACAATATGAATGAGAAGGAACAATTGCTGCTGGTGGCAATGGAGAAGGTAGAGTCACAGACAAGGGAACTCATTGAGCATGTCTTAGCCAGCACCACTCAGAAACCAGTAGCAAGATCCATCCAAAGTTGTGAATTCTGGAGGAAGTTCCAGAGGCTCTGCAAACCTTTGCCAATTTTTGATGCCTGGTATTGTTAAAAAAATCATGCAAATTAAAAAGTAGCAACATGGCATGCCAGGGAAAAAAGTTCTGCTTTAGTCCAGTTCTTGTTATGCTTGGGTTCCACTTGCAGACAATGGGCCTTTTTAACACAAAGAAGTATTGCAAATATGATTCCCTCAACTACAACCAGAAGTGGTGCTTGCAGGACTCCACCATCTTGGTCCGGCTCAGAATACTGCATATGGAGATCAAAACAAAAAGTGCACCCAGGTCAAAGCAAAACATAGTCCTCAAAAGCTTCCAAGATGTGAATGTCTTTCAAGACTGTGAACGAAGCCACAATAGTTCCAGAAGCTCCTTTATCCCAAAGTTCCTTTATTATGTCTGACCGAACCTTGTCATGTAAACTTTGAATAAGCCCCTGCAGGATATTTGAACTTTAATGTTTTATTGCACCATGAGTGGACTATTTATCTTAACAAGCAGCACATTGCTGTTCAGCCCCCCAGTTTTTAATAACTCCTTATATTAAGCAAATTCACTTTTTATCTATGATGTTTATTTTTCCAGGAAGTTCATCTATTTAAACTATTTTCTCAGGGAGTTCAATTTAGCTTTGGCTTTCAAATTAACATTGAATGTATTTTACCCTTTTGCAGTAGAAATTAACTGTTATTCAAACAATTAGGCCCAAGCTGATGCTTCACGCCAACATTTTGAAGACATTCCCTTTTGCTATGGTTATTCTAGACTTTATTCTAATCTCCTCATCACCTTTGTGCTTGGACTAATCTGTAGCTACTTGTGCAACAACAGCACCCCTTCAAACAATGTTCTTGAAGGCCCTACAAGAGCCCTGTGACATCAGTAGGGCTGCCGTTAGAGTAAAATAAAGTCAGTGTAAAATAATGGTTGATTGTGATGTTATAGAAATACTTAGGGGATCCAAAATACTTAGAGGATCCAACTTCTCTTACATTTAGAAATAAGGGAGAGTATTCAACAATTTTCATTAGTCCAGTAAGTAGATGGGTGGGCCAAATGAAGAAATAGAATCCTAGGTTTGTATAATAGACCATATATTTCAGGCTACAGGGTTCGTCCAAGGTTCCTCCATTCTTATTATTTCATTCATTTTTTTTCTGTTCCCATATATTAAAAAAACAAATTAGGACATCACTGGGAAATGTTCTAGCCCAGTTTTGCCAGTTTTTTAATGTTGGCAGAGGAAAGGCTTTACTTGAAGAAACATTCAACAGAGGGACCAACACACACACACACAGTCCATTCTGTTGGCTCAGAACTCTACAAAGACAGTAGAAACAAGAAAGAAAATAGTATTTATCAAATATTGGAGATGGTTTTTAGGCAATCTTTTCTAACAAAATGACTGAGGACTAAAGGAGACTTGTTTTCGTCCCACAATATTAAGATAACCAGCAGAATAAGTCAGGTTACCACATGCCTCAAGCTCTCACTGGAGGCAATGCCACGGGATAAAAGAGACAACAAATTAATTATGAAATGATATCCTTGGCAATTGAGAATTACCGATTTTACAGTACAAGGCCTAATAAATTTGACATTCCAAGTTCAGTGTGACTACACAGATATACACTTACCTAATGGATAGCCCAATTCAGAAAAGACTGGTTTTCTAGACACTTCCCTTTAGCCATTAGGATACACTATATTTACTTATTTAAAGTTTGTTTGTTTTAACCCTGCTTTTCAAATTTAAAAGACCTCAGCACAGATTACAAAATAAAACAGATGAAATTTTTAAAAATATGCTCCTTAAAAACAAACAAAAAAAAAGCTTCACAACTTTTCAAGTCCAAAGTAAATATGGAGAAAATCAAAAATATACCAAAATGCTACATTTTCTGTTTTCCTTTGGTTTCATAGCTTTCAAAAGCATGTTGTTATGACATTTTTCATATTAAAGCACCATGGGAAAGCCTGAAAGGAGACTAAAGAAATGACAATACTATGTTAAACAAAGCATATACCCACTCAAAATCAAAGACCTCTATTGAGTCTTGCATATGCAAGACACAGAATACTGTAAAGTCATTTTGATGCATTATGAATCACCTGTTACAAATAAATAAATAAGCCAAGACAATCTGGATTTTTGGTAAATATTTATAGAGCCAAACAATAGAAGGATGTGTAACAATCAAATTCCTAGTGAAAATGTGTGCAAGTAGGTTTATTTTAAAAGGAAATTTCCTACTCCCAGTGTCATACCCAATTAAATTCTCCGGGTAATGACCCCATTTGCATAGAGAACAGAACCCACAAGTGGGAATTTTAATGGGCACACCACCTGAGTACATTAATTGAGAGTGACACTACTTGAACTAGTTTTGTGCTTACCCCACTGAAAATTCCACTCATATTATTTTTAATGTCAAGCTACAAGTCAAATTTCAAGATGATGGACTTGTTCTTTTTTAAGCATTGAATTTGAATAAAGGAATGTTTTAATTCTATTATGCATTTCACAGCTTTGCTTTAAGTAATCTGTATTTCTGATTCTCACCATTGCTTCATTCTTTTCCCAGTGATTGGAATTTAATTTTCGTCATTAATTTGTGAATAATTACATACAAAATAATGCCTTTCGGCAGCTAAATTGCTTTTGGATTGCTCCTTAATATATTTTTAGCAAGAATGTGTGTTACAGTTAAACTGGTGTAATAGTTTACCAAAATGTAATTGTGTAAATATGGTTAATTAATCTTTCTTGTGTAACAAAATTAAATAGAAATATTCAGTTATGAGTGTGCTTTCTTTCACTTCTACTCAAAGATCAGTGAAGACAGTTACCCTCAACCAAATAAGAGATCCCTGTTACCACCTATTTGATTTCTTCTGCTACAGACAGCGCTCATGACCTTGAAGATTATTGTAGATTATGAGCCATCACTTGAAACCTATTATGTAATCAAGGAGTCTTGCCTGCACATCACAGAACAGACATATTGAGAGTTATATTTTATAGGTATACGGGCAAAACCATATTGTTTAATCATAATTCACTTTACATTAAAAAGCACAATCCTCAAAATGCAGCGCCAATACAGTCCGGAAGAAAATTAATAGGCTGTGTGCCAGCAGAGCACTTTAAGGACTGGAGTACCACTTTACTGGTTTCTTTCTAATACACTTCGATGGATGTAACCAATGACATGACTTCTCAGCATTAAGAAAAATGTACTGATCTTCTTCTAGGAACAAGATTGTCAACTTACGAGGTTGTATATAGCTTGCCTCAAACTGACATTTTGCAGCTCTTCCATCAACTGAAGATTAGTGCAAGTTTATGTCTGGAAAGGACACACAAATTATGTGTTCGCATATCAGTCATTTTATGAAAAAGTTAAGTGATGTGCTTACATATTGTGAATATAATTACATGGTTTCATATTGTAAAGTGTTGCACTAAGAGAAGAAACTAGGAACATGTTTTCCCCTTTAGAGGATCAGGCTTTAATGTGGGCGTTATTCCAGCTGACTTCAACCAGACTAATTCAGGACAAGAATTTGGCCATCAATTGTTGTATATCAACAATTCGGCTTTCTTCCCAAGCATTCTAACTACAACCAGATGGGAAACTGAAATTGCAACAGATTGGCGTGATCAGTGCCACACTGTCAGGATTTGAACCAAGACAGTGAAAGGACAAGCACAAAACCTTGAATATCTAGACAGTTCTGCAAATATATCTGCACAGGTTAGAATACTCTCACAAGACCTGAAAACCATTCCTACCCTCTTCAAACACGTCCTGGGAAAGAGACTTAACAGTTCCTTTCATTCTGCTAAGCACCACTACAATTAGGGACCTTGGCTCAGAAGCACATTGCATTGGAAGTTTGCAAAGGTCCACAAGTGAAGGAAACATGCAACTATGCGAGGAAAATTGGACTTCTCTCCTGAGAAGCTCCCTGTTCTTCAGCAAGGCATCTCAGTTATGGATTTTAGCCAGAGTACATGCTACTATTATCTGCCCTGGTGCTACTTATACTGATGCTTCCTTTTCTTTCCTCAGTGGGCTAATGCTGTCTTCCTAAAAGCATCAAACTATGCTCTTGGAACAGCCTCACTGAAAAAAATGCTGTATGGTGCAGTCCTACATATTTAAGATTGCACTCCGTTACCCTGAGAAGAGAATTTTTCTGGCCTCACATTTGGGACTGCATCAGCATATTCTCCATTGACTTTTCTGCTCTCTGGATCACAAGCTGCATCTTTCCTACTATGCAGCAGGGAAAAATGAAATGCATAATGTCAGACAAGTGTTTAACTAATATCCCCAGTGTGTGTATCTGGCAAACAGTGCATGATGTGGGAGGACAAAACACACACACACCAAGAAATGGGATTATAGAGGCCACAACTTTTCTGCTTGGAACCAATGAAAGACAAGCAAATGGGAGCACAGCGAAACTGCTGTACCAGGGGTCTCAAACTCAACTGACCTGGGGGCCACTGGAAGTAGAGTCTGGGTGAGGCTGGGCCGCATCAAGTATTCCACCACCGCGGTGGTGGTGGGCCGCTCATCCTGCATCGCTCCCGGAGGCCGGCCCAGGCGCCGCCGGCGCTTTGAAGGCCGCAGGGCCCCTCCCCCGTGCCCACCCGTCCCAGCAATTGGCCCGCGGGCCGTGAGTTTGAGACCCCTGTGCTATACTAAGTAAGGTGCCATCATTCTCTAATCTTCAACCAGCCATGAGGATGTCTGTGACTGGCCAGTCAGGCCACAGCCTGGGCCAAAGGGAGGGAGGTGCAAGTACAAGAACAAAATTGAGAGTCTGGTTTTGAGCCAGATCGGCACGTTCTGCTACCGCGATGGCTCCTTTGCTCTGTTTCACCATTGCAGAGACCTTCAGAGTCTAGTAGAAAGGCCAAGGTTTGCTTCTTAGGTGGCCTGTGTTTGAAAATAGCCAGGAGAGTCCACAGAGGTGGTTTGGACACTGTCATTTGGCTTCAGCCTATCTCAGAGGGTTGTTGTGAAGCTGAAATGGCAGTTTGCTCTTCATGAACACCGTTCTGAGCTACTTTTTTAAAAAGAGGCAACACAATAGTAACTGCTAATTGGTAAAATGCCTCTTCTTACTAGAAAAGCTGTTTGAGTGTCTTGTTATTCCTTAGTTTGGGGGAGGGTTTGCTGTGGATAATATCTTTGCAGCAAGTAAACCTTTGTGTCTTATCTGCAATATGTCATCTGTAGCAATGGCTGCTTGGTCATAATAAATAAATAAATAAATAAATAGTTCATGTTTTGCAGCTCTCAAACATCTGACATTTACCATATGTGGCTCTTCCATTGAGCAACTGGCCATCCCTGTTCTGTTAGAAAAAGTTTACATACACTAAGTTGTTTTGTATCTGAACTTATTTCATTTAATAATAATAAAAATAATCATGCATTAATAGAATGTATATACTTTAATCCTGGCTTGGGTTTTTGGTATCTGAATTGCGTATTTTATGTGATTTGTGGACTGGAGGTAAAACACCTGTTATGCCTCATTTAGTGCCACAAAGGTCAGGTCTGAGCTGTTTCTGATTGGTGTCAAAAGAGGCAACCATATTAACCAACCAGAACTCTGCTGGACATAGCCTAACTTCCCAACCACACACTTTAAATCTCACCCCAGCCTTGTTAATGCCCTACTATCTTCCATAGCAGCCAAGATGGACCTCGTAGCTGCCTTACATTCTCTTCTGTAGTTGCATGAATAAATGAGTGAATTATATTTTCCAATTTCAGAAAAGCCTATTTCCTTTTAACTGAGCTTGCTGTGAAGATGTGCCCTTTCAGTCAAAAGGGCAGCAGCCTGTTCTCACATCAGAACAACCCATGTTAGCATCATTTATCCAAGGGGTCTGTCCCATCATGCCAGGCACCTGTGAACATGTTGGCACGGCACCTATGGTCACCTTGTTTGCTGTGGTTGGCTGTCTGATTTAAACCCAGGCTGCAGGGATTGTGTGAGATTTAGACACCCCTTCTGCAAACCAGAAATAGGTCATGGGTACTTGGGTGCACGTCTCTCTCTCAAACAACTCCTGCTGCCTGAGCTCTCATGACATGAGAAGCCAAGCCAAGCCAAGCTGGGTGTCTGCAAGTGCCTGGCACAACATGGTGGCTCCCACAAGTAGAGTGGAGAGTCATGTCCTGCGAACCAGGGTACTATCTCAAATCCCATCTCTATACTCACTGGGCAGTTTTAGGGACCTCTCTCAGTGGGGCTCTGAAATCCAGCCCAAGCCATCTGCATGCTGGGACTAAATTAATTTGCCCTAAATAGGGAAAAAGAGAAAAGGTTTACAAGCACTTTGTTAGAGTGCTTGTAAACACCACTGCCTGCAACACCACTGGCCTGCAACAGTCCACATTCAGCTCCGTAAGATGAACCAGTAAGCAACACATAGCACAGCGAGACAATAGCGGGCACTTGTAATGTAAATATATGCAGCTTTGGATGACAAATGGAACGTGCATGGTTAACCTCAAAATTATTTTTAAATATAGTTTTAATAAGTAATGATTTTCTAGTAAGTATAAAATGAAGCCTATGCTGTGCACTTTCAAACGCCAAAAGGGACTGTTCACAGCAGAGCAACAAGGCTGAAAAGATGTTTGAAAGCAGATTGCACCAAGCATTGTGTGACCCAATAAACAATATTTGAAAGCAATTTCACATTACACTTGGAAGGTTTTGAGTACATCCCTTGGATACTGCAGAAATGATGACCGCTTCATTTACTTCTATGTAAATGAAAGCCTAGCTTTAGACAGGAGTGGGAAATAACTTATTAAGAATAAACTGGAATCTATCAACACGTATCTGAAGTTCACCGCTGAAGCTTGTTTATTTAAGGAACTCAAAAATATAAAACTGCAAGAAATTTTGAAGCCATGGCAGTAGGGAAAGTTTTCCTTGCATACCATCCTCATTCAAAAAGAAAAGAAAAAAGAAAAAGAAATTCGGGGGTGAGAAAAAATATATACAATTTCCTATCTAACCTTAGGACATAAAAGCTGTTATGAAGAACTAAAATCAGATAAAATTGTATTGTTTTATATATTTTTGAAACTTAAAATATTGTTTTCAAAATATAAGCTGTGTGATATTCAGACAATGTTATTAGTTTTAATTTACCCAGTGTTTAATTTACTTTGAGGTGGAACTGCACACTGAGACACTTTGAGAAATGTAAGGTCAAAATCAAAAAACACTTGCAGAAGCTTAGTTCTGAGGTTTCTTATGCTACAATCCTATACATTTCTATTCAGGCAAGTGCCATTCCATATACCTATTTTCAAGTAAGCATACATAGCAAGGGGATGCAAAAGAGGAGTTAAACCAGAACCTCAATGGATTTCATTCCACATGGGCTTTAGATTTCTTACCTGGAAAAGATGACATGGCAATGAAACTGGATTAGTTGTCTCCTCTTTCTCAAATATTCCCTCTGGGAAAAGTCAAAGTTCTGCATTTAGAGGAAATGATAATAATTTGACCAAGTTATGTCATGGCTGTGGGTATATGCCAGTGAAGGGTTTGGGGATTTTGAAAGGTGGTGGCAAAGTCATTGAAAGATAAAACTTTGCAGCTTTTGATTCACTTGGTAGAATGTTTCATTTGGCTTGTGTAAGTAAATGTAATGTCTTTTAGTGACTGCCAAGCTAAATCTTTGGAAGGCTGAATCATGCAAATACATGTGCATAAACAAGCGGACTGGCTATAGATATTAGAATCTACTTTCTGATGACTTAATTCTGCAACTGATTATATGTGCTACAGTTCTGTATCCCCAGTATATGTGTGCGCAAGAACATTTACCTTCAGCGGTCTGTAACAGAAAGAAAGCACCGGTCTTTCTTCACTCACCACACTTGAAATCCCAGAAAGCAATTGCTCCTTTTGAGTTTGAAGCACAGACCACTCTTGTAGAATATATTGAGAGACTTTCTTTTGAAAGAACAATTACAGTTTGCCAGTGGAGTGCTTACGTTTAATTGAATGTCCATTAATTAAATGTATCCATAGGGAGGGGCAGAGTGCTTAGTCCCAAGCCTTATCACCAACCTGCTGTTTCCATTGCAAGGCAAATTGCAAGGCTGTTTCCACTGCAAGAGGATGTGTGGCCCGCGGTATAATCCCAGGGTTTTCTGCAAACTATTTAAGGTTTTATCAAAGGAGAAGCAACTTGTTCTCACCTTTCTATAGCAACTTACTAAGAAACAGCAGAGAGCTTTCAATGCTGGGATATTATGAGTTGCTTCCTCCAACTCCTACTTCTTTTACTCTGAACTTGTTCCTCTGTACTAGTCCTGACATAGAAAATTCACTTCTGTTACAAAGAGCAGGAATAATGGCAACTGATTGGCTGCTTTTCACAGGGAAAGACTGTGATGGTGGAGTGGGCCCTTCCAGAACCTTAAGCATGTTGGCAATTGGCATGCATTTCAAGCTGAAGACCATATAAACTGCAGCCACCGTGTTAAATCAAAGATGGACACAGGAAAGGAAAGGAAGTTCCTGCAAATTTTACTTCGCTAACTGAAATGGCTATAGGGGGCAGCACTCATCTCTATTTCACATAAAAGGGAGAAAATTTTATTTTATTTTTTTTTGGAATTGTGTTCAGTATATTCAAAATTGTTTTTATCAAGTGCTATTAGTGATTGTATGCCACCTTTGAGTGTCATTTCTGTTATAGAAGTGTTGTAGAAGTCAAATACATGGACACACCACTTCAAGAGCTCCGGGGCTTGAGTAGTGTAAGGCATTCCTGGAAAACAATGTGCCTAGGGTAGCAGTGTGGAGCATTGTCTGTAGAAATATGTTCATTTCATTAGTTCATTATTAATTATAAGATACCCATTGCAAATACAGTACTAGGCAACCATCTCAATTTGAAACTTGAAATTAATGTTCAGATGATTCAGTATTACAATGAAAATTCCAATATATCATTTAAAGAAAGAGATTTGAAACTTCTGTCTGTACACAGCCCTGCCAGCAAGACTCCGGCAGAATGAGCAAGATAGAGACTCCCATGACTCCACTGTTGTGCTTTTAAGCTAGACAAGCCCCTTGTCCTGCCTAATTTGCTTCCCTCCATGGGCAGGACAAGTAGCAGAAAGGCTTTTTGGTTTAAGAGATCAATTAATTTATTAATACAGTCAATGACCAGCATAATCAAAGCAACAATATCAAAATCCCAATTACTGTACATTTAGATTTAAAATCCAGAGTCTAAACAGATGATACACACTGTATTTTTTAAAGGGCAGGCATTACAATCTATATTCATTACAGACAATATCAGATTTTACAAGTGGCTGCAAAAAAACTAAAAAACAAAAACTTGAGCTCCGAGCTGTGATCTGTGCAAAACCTTGGCCACCTCTGCATCTGAGCGGTCGGTAAATTTTCTAATCAGGAGGAGGATAAACTTACCACATACTTCCTGGTAAAGCAAGCAGTAAGACATGACATGCTCTGCTCTTGTCCTGTACCACAGGCGCAAACCCTTTCTGATATTGGTATCCGTCTGTAGTGGTCTGATCTAAGAGATCTATGACTCTGCTTCCTCATCCCCCACCCTCCAGGGCACCCATTTTCCACCTCCCCAACTGCTTCTGCATGAGCTGCCCCAAAGATTTGCACAGCAGCTGGGAAATCCACAACTTGCTCTTCCTGTTCACTGCTTTCTGAGTAGGGAGTAGATCAGTAGCAATCTACACTGTTTCAATTGCTGTCAAGAAACTGCAAGATTGTGCTGCAATTATGCCTTTACGTTTTTCCTCAAATGTTTCAAGGCAAATATTTACAAAAAAATGAGACAAAAATGGGGAACTTTTCCACTTTATTTACTAAACACAACCTGAATAAACATACCAAACTGGAGCTCTTTGTAGTGTAGGGGCTGATATTTTGCAACCATTAATATATTTTTGGCATGCATCATCCTTCACTATTGCCTGTGCTTGTTAGGACTGATGGGTTTATATGCATAACTTCCTGAGGGCCAGAAGGGGTCTAACCCCGACTGTAGGACATCAGAACATTTTCTGATGCAAACTGCATTTACCAGTATAAATTACCCTTGGCAAAATTCCTTGATTTGTATGGGAATTTTTCACTGGGAAACTCACATCACTACTACCAGATGCAGAAACCAGAAGACTGGATGCACCATAGACCGGGGAGAAGCTAATGGAATAATGGAACTGTAAGAGCAGGAAACAAGCTAGCTGTGTTCCTACATACAAGCCAGGATGGGACTCACCCAAAGAGGCAAGAAGGAAACACTACTAACCCCTTCATTAATCTAGTTAGAAATGCATGTTTAACTTACGCTCCTTGGAACTTGGTTGGTTATCTATTGTCTCTGCAGTATAGAGAAAAGTACATGAGATTCCATACCATACACTATGGTATAGTCAAGCTGACATATGAAGTTTTAGAAATCTGTTAAAAAAAACCTACTTACGTATCAGGTGCCATTACACTTTAAAAGGATTACAAAAGAAATTAAATTGGTCATTTAGTGCTTTTATTACAAGTAATTAGTATTAAATTACTGTGACCAAAATTATTTCTTTGGGAACTTGAAGTTCAGTATGGTATGCAGGGTGGGATGGGGGGAATTATTCCACTCATAACATCCAGGTTCTCCAAAGTGAACAAACAGGATAGTCAGTGAAGGGTGTAACAGGAAGCCAAAGTAAAAGTACTGTCTGTTTCTTTCTGCAACCATCAGCATACTTCTGGAATTAAAACAGAAAACTGTAATGAAAAGTCTTTAGGCAATGATTCAAAATAAATTTCTTTATTTCAAAATAGTGTTTTATATCAACTGATCCAGTTAATAGAAAGTTTATAAGAGCAAGTAACAAGGGAAGACTTCACAATTGTTCCTTCAACTGCACTTAGTGCTTCTCAACTTTTAATCATTTATGGCTTCCATAAGGCTGGCTCTAGAAAAGTGTTGGAAAACTTTAAGAAATTAAACCTAGAGAAGTTTCTTAAACTATTCACTAATGTGTTCCCCTGCAGAGATAAATATCACAAACTGCTAATATTTCTATGACACACAGTAGCAGGATATATTTAGCATGTCAAACAAATCATAGAGTCAAAATTTTATTTTTGGAATAAGAACTGTTAATAATCTGATGATAACTCAAAGTCACTTGAAGGCTTTATATGTCTGAAGCTAGACAGAACTACCACTTTCAGTACTGGAGTCATTAGAAAGTCTCACATAAAACACAACAAAAAGTAGAAACACCTTTCTTATACTTGTTTTAATATTAAAATCACCTTCCAGGAAGGAGAACTAATTATATTGTTCAGAATTTCCTTATTTGAACTTAACAGTGTAATGCAAGTTCAATTTATGAAGTGCTTTACAAAGGAGAAGAACTTACAAATACACTTTCCAAATATGATGAAAACATAATCTAAACAGATATAATATTGCTAGTCACAATAGTACAGTAATTCATTTTTTCAAGAGTGATACTGAATTCTGCTTAAATATTCCTGGATTAATTAAAGCTTGATATATTGTGGACAAGTGAATACCATACAATGATGGTTTCAGCACAGCTGCACTGAAAACATTAGACCAACAAGACTGTTTTCCATTTCAGCAAATGCACCCTAATGTTTTGCTTGGTTTTGCTGAACATCTGTGTCCAATAATGGGGCAACACTGCCATAGAAAACTTCTTGTGTCATATAAATCACTGAAGGCTCAGGGTAGTGTATATCACACCCACATAAACTCTCTCCAAAGATCATGCACATCTGCCAATTCTGCAACAGGAAAAAAAACTTGCCAGTGCCTTACAAGCCCCCCTTCCCCACAGCAGTAGCACCCCTTCCCCAAAGGGACTGCAGTTTGAAAATGACATAATGCCCCCAAGCATTGCCAGTCAAACAGGATACTTCCTTTACTGGCAGAGAGTGGAAGGGAAAGAAAGTTCATCTGTCAACCACCCCTGTGGGCAGGAACCCAAACTCAACGCTTTAGTTCTATTTCAGATTTTTCGTCTTTGAAATATAATGGATTCAGTCCTACAGTAGCAGCAAGAAATGAGAATGGAACAGTTACCAGAGGAAGGAAGGATATCCTTGCTTCAGTAAACATACAATATTCTGCAAAGCAAGCAATTCCAGGAATACATGTATCTTCTTAAGTTTTGTTTTTCAATAACACATCAGTAGTAAAGCATTGGTAAATCAGTGTTTGTAGGTTCAGGCTGAAGTTTTGATTTTTCTGAAATGAAAAGGAACTGCTGCTTCTTTATTCTGGTCAACAAAACACAGTCTACAGACAAATTCCAAAAATGTGGCAAACCAAAAGCCCACTAGAAAATGTGGACTATTTGGATAACTTGGCTGTTTATTTAAACTGTCTTAATGAATCACAAGAAAATTCAGAATTTAATGTAAGATAGCACCACCTTATTTCAGTTTGTGGAATTCTGGTCAGCTGAAACACTGAGGCAGATTTTGATTATGCCACAAGAATAATTTAATAAGAGTAAAAGAAGAAACATTCTGCCCTCTTCTAAACATTCACTACACCTTTACCTTAAGCCACAGGGTATGACATCTCCTTTAAGGAACTTCAATCTCCATATCAAGCCTTTTCACACAATATACTTTTTATTTTTTAATCACTTAAATCTTATTCATTCTTTGCATGAGGAAGTGCCTCTTAAATAGTTTCCCTTTCTTTTGGTCATTCCAGTTGCCCGAACTCTTGATGTTTTTCACATGAGTCACATCCCAAAACTTCTAGAGTGGTAGCACTGTCATTCTGTTGCATCAAGAATAATAAGTCTTGTGGCACCTTAAAGACTAACAAATTTATTCTGACATAATCTTTCATCCAAAATCTTTTGTCCAAAAGTGTGAGCTTGTTGGCTTGAATGAAGCCATCAGCCAGTAGCGGCTTACAAAATCAGACAAAATCAGTGTCCCTTAAATCACGCCATACAGTATAAAAATAATGTGATGCTGGTAAAAAGTTATTTATGGCTACAGTCCTATACCTGCTTGCCTGGGGCTTACTTTTGAACAGACACACCTAGGGTTATATTGTAAAACATGAACCAAATTGCTAGCAATGCAGACTTAAATTATGTAAAAATAAAGATAAGAAAATAAAGTATTTGTTCACATTGCAGTTAGAAAAACATAAAAGACATATAGCAGTTTTATTTTAAAAAGTATTTGTTTAAACAAAAGCCATTACAATATTTGTATTGAGAGAGTCACTAAAGTGGAAAATCCCACAAGAAATTATTGCTATTTTGTTGTAGCCAAGATGTGTCTATTGTGACCCTTCTGATTTCAATTTCTTTTAGGAACTTTTTAATGATAAAGTGATCAACTCTTTTTTTAAAAAAAAGCCCTACATAACTCTGAAGACCTCCTGTCTTTGTGCAGTTTGGGTGACTTTGAGAGGAAACTTTGCAAAGCCACTCACAGGTACAGAAAATTAGACCATGAAGCATTTGTTCTTGATAGTTTTCTTTTCTTCAGTAATTCTTTAAAAAGAAGTTAACAGTGCACATAACTAGGTTGCTGTGAGAGTATTTAACAGTGTCCTTCAAAAGAGTTTGTTTAAAAAAGAACAAGAACCCTTTCCTTTTTTTAAGATAAAATACCACAAAAAGATAAATTAAAAATTATGATGGGAAGCAAATCCCACAGCATTCCATGCAGATTTCCAAGCAGTCCGATGATTCACAACAGGCATCCATTATGCCACAGTCCATGTCACAAGGGCAGTTGCAGTCGTCCCCCATTTCCTCTCCACAGCAACAGCAACAGGCCTCCGCCGGACAGACACCACACGTCGCTTGTCCCAAGACAAGGCTACAGAGGGTGATAAATTCACAGAACAAACAGGCCAGGATGCAATGCACACAGCAATCTGGAGGCATCAGGGAGAGGGGAGAGGGAGGGAGGGAAAGAAGGAAGGAAGGAAATAAAGCAGTTAAAATGACATGTCTGTGCCCTCTCCGGCAAAGCAAAGAAAAACAACCCTTGTGAGCTGAGGAGCCATCCCAACAAACACTATGCCTTTCCTCCCACATCACATAGCTCACATTCCTTGCCTGCCACTGATTTGCTGCTCAAGGAGTCCAGAGGCTCAGGATGGAGGTGCAAAATGCATTTGCAAATTATAAGAAATTTAGCACATACCCAAAAAATGGCAGCACAGTGTTAACATTGCTCATCCATTAAATGGAAGCCTTATCTAGCCTGCAAACTTTAAGGTAGAATTCCCAAGCAAATCCAGCCTAGCAAATAAAAAGACACAATCTAACACATCTGCATAGTACCAGGTTAGGAAAGGCTGGCCTAAGTATGTGATACTTTAAATTTCTCAAGCAAGCTGCTCAGCTTTTGTTCCGGAAAGTGAACATTACAGCAGATTTGTGGAACCAGTGGCCCTCAAGCTGATGCCAGATTATAGCTTGCACTGCCCAGCTTACTGACCATGTTATCCTAGGCTGATGGAAGTTGGGAGACTAACAGTATCTGAAAGTCCAGAACTCTCCCAATTGTACTTTTAAGAATTTGCAAGATGGTTCTACTTGTGTAGGTACTATATTAGCATTTTAAAATTTACACTGTTTCCTTTGTTTTAATTCAGTATTTAGTAATCTGAACATAAGATACATTCCATGGTTTTAGAAATTTGGAATAAAAATTAAACAACTTTTTGAGGGAGTCAAGGAAAGTATAATTTTTCTCAATAAAGTTTAATAAATGTGTGATTTTTTTTCTTTGCATCAACTGATGTAAAATTGTTGGCAAAAGGTTTAATCAGGCAGAATATTCAGAAGGTATGTGTTACTTCCATATATATGCAGTTTGGCTTAAATATTTTAATACTGTCATACCTACAAGTGCTGAACATAAATACACACAAACACTTAAGGCTAATGCAATAAAAAGAGTGGATGTGTGAATTAAAAGAGATTCCTTACATAAAGAACAAATGTACCTCTATGTGACCTTCATCCCATGCTCAGCAGATATGACATGCGACATGAAGAAAGAAATACAAGATCAGCTAAGAGGACGAAAGCTAGATTGATAGGGATTAATTAGCTTGTTGTCATGGAAATTGTGGTTGAATAAATCTAACACAATTTGCTCTCTGATATATTTTCAATATAAAGACGGAACAGAGAGGAGCAATACTTGTATAGGCTTCAATACTCATTCAAGATAATTAGCTTATTTTAGTATTTTCTCCCTTATCTTGACAATACAATGCAAAGAGCAAGTGAAAAGTTAGTTAGCTGATTTATACCCTGCTGTCAGGGTATAAAGGGCAGTTTTCAAAGAGGGTAGTTTTCAAAAAGGTAAAATTACAGTACTGAAAAATAGTAAAGTATAAAGCATACATCTGATTAAGAAAATGTCACTAGTATCAAGATATAAAGTTTGTAAGAGAATATGAACATATGGTTATGATGCAATAACAATCAAGATGTACTATAGGCTCAGTTTTCAGGATTTCAAAGTGGAACCCACCCTGGGTAGATGGGTAGGGCCACCTAAGCAACTTTTTAAATAAAGCAGAATCAGTTCTGCAATGAGCTACTGCAGTCTGTTTATGTAAACAGACAGGAAGCAGTGATCTAAGTAAGTATTCTTTATTCTGGGCTAATTAGCAAAGGATAAAGTGGTCTTGGCATGCCCAATTGCACAAAGAAATGAAGTATTAGCATGATTCTAACTGTGAGGAGTCTTAATACAGATCATTTTTTAAATTCTTCTTTTAATGCACATTCTCTTCACTGAGGAGAATGTAGGTACTTCCCACAGCTATATTTTGCTATTCTTTTTCAAACTCCCTATACAAAGCTGTATTTTTCCTTTATTGTTTACATTGTAACTTGCAAAAGAAAAGAGCTGGGCCGGGAAAACCCTTTCAGTCTAAGCACCTAATTCCAGTCAAGGAAAGATCCATCAATGGTGCACTGCCAAAGGCAAAGTGGCAGAGATTTTGGCACTGGGTGTGATTGCCCATTCAAAGCCTACTCAGAAAAAAGCAGAAGAGGATTCCTGCACAGGGCCTGCCTGCTCTCCTGCAGGGGATCGCCTTTATCTTTTATCTATAATCAGCAGCTGATAAGACCCAGGAATGTTTTCCTGCTGCATAGTAACAAAGCCTTCCTCTCTCACTGAGCTGCATATAAATGCTCTCCTCAGTAGTTGACTGGAGCTGGGCTACTTCTGTCCTACAGGCCAGAGGTTCCCCTTCCATTTAGTCAAGGCTCTGAGAGTGGGAAATGGAAGTAGAACTGATATACAAAACATCACTTTATCACTTTTTCCCTTTCCTAAACTGGATCCCTGCATCACACAGCATCATTCTCTAAAATGCATGAATGACTGCTGTTCAGAGAAAGAGCCCAGATGTCCCACTGGAAACAAACAAGTTCTCTGGCATGCCTAAAAGGGATTTCCTGACCATGCTTAATTCTGCACAAAAGATTCTTGTACTTTAGAATTAGGATGCTGAACAAGAATTAGGATGTGGACACGTGGAGTAGGGAAAATGTTTGGGTACATTACTACAGAACCAGCGGCAAACAGGGTGGCATAATTGTTAAAGTGCTGGAATGGGACTTGGGGTACCTAGCTGCTAGTTTCTACTCACCATGAAGATCACTGGGTGACTCTGGACCTGTCCCTGACTTTCAGCCTAACCTACCTCACATTTATTTATTTATTTATTTATATTGTGATTTATATCCTGCCTTTTTCCTCAAGGGCTCAAGGCAGCTTACATCATTCTCCTCCTCCATCTTATCCCCACAACAACAACCCTGTGAGGTAGGTTGGGCTGAGAGTCTGTGACTGGCCCAAAGTCACCCAGTTGGCTCCATGGCTGAGCGGGGACTAGAACCCTGGTCATCTGAGTCCCAGTCCCATGCTCTTAACTACTACACCACACTGGCTCTCAACATGGATGTTGAAAGGATAAAATGAAAGAAGAGGATTCTGTGAAGTGCTTTGAGTTTGGTGCAAGTAAAAGATGGGATATAACTTTAATAAATAAATTTTTAAAACACAGATATTCCATTCAGCTACAATGGCCAATAAATTGATAAGTAACTCTTCTATGAATTTCCCCTTAAATCATCTAAGCTAGTGGCACTGAATGCTATAAAATAATTGCTACCTTCTTTTATCAATTCTAAATTAACTTCCAGTCAATTGCACTGAATAGAGCAAAGTTGAGGGATATTTCATGTTCTTGGGTGTCTCCTGCCAATCTTATCTGTGTCTATTCAGAAGCAAGTCCCACTGAGTTCAATGGGACTAATTTCCAGGTAAGTGGGTAAAGGACTGAAGCCTAAGTCATCTTTCTTCTAAGTAAGAATCCCTAAGTAATAATAACTATTTGAAAGTTGTTCATCCCTTTTGATCTGGTTTGCACCTTTTCCAGCTCTATGGCATCTTTTTGAAGATAGGTAGAACAGAACTGTATACAATATTCCAAATGCAGGGTATATTAAAGCATCACCGCACTGTCAATATTTTCACCTCCTTTCCAAATAATTCCTAGTGTGGAATTTGATTTTCCCTACTTTTATTCGACATTTTCATCTAATATCTATCCTGACTTCAAGATCTTTGTTAATCACAGCCAGCTGTAATATCAGAGCATAAGTGATTTATTTTTGTTTTCTTTTTTTCCTCAACACACATCACTTTGCATTTACACCGGACTTCATTTGCCATTGTTTTACCTCATCTAATCAGTTCAAAGAGATTGCTCTGAAACTCTTTACTTTTATGCTTGATTTTTCACCATCCTAAGTAATTCAGCTTCATCTCTACAAGTGTGCAATTTTATTGCTCACCACTGAGGAATAAACACTGGTCTACTGCAATCCTTGGGGACCCCATTACTTCTCTCTAGTATGCTTACTGTTCATTCATTCATACACTCTACTTGTTATTCTTTAACAATTTAATCTGTAAAGTCATCCCTCCTCTCATTCTACAGCTTCAAAGTAACCCATAAACTCTTGGAGAAGGACAGAAAGTCTAAATATACAAAATCACAAAATCATCCTGTTTAATGACATGCTGAAAGAATACTAAAAGTTTGGTGAAACAAAATTCATCTTTACAGAAGCCATGCTAATTCTTTAAAGGCAAGGCTTATTCTTCCATATGTTTAATATAAATTTTACTATTCATTCCTAACAGTTTATTTCAAATGGACATTAGGCTAATAGGTATGTGATTTTCTGGCTATCTCCTGGATTGCTTTTTAAAAACTGGTATGGTATGGACTGCCTTCCAATTTTTCAGCAAGGAAGACTTGATTACAGCCTGCATAATTTTGTTAAAAGCTTGAAAATTTCATGTTGGGGGGGAGGTGAATTTCTAACTCTTAAGTAGGACTTTTATGGCAAATATGCAGAGTTACAAAATCCTGGTCTGGGTCAGATTTTAGCTAGCTATATTTGCAGAGAGATCAGGAGACTCAAAGGAAACCTCTAAGCATTCTGCTCTATCACAGCAAGAATCAAACAGACAAAACCATTATCAAAGTGGCAGCTCAGGTCCTCAACAAGGCTTCTCTCAAGGCCCATGCAGAGATGGGAACAGAAGTCTCAGCAGGGGTTACAAGACTCATACAGACACCAGAAAGAGGCAAGTTGAAGGCCAAGGTTAAACAGTGAATCTCCAGTAATGTTAGGGGGAGCAGAGCCAAGCCTCAGCCAAAACTGTCTAACTGTTCATGAAGAACAAGAAGCTTTTAGAAGGAGGTATAAGCTGGTAAAATAATCAAATGTAAAAGCTGACTGAAATACCCGTGTTAATTACTTTTACAAACATGAATCTATTCTTATACATATTTATTCCTGATGATGACACAGATACATAAGATAAGCAAATATACACGTACAGACATCAACAAACTCAAGTGATAGCTTAGTAATCCACACTGCTGGCGCCATATTTAAAAAGAACAGCGCAAAAACTAATAAAGCCAATCGGTGTGGCACAAGATTCTACCTTCTTGAGTGATCTAGATAAGGTTACATTTTTGAGAATCAGAATGCCAATCTTATGTCAAGCAGAACAAAACACACATAAACAGACCCTGAAACATTGGAAATCTCCAGAAAAGCAAAGCAAAGCTGAAAGGATATAAGCCTAGTAGATCCATAGATTTAAATCTGTATCTGTTCAAATCACATAAAAAGCTAAAGCCTCTGCATATCCAGCTTACCAACCCTGCAGTGGCTTAGCTGTGCTTTTTTTCCTCCAGTACCAAAAGTGAGCCCAGCTGGAAGAAAAGGGCCTGGGTGGCAGTAAGCACTGCAGGGAACAGCAAGCAAGGAAGCAGACTCTACGTGTCCCACTTGTGCCCACTTTGTCCTTTAAATTGGATCTTACTGTTTATAAATGATCGGGGCAGATCCAAGCTTAAACACTTAGGTTTGCTGCTGCAGTCTGACAAAAATCCATCTCTGCTTGGAGTTGTACTTTCAAGTTGTCTTAGCATTTTGAACCTGCTGAATTAATTTGCTGTATGTTCTGCTTACAGTATGCTTACACTGTGACCATGCACCATGGGTAACACCCCTCCTGCTCAAAATACAGCCAGCACGGTAAAATGGTTAAGAGAATAAGCTGCAAATCAGGAAGTCCACATAAGAAATTCACTAAGTTTATGAAATACACGCACACACAAACATGGACACCAGCACCTCCTGATAGGACAGCAAGATCTATTGAAAGGAAGAAAACATGGCATTCTAAAAATATGGTTGTGGTCTATACTAATGTTTCCCAAATTAAAATCACTGACCTGGGAATTTGCTGTCTGTCCCTTCTGTGTTGATGGGAAGGGTCTGTAATGAAAATGTAAGCCCATTCAGCCGAACAGGCTCATGTTGCACCACCGAATCTGGGATTCTGGGTCCCCTGTTACATGGAGCTCTGCTATGCTTACCCATTCAGTACATGCCTTCCCCTTCCATGTGCATGTCCCTGCCTTCCTCCATGTGATTTTAAACTGAATGCCTGAATAGGGTATACTGGGGAACATGTGATACTAGGGGAGCACAGTTATAAAAGATGCATTAAAATTACTCAACTGAGCAGTGGGAAGCAATAGAGCATACAAAAAGACAGAGAGATGAAGGAAATACAAGTTGGGTGTGATGGACAGTAAAAGGAATGCAAGGAGTTTAGAGATTGACATCATGCATGTATAAAGCTAGTTTCAGAAGTTGAAGGCATCACCAAGAGGACAGGCAGTAGGACTGAGATGCTACAACTTTTACAAGCAGCAATGGGTATCAAGAGGTTAATGCAGGCATTTCCAAACAAATAAACAAGATGACGTGCATACAGAAATATGTTCTGCCATTTCCTTTCACTTAGCCACCTTTCCACATCTTGCAGCATCCTCTGCACTTCCTCAGTTTTTACTGTTTACTTTCATTATCTAGGTGTCACATTTGTATTTTCAGATATAAAATTTGCACAATACATTTATTCTGTGTTTCCCTTATACATTTCCCTTCTGACATTTTAGTGGACAAGTAAAGCAAGTGCTGAATAATGAGGCCACAGAAGATTTGAATCCTTCACAGAGGTCTGACAACTAAACAAATAAATAAACTAATCAGTTGGCAACTGATTCAATCAGTAACAAGTACTACTGTATAGCACTCATCTGCTGCTCAGAATCACTGAAAAAGAAGTTGGAAGAGAAAGGGTTTTTAGGAAACTGATCTGCAGGTTACAAACCACAGCCAGGGGGGAGAGGAGAGGATTCTTAAATTTCTTTCCATTGTGGTCATATGTAAAATCCAGCAGTTGTGTGCAAGGTGTTGAAGTCGATTATAAAAGAAAATCTTTCCCCTTCCTGGCTGCAGCTCGGGAGGACAAGAAAGTCTCCCAGGCTTATTACCGCAGATTTGAAACAGCTGTTGCATATTGCCTGGACAGGACCCTCTACTGCTGAGCCCTGATGTTGGCTGTACACCTTTGGGGTTAACCCAAGGGCCAGGACCATTCCCCTAACATCATATTGATTGACTTTTGCAGTTGGGCTGGTTTTTCCTCTTACAATTGGCCCACATGCCTAGGGATCTGAAGCCAACTAGGGGAAGCCAAAGAAACTCCAATTGCTGTGGTCTGGGTCAACAAGAAGATGGTGTTGGAAGGGCTAACCAGCTTAGGAGAACATAGCCTGGGCAGTCAATAGCTGTGCTATGTTCTGGCCTTCCTCTCAACTACAGATTTGGTGGCTGCCATAGCAGCAAGCTCTTGGGTCTCCAGACGATGCTCTTAAATGACATACCAGTTCATAGTAAGAGTCTCTTATGCATGAATTAAGGTGGCCAAATCTAGCATGCATAACCAAAACCTGGGTTGATCCAGGGAGAAGCTAAGTCTCTCTCAGCTCTCCCTACTAGGGTACTTGGTTCAGCATCAGGGTACTATGAGCATTAGCATGGTTGCTGTGATCTATAGGAATTCCATCACCCTCTTCAGGTTGCCTGATTCAGGTTGAATACTGTTTGGTCAGATGGCCATACTGGGGGCAAACACCCACTCCACTGCTCAACAGATTCTCTATCGTGGAGTTAACAGAAGTGAGATTGGAAGTGCTGTTGAGGTTCTGGGAGATGTCAAGATTCATACTAAGAGCACCTTGTCTTGGGCAGCACGGGACTTCATCATCTCCATGGTGGCCGTGGAACTCCCTCAGTAAGTCATTGGTCCAAAACAAGAAGCTAGGTATACTCCATGCTTGGTTGTTTCAACTGGACATAAATGGCGATTTGAACTGGGAGACTTTTTGTCCTGGTCCGATCATTATCTTCTGAGGCTTAAACTTACGGTCTACCCACAGAACGTAACAGATCCAGTTGGGTTCCAAAGGACTCTGGGGAGGACTCTGGCTGATAGAACTGGCTTTCTTGTCAAAATCCTGTTTGATTGCAAAAATGACCCAGAGTTGAAAGTATTGCTCATAAGTGATCTCTCCAAAGTAGAGCCTGAACTGCTCCAGTATACTCCAGAGCTGAGAGCAATCACATAAAATAGAAGATGGCTTGAAGAAGTACTTCATTTATCTGTGCTAAATTTCCCATCAATCAGCTTCATGCAATGGCCCCAAGTATGTATGTATGTATGTATTTAGAGCATTTGTGTGCCGTCCATCACATAGCCTCAGGACGGCTTAAAAAAATAAAATAAAACATAATACAGATAAAATCCAGATCCAGAGTATCCAAGTATCATGGGATAGAAAGAAGAATGTCTCCATCTCCATTTTTCCCATACCATGTATTATTTTAAACATTTTAGGTGCCTTTCTCTGTACTTCTTCCAACTTGATAATGTCCTTTTTTCAGATAAGGCAACCAGAACTTTACACAATATTCCACCTGTGGCTGCACCAAAGATTTGTAGAAGAGGAGTATGATCTTGACAGTTCTATTTTCAAATCTGTTCCTAATATGCCTAACACAGGATTTCCCTTTTTCACAGCAGCTGCACACTGGACTATTTTCATCGAGCTGTCAACCTCTACTCTAAGATCCCTTTCTTGATCAGTCATTGGTAGCTTAGATCCCATCAGGCTATACTTAAAGTTGGATTTTTTTTGCCCCAGTAAGCATTCTTTTACACTTGCTTACATTGAACTGCATTTGCCATTTCTAGGTCTGTTGATTTCTACCAGCTTGGAGAGATCCCTTTAGATCTCCTCACAATCTCTCTTGGTTTTAACCAGTCTAAAGAGTTTGGTACCATCAGCAAACCTGCCCCCTTCAATGCTTACTCCTTATTTCCAGTTCATCTTCATTAGATGAGCTTGTAGATATGCTAGATGAGTGTCTGGCTACAAAAATGGACTGGATGAGGGCTAAAAAATTGAAACATAATCCAGACAAGAATGGCATGCTCTTACCAGGTTGTTTTTCTGACTGAATGGCAGGCACTAAGCCTGTTTTAGATGGGGCTACACTCCTCCTGAATGAGTGACTTTGTAGATTAGGGATTCTCCTGGAGCCAATGCTGTCTCTTGAGGAAGAGGTAGCATCAGTAGCATGGACTGCCTTCTGCCAACTTCAGTTGCTAGCCTAGCTGTGCCCATCTTGGCTGGGATAACCTGGCTTTAGTTGTCTTATGCTCTGGTAACTTCCAAGCTAAATTACTTCAATGCACCCTATGTGGGGCTGCCTTGAAGATGGTTCAGAGGTTGCCGCTTGTACAAAATGCAGCCAGACTGATAACAGAGACCTGAAGGTCTGAACATATAACACACATTTCATCCACTTGCACTGACTGCTTAAACAATTCCAAGCCTGATTCAAGCTACTTGTAAACTACAGTTATTATCCAAGGCTGCATTCCAGGTACTGCCTTCAAGAATGACTCAGAGGCAGACAAGAAGTGGGAGGGCCTTTTTAGTGGCAGCCTCCCAATTTTGGTGCTATATTAAGTCTTTTTTCTCTTAGCCACTTGGCAGCATATGATAAGTTTCTTAACCAGGTCTTGATTTTTTTTTCTTGGTATTTAGTTTTAGATCTAAAATTAAAAACTAAAAACTACAATGTAATTTGTTTTAGATCTCTTCCCTTCCCTCTCCCTCTACCTATGTATATCTTTTATTTATACATCTGAATATAAAGGTTTTTTCTACTATAATTTAAGGCTTTAATCTTTGTAAACCATCCAGAAAACTTCATGTACTGGCCTGTACAGAAATGTCAAAAAGGAAATAAAAATCAAGCCATTAAATGAATTGGTCTTATCTAACAAGGAAACTTTAAAACAGGACAACAATGTGATATGTTGGCGACATACAGGTATGTGAGGGGATGTCACATGGAGATGGGTAGAGACCTGTTCTCCCCTGCAGAGGAAGGCAGGACGCGCTCTAACGGAGCAAAGCTCAGGGAACCAAAGTTCCATTTGGATGCCAGGAAGCACTTCCTGACAGTTAGGACCCCAAGGGTGTGGAATGGGCTTCCACAAGAGGTTGTTGAGGCCCCATCGGTGAGGGTGTTCAAAGATAGGCTGGACATGCACATGGTGGGCATGTTGTGAGCGGAGCCAGCTGGTGCCGGAGGTCAGACTAGATGGCCCGGGAGACCCCTTCTGATTCGCGCTGTTTCTATGTTTCTAATATTTAAGAGATGCCTCCTGTTCAGAGCCAAATTGTGTCTCTTCAAAAAACTATGTCATAGCTCTATGTTATGTTTCAGCGTTCAGTCCAGCCCTTTCTGGGCTATAATATTTCAGGTGAGAGGTTTCTATACATCAGAGTGCTGTGATGGCAAGAATTCTACTCCATGATCAAGCGGAGGACAGAGAATATTCCTTGACTGAGCTTTCTAAAATGTAAGATGGGCATGAGAGAAGTGCATTATGAAGAAGCATTTACAATTTACAAGAAATGCTACAATTTAGAATGGATTGTTACCAAACAGTATTTCTAAATGTGTAAATTTGCTTATAAATATGAGCTAATGGTCTTTGAAGACTAGTACTCAGTGAAATCAGAGTCCACCAGAAGTTCTACAAACACATCAGATTTAGAAATAGTTATAGCAATGCAGCAATATTTATACATTTCAAGCATACACAGTGACTTGTGCATGATTAAAGAGATCTCAAGATGTCACCAGGAATTACTTCTATCCCAAGGTATCTTTTCTTATGTCCATAAGGGATTCTTTTCTAACCCCCTTCTGTTTTTTCAAGTGACACAGAGCTGTTAATGCAGCAAGGACCTCCTTCTCAAAATCAAGATAGGTGACAATACATGGCTTCATGTCCAAGTCCGTTGGTGATAGCTGGCCAGCCTAGCAACAACCATGGTCAAGTAGTTTCATAACATTCAGTGATGCAAATTTTTAAGACAAAATAGCTAGAAGCAGCCAAGATTAGCTTCTGAAGATATAACTACTTCTGCTACAAATGACCCAATAAACTAATACCAAAATAAAAAGTCTACACGCTTCTCATTTAAACTTGGTAAAACTCACCTGGATCTATTCTAACAATGCTGAGTTACTGATTGGGTCAAAAATGTAGGACATGCTTTGCTCACTACCTTTCTTATCTTTTAGCCTGTAATCCTATAGGAATGAGCCTATATTACTAAAAATAATTCATATTTTCTATTTCTAAACCTGTTTGTTTGAGTATTTAAACCTTTTCGCTTCTTCTAACCTTCTTCTCAAAGTATGCAGAGACAGAAAGACATCAAGTGAGAAGTGTCACACTAGTACCATAAAAAATACGAGAATTTGTCAGCTTCTGTTTCAGCAGACAAAGCAAAATCTACTGAAAGGGAAAAGAGCAGATTAAAAATAGACTCAAGAACTTCAACCCATTAAAGTAATAGCCAAACAATATATATTTACTTGGCTGATATATACTGTGTACTAGGTGGAACGAATGAAAAGTATTTATACAAGCATAGAAATAGCTGGTGGTAATTAAAGCACTGGCCTAAGTTTTGAATACCTTCTGCTAAGAATATATGGGCTCCTGGGAAATGCATTAATCCATTTTCAGTGACAAAATTTCACCTGTAAAGAACTAGCCATTACGAGTATATGCCAGTCTCCTAAATTTCTGCCCTGTGCAGCATCAGTGATGACACTGTCATCCAGTTAGGTATTTAGAACTCTTCCATCCAAACATGATCAATAGTGAGGTGCACAAATGTTTGAAAGCAAGAAATCCCTCATTTCAATTTCTTTCAAATGCTTAATATTTTCCTTTGGGGAAGCAACTTATGTTTTATTGTAATGATTTCTATTTGCTTCTGGAGCACAACTCATGCTCTTCAATTACTTTTAGTAGATTGTGTAATTATTAGCAGGAATGGATTTTGGTTAGTCTGTGTTCAGTTTACTTATAAGGTTTCCACTTACCTTCAGGTAAAGAACCTGGCTTATGAGAATATGCAGAGCTTTTCTTGCTGCTTTCACTGTTCACAGACAAATTGGACTGGATTTTTCTGTGCATTTTTTGAGACACAGGCGCTGAGAATTTCCTGCTGTCTGAAGCACCATGTTTGACTCCATTGTGAAATCTGCTTCCATTACTTAGACCTACATGACCATTTAGGATTTTGCCAGTTTCGTCCTTACACTTTTCAAGTGGCAAAGGAGTTGCTTGAGGCAAACGCTGAGGTTGTGCTTTAAAGAGGGAAAAATGAAAAAAGAAATGTTAATTGGTATCTGTGCAGGGTAGGCCCTTCCTTTTCTTTAGACAATGACAAGTTAACAGAAATGAAATCTTGCATACAATGGAGAATACTATTAACTTATCACACTTTAAGTATGAAAATTTGGGAAAACTCTTATTTAAAGATCATTTCCTGTTTTATTATCTTGTTGTCTTTAATGCAAGGTTCTCCCACTCCCAACCTACAGAGCAAGGAGACTGGAATTGAAACCCCAAGGCAAATGAGTCTTAAGGACAACGTTAATGGGAACTGGCAGAACTCTGAGTAGGGTAGACTAAAGTTTCCCTTTAAAAATAGATTAAAGCAACCATCAGGGGAAGGAAACAGTGGACCACACTGTAAATCTTTGGAAAATTAATCATCACCCTTTACACATTTGTCCCAAACTAAACCATCAATTTCTAAAGATGCCATTTAGCCCAATGGGAAAAAAAATTCTTCAACAGGATAGGCATCAATATTTGGAGGGAAAAGTTAGATCAAAAAGATGCCATGAAGCAGAAAGGGTTGAAATGCTTCCTTCCTCCAGTGTTATGTCCTTAATCTAATTAAGGGTTCACCAAATTTGGGTTTTTGGTTTTATTTGAGACAATAAATTTGAAGATCTAATTACAAGTTTCTCTCATCTGTTTATGTTTGGCCCCAAGGGATAAGCAAATGCAGACCTAAGTACAATACGCCAATCACATAAGACATTACATAGGTAGAGAAACACCCTAGCTATGTTTTCCCATTAGGAGAGTATTTGGAAGAGCACTAGCAGACCGCTCTGTAAACTTAAGAACTATAAAGCAGTTATACTGCTGGAACTTCCATTGGATTCTCCTCTGGAGCATAATTCAAAACTTAGCTTTGGCTAGCGCAATGTCATTTGAGTTAGCAGAATGGTATAGTATGTGTGACCATCCTGCCTTCTTTATTGCTTGTATTGAATAAAAGGTTAAGGGAAAAGCATCTACTCACAGTTTCTAGAATATTAGGAACAAAAGTGAATTAGCAAGCCCAACTCTTTTCTTAAACCATGAGGATATCAGGAAAAGTTTCCTCACTGTCAGAATAATACAGCAGTGGAACCAGCTGCCTAGAGAGGTGGTGGGCTCTCCCATACTAGAGACATTCAAAAAGAACCTGAACAGCCATCTAAGTGGGATGGTGTAAACTGGTAACCTGCAACAGCAGGGGGTTGGGCCTGATGGCCTCCATGGCCCCTTCCAACTCCACTATTCTATGATTCCATGATTCTATGACTGTTTGTTATTGTCAAACAGATAATTTTGTTGTAGGAAAACCAGAGTCATGTAGAGTTCATCTTAAAAATTACTGTGAGGAATTTAGTCTTAAACAATAGAAAAGAGCACAAGCCTAGGAAAGAACAAATAATCCTAGCCAAAACAGGATTCTCTAAACATGGATTAAAAATTGACCTGCATTATTTTATTTTATTTTTTGCTAAATTTTTAGACTTTATTTAAGATGGTAAGTTCCCAAGGCTGTTAAATTTTATCTAAAGTAAAAATGGCAGGTTTAATACAGTGATGCTAAAACCCACAATAATTAAAATAAAACTAGCTGGTTGACAAAAGTGGAGCATAAGGGAAAAGGACAGTAAGTGTTCACCATTACTAATGGAAAAGCAAAACCCTAAAGAACCCCATAGGATCATTCCCACTGGGAGGCAGATGAGCCTTCTGATATTCCATCCTGAAATATGTAATCCAGGTAGGTGCTGAGGCATCACAAAACAGCGCACTGTACCAACAACCCCAAAGGAGCAGAGGATACAATGAGTGATGGTATCAAAAGTCGCAAAGGAGAATCACAAACTCCTTCCCTTCCCAGTTTAAACTGTCAACTAGGACAAACACTGGCATTTTCAGCCCAAAACAAGTTCAGATATTTGCCCAATAAGGTTCTGGACAATTACATCTGTCCAAAAGGACTTGAAGTCCTGCAGCACTACCCACTTGATTGCCCTGCCCTTCAGACTGGATGGTAACAGGTAAAACAGAAAGGTCATGACAGAGTTTCTTTTAATTTTCTTTTCCTTTTTAAAAAATCAGGGACCTGAGCATCATTCCTTTAAGAAGACAAGATTAGACCCCTCAACTAAAGAGGCATTCATTACTGATAGATAGGGCAGCCTTAATAAGTCAAGCAGGAGATGTGTGAAACAGGCAGGTCATGTCATACACTTCCTGCAGTAGTTGTCACCATGGTCACAAAAAATCAACTGAACATATTCAAACTGCTTTTATTAGAAACTAAACTTGATTTCTCATACAGATCCAGATACACATGTACCATTCATTTCAGAATGAATCCAAATGACTCTTTTTCTTTTTCTTTTTTTTTGCAAAATGTTGAGCAAACTCATCATGGTGGGATACCAGAATGGCTTTAAAGTTCACATGCTAACATTTACAACTTCTTTATGACCATCACAGAACTGGCCTTCAAATGGAGTCTAAACTGTGTTCAATCAGATTTGCCATGAAACTTCTACCTCTTCAGCTGCAGAATAATCCCAACTACTTCATTTCCAGCAACTCTTCACTAAAATTCAGAGCAGGTTCTGCTTTGATCAGAAAAAGCAAATCTAGGGCAAATCATGTAAACCACCCAGATCAACTTCCAAAAGGCTGACCATGCTTCAACATTATCAGCTGAGAACCCCCTAAGCACAGTCAGGACCAACCCAATCCATCAGCTTCTGAGGACAAAACAGCTTAATGACGCCCTACCTGAGCAAAGCTTCCCAAATCCTATTAATTCCAAGCTAACTAAGATGTATCTAAAACAAAGTCACTGAAAGTTTTTCTACTCACAAGGGCCCATTTTCATATGTAGCCCAGACATGATACTGAAAGGATCTAAAGACTATCTTGGGCTCAATATACACTGTGACAGCCTCCTGATTACCGTATTTTTCACTCTATAAGATGCACTTTTCCCCCCCTCAAAAGTAAGGGGAAATGTCTGTGCATCTTATAGAGTGAATGTGTGTGTGCCCGACACCCGAGACACTGCCGGCCCGCCTGCACCACATGGCACCACCTGGCCGGCACGCGCTCGGTGCGCCCTGCTCCGCCCCCCCCGGCGCAGGTGAGAGCTGTGCCACTCAGGGGGAGAGGTACAGAGGAGGAGCCGCGGGCTTTAACCCACCAGCCGCACAAAGAGATGGACTGCTCACCCCCACCGCCTGGGAACTGCTCACCCCCACCGCCTGGGAAGACCTGCTGCTGCTGCGCCACCTGGCACCACCTGGCCGGCACGCGCTCAGCACGCCCTGCTCCGCCCCCCTCCTCCGCGCAGGTGAGAGCTGTGAATCACAGGCTGATGTGTGTTTTCAAATGGCAACCCGTCTTTTAATGAAGCCCATGGGGAAGTGATGGGGAATGTGCCTGTGATTATCAGGAAGCTTTCCATGGATCAGTTATCTGTTAGTTGATCAGACACATTTTTTTAGGATCAGTGGATATTTGAACAGCATTACCTTCGTGTATGAAGTTTA
Source organism: Varanus komodoensis (assembly GCF_004798865.1). Taxonomy (NCBI): domain Eukaryota; kingdom Metazoa; phylum Chordata; class Lepidosauria; order Squamata; family Varanidae; genus Varanus; species Varanus komodoensis. The sequence continues at coordinate 8,677,782 of NW_025335408.1, read as the reverse complement.
TTCTTCAAAGGCTACTTAGTCCGCTGTGTGTTTGATTTACCATAAAATATCTCATTTTTTATCAGAAGTTTTTTTCTATTATTTACTAGTAGGTCAGCATGGACATTACTGGCTTTTTTAGATTTGTTATTGAATTGTCTGCAGCAGCTCTTGTATAACTGGTGTAGATTGTGGATTCCTTCAATAATTCCACTACTAAGAAAGTGATGTCAGTGATTGTGAGCAACAGAGCTTCATAAATTCTGACTCTGTTCTATGGGTTCAACGAAAACTAGAAGAGTACTCGAACTTTAAAGTCTCTTTTTTGTTAATGACAGTGATGATGGTTCTTAATGCCACTGTTGACTGCTGTTCACTTTACAAGGTTGAAATACGGTATTACTGTATTCTGTTATAGTTTATTAAATAGTTTAGTAAACCATTTGATTCAGAATATTTTTCTTGTTTTCCTCCTCTAAAAACTAGGTGCGTCTTATGGTCAGGTGCGTCTTATAGAGCAAAAAATACAGTACCTTGGTTGCTGTAAAGTCCTAAACTATGCTTGACAGGAGTAGGGGTTGCTTGGCATATAAGTCCCCCAAGATCATGGGAGTCTCCAACAGGTATTCAAGACCACCTCTATGAGCTGTCAAAGCAGCAGGGTATGACATACAGCAGCAACACCTGAGTCTGGTCCTGGTACCAATATAAGATAGACATACCCAATAAAGATATTTTGCTAGGCTGAATGTCACTGAATGATGACATTAGTGAAGAGAAGCAGGAAAATGCCCTGGACAAAGCTGAAAGTTCTAGATGACAGGAAACAAGTCGCAGCCACTTTAAAAATTCCCCTGCAGTACCTAATCAGAGTTGACACTATATATGTAATCAATTAATATATGATTTTGCTGTTCAAGTTCAGTAAAAGGTACAGAATTGGGAAGGACACAAGGTGCAGCCTCCTAATCAAATAGTGGGACTTCATGGATCCAACATTCAATTTTAAAAAATAAGCATGCACAGTAAGACACCATGATCTTTAGCAAAACTTCATACTTTAAAGAAGACAGAATGGCTAGGAGGATTTCGTACTACCCATCATCCTCCTAGTTGAAGAAAACCTCACTGTACACAGAAAGCATTTTTCTTAACTGTAAACAAATTTCTCATTTGTAAGAATGTCAAAAGCACCTTATCTAAACCATTAAAAAGGGGAAAAATGTGTGCCAAACTGACTGGACCAGCAGAACAAGTATAAAGTGCATCTGACAGACAAACACAGTGGCTCTACAAAACTTGGTTTCTTTTTTGTTTTTAGGCCTCATGACTAACTAGAAATATGTGGACAAGCAGGTTAGTAAAATGCACACACAATACTGAAAATATTTAACCATACTCTTATTTTCAAGGCTGGTAACTAATGCAATTCTTTTGACTGACTTGGTCCTTAGAACATAAGAACAAAGCTTCACTCAGTTGTAGAAGGATAATGTTAAAGTACCTCCAAGAAAGTACAAGTTCTTTGGCAATTCACTGATAAAAAGGGAATCTCCAAAGGTATTAGTAGAAACTTAAAGTGTGATAGTCATTTTTATAGAACACTATTTTTACATGTGTGGGCAGACAACTTACTCAAGCACTGGCATAGAATGAAATTCAACCTTCCCTATTCCTATGCAAGACTAGTTTGATCTTGTTCTATTTTCATCCTATGCAGGTATTAATAAAGAGATAATAATTTCAGGGATGTGAAAGCATCTTGCCAGGTAACAGCCTGACAAATGGAAATATTACTTGGAATTCTTGGATATAAAATGTTATGCTTCGTCAATAACTCAGTTGTTGGGAGAACCTCTATCATTCGTCAATAAATAAGTAGAGAGAACACAGGAAGAATTCTGTAAATCTAAATGACAAAGCAATCAGAATTGACAGTTATGACCTTTAGAATCTAGCAAAATTGGAAGTGGTTGTTTGCAACTGTTTATGTTTTAGTACTATGTGTTTCATATGTGACACATCCTATTTTCTGCATTAAATATCAGGTCTCGTTTGTCAATTAAAGGGCAATGGAAAATCTTGCAGAACCCAAACTATGCCAAATTATTTGTTTTAGTTAATTTTATCATTTTTACCAGAATCAAGAGATAAATTCTACTCCCAAAGTACTCTTATTTCAGTCTTTTAACATTAACATACAACTTTTTAGCTGACTGGCTTTAGAGTATTCACATATGATATGTAGGTCAAATCAAAAGTGAATAAAACCCCCAAATGTATTAGTTATACCAATTTAAATTTATTTTAACTTTATTGATAATTTTTCACTAGGGAGACTTGAGTCTTATGGTTAAAATACACTTGAAACCAATTAGGAGCCATATAACTGCATTCTAGTATAAAGAATAAAAAGCATTTGACAGTTTTTAAGATTAAGTCACAACCATTCAGTTTAACACAGAAATGTTTTTACCTTATTTTTAAAGGTTGTGTATATCTTAAAAGGGGGGGAAAGAAAAAGAAAGGAAGGTGTAACATGGGAAATGACACAATGCTTTCTGAAAACACGGTGATACCCAGGGACACTCTCTCTCCCTTTAATGATCCGCTGCTCTCATTCAGCTGTCTTTCTTTTCTTTCTTTTTAAAAAATCTTTACATATGTGACAGCTCTCAAAAGTAGACCATAGACCATCTGGCATTTTCAGAGGTGTAACTTGTGCAAATTCAGCTCTACTGGGAACACAATGCTATCTTCTGCCTGTGTTATAAAAGATACAATAGAATGTAGAACTTATGAGTTGTTTTGAATTATTCATTTTTTGCCTGTATATTCAAGAAATTTTACAAACTCTGCATTTTGTACTACATAATCACATGCGTTAAAGGTACAAAGAAACTTTTTGACACCTCTTTTCTACTGAAAGATGGCATTTTGTTTGATATGTGAACATTCAGTGTCTGTTATATCATTCTAAACACACGATGTGCTGCTACAAAAGACCCATTTTTACACAATGTATGAGCAAAATTTTATTCTTGTTATTCAGTAACTAATGCAATACACACCAATATTTCTCATATTAGATTTATGAACATTCAGCATCATAAATTGGCAATGGCACTTATAACCAATGTGCATGTACCTGTGTGTGTATCCATATCTATATCTATATCTATTTTTTAAAACCCGCCACAACATAGAATACTGTCTTATTAAATATTCACAATAGATAGTTTAAATTGTTTTAAGAAATAGAATGCTGCCAAAGTTAAAATGTTCTCCGGGTGTAGCAAAACCTGAGGATTTAGGTCAACGTTTTATACAGTGCATTAATACTAGTGAATTTTCACCAAGAATGGTAAGTATTGGATTAATGATTCAATAGAATGAATCACTTTTGATAGAAAACTAGCAGATAATGTAGCCAGTAATAACTATACATGAATCTGCTGCCTGTGGAAAAGCAATAAAAAGGCAATATATTGCTACAGCATATAATCTATTAGCATGTTTCACTGCAGCACTGTCATTGGCCTCTTCATAAAGCACACCTTAATATAATAACTTTTGTGTTACTTAACCAACTTTACACAGTAATTTAATTGTGAGGTTAGTAGATAGCATAAAATACTTCCAGCATTTTAACATGTATTTATTACCAAGATTTTGGAGACTTGGAACAAAGTGATTTTGCACTTTCAGTTTTCAAACTCACTGCAATTTCCAGATGACAAAAAATGTCTTTCTTGAATACACTTTGTGAAAAAAAGAGACAAAGTGTTGAGACAAACTTATTTTCATTATTTATTTTTATGCAAAAGTTTCAAACACATTAAAAATGTGTTCAAGTATGTATGAAAACAGGCTACTAAGGGCTGTGAAATGCACATAGTATTCACTTTTTAGCATAAAGAGGAAACATATTGGCAATTGTACATAACACGAACATTTACTCCTGGACACAAAAGGAAAAGTAGTACTAATTACAGTCCTAATTTAGGTGAATTATTTTGTGCTTTATCTTGTGATACTTAGAAAGATGGAAATATTATGTAATGTTTGTGTCATAATTTATTTCAGAAAGATATTTCAATTAAACTATGTTAATTAATTTCTATGTAATTTTTATAATGAGTAAAAGTAGAATAACCTACAAAACTCCAAAGCAGTTAACACCATGCAGAATTTTAGCAGACATTCCAGTCCTTAGTTTAATAAATAATAATTAAATATTGATATAGATCTTTTTGAGTTTGAAAGTGCTTATTGTTATGATTGCTGAGATAACATACCAAAAAAAACCCAACAAAACCAATGTCAGGATTATTATATGGGGGAAGGGGCAGTGAGTATGGTTTGCCAGAGGCCAAGGGGTGATTTGAACAAGAGTTCCCAATGCGGAGCATAAACAGAACACTTGCTGTCAAACTCCTCAACCTTCTGCCCTTTATTTATCTGTTTGGTACCCCTCAAAGCCATACATGGCATAGTACTATGCGGTGCTAGGCAGTAAAAAAAGCAGGACAGTCTTTTTATTTCTGTACAGAAGCTTGAGATGTTATTCATTCTTAAAGGGCACAACCTCCCTGCCCTCAGAGCTGGTAAACAGCAGTGGCATGTTCGAGTCCTTTAAGTCCCGAGGAGTCAAGTCTCAAGTATTGACTTTCAAGTCCAAGCCAACTCTCAAGTCGTTGCAAGAAATTTTCGAGCCCAGTCCTCAGCCCTTCTCCAAGTCTCCCCCTCCATCAGCCCCACCCTTTTTGTCTCTCCCTCCCTCCCACTGATGCCCACATGCCAAAAAGAAGAGCTGAAGTCTTGCCTTCTCCACCATCTCCTCACCTTCTTGAAATTCCCCCATCCCACCATCCCCACTGTGTTCACACCTGCCTTCCAGGATATCCTATCGGAGCAACTTGGTCATTAAAAAATGTAGACATCTCAAGTCAAGTCACTTGCTTATTGCTCCCAAGTTGACTCGCAGTGACTCCCAAGTCGAGTCACTGACATGATTTGAGTCACACTTGGGAGCAAGTCACACAAGTTCCCAACATTGCTAAGCAAAGCTCACCCCCACACTCCATCCCTTACAGCTACTGTGCCAGCTACTCTCCAGGGTTGGGAAAACAACCTCAGAGAGGGGCAAAGGATGAAGAAAGAGTAGAAGAACAGAGCAACCAGAATACAAGGCATCCCGAAGCTGCTCCTCTCCTTCCATCTGTCTCCAAAGCCGCCCAACTAAGCAGCTGAAAATGGTATTCTGTGAAAATACAAAACGGATGGAGCAGGGAGGTGAATATCCTATCCATAGCTCTTCCTGTTCTGCTCTGGATAAGCTTAAGCACCGGATCTTGGGGCTCATCTCCATATGATAGTGCCCTATATCTATATGAGGGCAGAACAGAACAGAACAGAACAGAACAGATGGGTGAAATATTGCCACCCATTCTGGTTTTCCAGAACATCTATATAAGACAAAGATTGGATGTAAAACTATGTAAAAACTATGTAAAACTTGGACATTCTGATAAGCTTGTATTCAAATCTTCAAACTACTTCAGTATGTATCTCTGCACAGCTACCTAGAAGATTAACATTCAGGTTACAAGCTATACCTCTGAGTCAACCTGTAAAGTGGCTTTTGTCAGCAATTATTTCTGAATATTTCCTAGGAAATAAGTAGCATATACTGTACCTTCTACATCACAGAAAGCATACATTAACTAAACAACAAGGAATGATCAAGGTACAATCTGTCTTTTTAAAATCAATTTTTCATACTGAATTTTTTATACCATGCTGACTTTACAAAGAAAACAGAAGTACCAACTATCACCCATCAACTATTTCTTTGGAATCCCTCATGTTTTACAAAAAATATTATTATGAAACTTAAGTTCCTTCACAAAAAATTACTTTGGCAAAACTGTAAGCATTTTTTTAAAAGAAAGCTCATACTGAGAACTGTTTGTTCGGATAGGCTTGAAACTATTCATGGAAGAAAAAAAGGATAATTTATACTGTAACAACTTTTTTGTTATGGAAAGAAGGAGAACAATCACATAGGAAAAACAATTGCATCAATGCTTCCACTTAGGGCTTTTTCTCAAATCATCCCTGAAATACATAGACACTTACTACACAGATTTGTATAAGGATTAATCTCATTAAAAAGAGACACTATTAGAAACAAAAGCGAAAAGCTTGATGTTTATATGTTCTCTCCCTGACCCAAAACTGCTACGCTTGCTTTGGTTCTGCCTGTAGTTATATTCAAGGGCTATCCTATGCACCAGGCTTCCTGTTCACAACATAATATTGCCACATCACTGATCTTCAATTGGTTTTCACTGGAAATGAGTACAGTAGAAAACATCCAAGCATAAGGCCCCATATCCTACTCTGGGACCAGCATGGTTGAAATTAGATTTAAATACAGTGTTCCAATTGAGATCCAATAAAGTATGGTAGCTAGAGTGTTAGAAAAACACTGGAGAGATGAAACCCTCACACATCTAGAAACTTCACTGCCAAGTCACAAGAAATAATAATTTCATTTTATTATACTAGTCCAATTTTATCCAAATTTCCAAATCCAGTTCTGGTTACCACACTTTAAGAAACATAAAGGCAAACTGGAAAAGGTTCATAGAAGAATGAAAAGAATGGAAAGCATGGGAAATATATCCTATGAGGGAAAAGTGCTGTTATTACAGTTATCCTTCCTTTTTCCTCTTGCAAGGAATCTTAAGTGACTTGTCTTCCTCCTCTCCGTTTTGTCCTTGCAACAACCCTATAAGGCAGGCTAGGCTGAAAGTCAGCAACAGGACCTCACAACTCTCAGTCCAACACACCTAACACTACAGCACAGTGACCCTTTAGGAAAAGAGTAAAATGCAGAGAAGAGAAAAGATGGCACTCTTTGAATACAGGAAGGGCTAATGCAGAGCAAAACAAGAATTGTACTCTGCTACCCCAGAGTCCAAGACTACCTTATGCTTAAGTTGCAGGAGAGTCATTTTCAGATGAACATTAAGAAAAACTGAAGAGCAAGAGCAAATCAACAATGGAAGTAATACTTAGAGGTATGGGATTTCCTTCGCTGGAGATCTTCAAAGTAGAGGACATAGAGTTATCTGTGGTGGGTAAGTACTCTGTCACTAGATTTCCTGCTACAAAGTCCCTTCCAATACTGTGACTGTATGAAATGCTTACACTGATGATCTTCCATCTACTAGACAATTAAAAAAGAAAGCTGCACAGCGTCTGGGTAGACAGAAGGCCCTAGTCATCTGGACAGAGCATTTGAACTAAATATATCATAATATACATTAGTAACACAAGCAGCCATTTTACCAAGGATGCATCATGTTTTTGACCCCAAGATGGAAGCTCAGGATACAGCTCTCTGAGCTTGATGAGCCCAGTAACAAAGCATCAGCACTCAGCTGAGTTTACCATCAGGGCAAGGAAGACAGAGCAGTGGACCCTTCCTTTAACAATATAAACCAGTAACTATAAATTTCCCTTCTTTTCCTTGTAAAGAAATTACCCAATAATAGCAATTCATACAAAACAAAATAGTTATGAAGGTAGAAAGCAACCAAGGGTATAGAGGCTATCCAGTGTATTGCTTTGTTGGACAGAAGCCACGGAAAGTGAGCTCATGTGTAAGGAGTTCTGGGTGCCAAGGATGCTGACTTGGAGAAAGCATGACAGAGGTGTTCAAAATTATACATGGCTGCAGAAAGTAGAAAGAGAGACATAGCACTAGAACCATAACACTAGAACCTAGGGTCATCCCATGATGCTCATTGGTGGGAGCTTCGGGGCAGATAAAAGGGAACACTTCTTCACATAGCACATAGATAAACAATGAAACTTCCTTCCACAAGAAGTGGTGATCCCCCCCCCCCCAACTTGCATGGCTTTAAAAGGGCACTGGATGAATTCCTGAAGGATGAGGCCATCAGTGGCTACTAGTCCTGACAGCTATAAGCTGCCTCCAGTATCAGAGGCACTAAGACCAGTTGCTGGAGAATTTGGGAAGAAGGGTAGTGCTATACTCATATCCTGCTGGTGGGCTTCCCATGGATATCCAACACAGCTCTCCTTATGCTCTTACAATAGTTATATCACTGGTAGGACAACAACCTCTGAAATTCCATCTCAATAGTCAATTAGCTTCAGATAACTATAACATCAATGAGCACATGTGGGAGTGAAACATTCTGCTCACTGCAAACTATGAAATTCCTTGAATGAATTGTGAAGTTGCTTTACCAAATGATAGGGAAGAAATCAATGTATCTGGACCTCTACTTTGTAAATGTACATTGTACTTAACAGGAACCACTAATTTTATGACCAATTACAACAGTGATCAACATTTTATAACACTAATTTATAGTCTCTCTAACATTTTACACATTAGTATTCTTGATCAGCAACTTACACCTTCATTAATCACATTATCAAGGGTGTTTTGTTTTCTGTCACATAAAAATTTATGAGGTCTCAGGGCAAGGCAGGTGGTTATTCCTCCAAGGGTTTTTTCCCATTCTGTTTCCTCTTTTAGATACCAGGACATGTTCCTTTATTTTTTGTTTTCTCGGTTAATTTTGTTTTATGAGAGTACTTTAGGTTTACAATGTCCAAATACTATGCCTACTAGACCATTACACAGTAATACTGCAAACAACATTGGATATGCAAGCAATGCTATCAAGTTTGGTGAGAGGAGAATTGTATCCTTAATGCTTCACCCATTTACATTTTATCTGAGACTAGCACAATGAAGATGCACACAACCTGTGATGTGGCCCCATATTTCCACCTCCCGACAGTGTGCAAGACACTGAGGAAGTACAGGAAGTGGATGGACCAACGGGTGCCCTCCAGATGTAGGGACAAACCTTGGCTGGCTACAGTTAGCATCACAAAGTAATCACAAAGCTGGGGAGCAGTGGGATAAGAGAGACCAAGGGACCAACATAGTACACATTAACATTTGAAGTAGTTTCATACTGAGTCAGACCACTGCTCTGTCTAGATTGCAAAATTATAGACTTACTCTGACCAGTAATAGCTCTACAAGGTCTCAGATACAGGTATTTCCTAGCATCTGAGGACTGAACCTGCAACAAGATGGAGACAAGAAAATAAAGAGACACTTTTGAATACCGAGCTGGGAGAATTGGTAAAAGAGAAACAGGTTAGGAGAAAGCAAAACAGTTCATTTGAAAAGTATACGGTGGAGGAATTTAGCACCACTTTTTAGGAGAGAAGGGTTTGTATCAGGGAACAGTTATACATGATCATCATGAGGTAATGTGAAATAGGAATGAACAGACCCCAGGATTACTGTGTATTGCTGTTCTTGAACTCCATGGCAATTAGTATCGTGACCATTATTAAAAGCACAAACAAAACATGATGCAGTGTAAAAAATGACTTAAGCAACACAATTTAAGAAACATTACTCAACATGACCCTAGTCTTTGTTTAAAAGCACAAAAAGTAAGTACAAATATTAAGGAATTTCAAAAGCAAAAGTTCTATTTTTTCTTTAATAAGACTGCAAAGTTTAATCAACTAATCAGTTAAATTAATCATTTTTAAAAACCTTCCTTATTAACTAAAAAAAGCCCTGATTAATCAGGCAGAGAATGTTTTTTAAAAGTTACCTTCTATGCAAGTACTTATGTAAATTGCAGTTAAGTACCAACTTAAAAAGAGGAATTCCCCCTCTTTTTCTGCATAGAACAGAATGCCTCCAAGATGATTATGGCTTGAAAAATCTATGCAAATGTATGCTTTCTGTTTCAGAACTGTTTGTGCTCATACAGATATTTACCCAAATTTAATCAGTCAAGCAACTAACACCAATCCTAGCATGTTACTCATGTGTTCAAAGTATGCATGCCTTCCATACAGCCAAATCTATATACAGTGGTACCTCAGCTCACGAACGCCTTGTTTCACAAACAAATCGGGTCACAAACAAAAATTTCTGAAAAATGTTGACTTGAGTCACGAACACCACTTTGGGTGGTGACCAAGATTGCAGCCATCTCCCCAACCCGAAGTGCGGGAGATGGCCACAATCGCGGTTCCGTTCGTGCAGGGAAGGCATGCGTGATCAGAGGCGCGCTCCTGCAGGAAAGACGGGCACAATCTCGGCCATCTCCCCCCCACAACCAGCACGATTGTGGCCATCTCCCCACCCCACCTGAGTGCTGAGGAGAGATGACCGAGATCACGCCCATCTCTCCCTTCCCCAGCGTGCTGTTTGCCCCCGTCTCTTCCTCCCCGAGTGCGCCCGCGATCACACCCGTCTCTCCCCCCCACCCCCCAGCGTGCTGGGATGACGGGCATGTGCAGGGATGACAGGCGGGATCTCGGTCATGCTGGGGGGGGGGCAAAGAGATGGCCACACTTGTGCTTGGGGAGGGGGGGAGATGGCTGCGATCTTTGTTGTTGTCACTTTGCTTCACATTTTTCTGATTTAAAAAATGGTTACAGAACAGATTAACCTTATTTACATTGAACCTTATGGGGAGATTTAACTTGGCTCACGACCAATTTGGGTCACAACCAGAGTCCTGGAACGGATTAAGTTCGTGAGCCAAGGTACCACTGTAATTCCATGCATGAATTGAGATAACATAATTCAATGGTACTTTGCATTCAAAAGATCTCATTTGGATCCTGACATCTCCAGGCAGAACGAAGAAAGAACCCTGTCTGCAATCCTTGAAAGCCACTGCCAACCAACACCAACAATCCTGGACAGGATGGACCAACTGGCTGGCATAGTATACAGCAACTTCTGTTTACCCTGTTCAATGAAGCTTAGTGACAGGTAATATATGGGGCCAAATCTCACTGGGAAATTGTCTGACCATGACAACCATGTTCTCTCCCATTGCCCATTTTCAGATTTCTCATTTCATAGCTTAGAGAAAAAATCAAATCAAGGATTTGACCTCCTTCATGTGTTAAGCCAATGACAAAGTGAGACATTCCCATGTTTGTCATGGTGGCTATGAAACTCCAGAGGCATCATCCTGGGTCCATCAACATCACACCTGAGCCCCTCTGCCAGCTTGGTCAGGAAGGTTGCTGAGCAGCAGGGCAGGGTGGTATGCCAGCACCAACCCAATCCACTTTCATGACCCCACACCAGGTACAAACCTATAAGATCTGCTTCAAGGGGGAATAGTTTCTTGGTGAGAGAGTGGAGGGTCTGTGAATCATGGCAACTCCCCCCTCCCCCCAGCCCAAGCCAGGTAGCCAATGCTGATGCTTCATTGAGTACCCACATGAGTAGAACTAAGTCAGGTCAGCCCTCAGTAACATATGCTGGATGGGTTTTCTCACCCACAATTAAGTCTTAAACAAGTTCAATCTTAATGTGGACAATCTGGTGATAAATAGCAGCACTTCAAGACAAGAAGCCTCAGAGGACCTCCTTTTCCTGCTATACCTCCTCATATATATCTCAAGTTACTGGGTTGGCAGCAACACTTCCATGGTCCCTCTCTCTGAGATTTTCCACCATGTTTATATACAAGTTCAACTAAATGATTAATAATTTTAGATTCAATGCTTCCACTTTTACTATATTTTGGGACTGTAGGCCTAACACACAATATTCATGAGATGACAAAGGTATTTTAACTGCATTGCTAAAGGAATTCTTTCCTGCCTATCATAGGAATGATCTGATACAATAAGCAGTACAAATTATTAGCCATGGATTGCTGAAAATGTTATGACTCGCTTTCCTAAAAGGAAGTCAAGTGTAAGCTTTTGACACCAGTGTCAAATAATTCAGCCACATACTGTTTTTTAGCAGTCTTACTCCCAAACCAGAGTATCATATTTCCTACTGATAGCAAGCACAGGGCTTCAAAACTGAGAAAGGGTCGGGAGAATCCCCCATTTCACTCTTGTAAATTTGTATCAGAACATTCACTGTGGAGATGGTAAAAACTATCATAATGGGATGAAATTATCCATGCTATATTTTTCCCAAGCAAGTTAAAATTCTGATCCTCCTCTCAGTTCACAGAGGAAGATATAAATCTCTATGAAATCATTATGCTCACATAGTTTCAATATAGCAGAGGCCAGAGGTACTCAGAAGTCCTTATCTTGAGGAATTAACTGAATGGGCACCAAATATCAGTAAAGCATTCTCTTTTATCTTCAACATTTTTAAAGAATTGCATTAATCTTGTTATGCCATGATAAAATACATGCAGAAATTTAAAAGGATGAGTTTATTTAAATTAAAAGTTGATGTTTCCCTTTTCAAAATATATAGAACAAATCAAAATTGTCCTATGAACACTTATTTAGTGCATGTTGCATTTACAAATATTAATAACAGAAACAGTGCTTCTAAATGTCAAAAGCTATAAAGTTATTTTTCCAAAATACTACATTTATGAAAATTTTTAAAACAATTAGTATCAAAGATATGTAAATATTTTGCTATTTTTCTTTAGTAACTTCCCGTCTACCTCCAAAGTGCAAGCAAAGAATTATTCAAATCAAACAGAAAGTAAGGTACTGTACAAACACACGAGCATTGAGTGTTGAAGTGAAGGTTAAAACAAGAAATATACTCTGTGGTTCTGTACCAGTGCATGAAAGAAATAGGCCCGCTTCCTTCAGGGTTTCATAACCTTGCTGTACTATATTTTTAGCACAGAAACACAGCTTCAAGTCAAGATGTGAATATTTTTAGGTGCCGTATTCTTCATAAGTGCATTGTTCTCTCTGGTTCAAAAGATGCTGCACCCAGTCACACAGAACAAGTCATATATGTCTGATTTCCTGGAACAAATTAGAAGGTGAAGCAATTCTGACTCATATGCCATCAGTTCATCACAGAAGAGAAAGAAACCAGACCTGTTACCCTCTCTTATGTCCATAAGAGGCAATGTTAACCATAGTATCACTGCATTTTAAAATTAAAACTATAAACAGAGCTCCACCTGATAATAACTATAACAGCATTTAAAACATATTCCAGCCCTGAAAGATAAAAACCTGCCAGATAAAAGATTTTACAGCCCAGTGCCAGGCATCTGAATTAAAATGGTCAGTTCCAGTTTCAATACACCTAGTCCCCTGGTGAAGAACAAGTTCCATTTCTAAGATGGTTTTCAAGTCAAATTGGTAACTAAGTCAAATAACATAGCTAAAAGGTATATAAAACACTTAAGAAACACTTCCACATACACTAAAACATTTCATAATACAGCAATTTAATAATGATAATACAGCAATAATAAAACAACTACAGGTACTGAAGAGAGAGAAAGAGTGTGAATCAGTATGAATGTGTGTAGGTATGCAGTACAATTCTTAAAACAGTTTTGATAGAAAGATAGAAAAAAACATTTAAAAGATTATTAACATTAACCCTTCTTGAGTCAATATTAAACCTAACGTTAACTGCATGATGATGGAGATGGGACTCCTTTACCCTTTAAAATTGTCCCTCTTGTAACTAACTCCACGTGATCCAAAACACCCTGTCTGAGCATGAAAAATTACAGTAGAAAAATTCTACTGCCACCGTAGAACTAGTTCCAACTTTGCCACTTGCTGCCTTTTCCTTCCTGCTTCCCTTTCCCTTTCCCGCCTTCCTCCCCTTCCTAACTCCTTTCCTATTCTTCTCTTCCTTTCTCCTTCCTTCCACTCCTCACCACCTGCCACCCACAGGTGCCTGCTTGCTCCTCAAGGATGAGGCAAAACTTCCAGGTTTGCTCCTTTGTAAGCAGGGGTTGTTCTGAACTGTGTGTATGAGTTCTACAGAACTGGATTCCTGGTCCATATTTCCACTGAACCTCCAGATCCTGTTCTGGAATCTGTCTTAGAGTTGAATTCCACATCCTGGGGCAGAAAGCCTTTCATGCAGGCTGTAATAGGCTGTTCATGCACACATCAGGCATTCTGTATAAGGTATCACAATGACATTGTGCTACATCATTAAACCTTCATACATATTTGGTAAGGCTTACTGTTCTTTGCGACTTCCATGTGCAAGTTTTATGTGCAAGACAAGATCCACCCACATTCTGCTGAGCTTCATTACCAGAATTCCAAGACAAATCAAATCAGATAACTAAAAGAGCTTCTCTCTACCTACAGAATACAACCATTCCAAGGCAAACTGCTTTTTGGCCCTTGGCTTGCACACCCACATGGGCAGGTAGACAGGTACATTTCTTATATTTGTTATGTTCTGATTACTCCGATGTGCTCCATGGAGTGCTGCCTTTTCAATCTGTTCAGAAACTTCAGCTGATCCAGAATGCTGCAGCCAGAAATTTGACCAGGACTGATTGCAGAGATGGGTACAACTCACAACAGCTTCACCGGCTAGCTGTCTTTGAGAGCAAGTCAAAATACTATACTGCTTATTACCTATTAGGGTCTACACAGCTTCAGACCAGGCTACTTAAAATTCTCCCTTCTCCCAAAGAAGCCCATCTGATTTTATGAGCTTTGTGGGAGGCCCATCTCAGTACTGCTGTCATCAGTCATATATTTGTGAGGGACAGGCTCTGGAATTTTCTGATGGGGAAAATTAGACCAGTCTGTTCTCTGCTCCCTTTGGCACATAGGTTCATCTATTGCTTAAAGAGCTTTACACTGGCTGGTGCTCTTTATTTCTTTAATTGCCAGATTTTAATTGATTTACCTTAATGCTATGTTTCAGTTAAGATTCTGTGGAACCAGATTTTGTTGTTGGCAGTCTTGAGTGTCTTATTTCAACAAAAAGTAGGACAGAAATTTAATGAATTAATTAAATACAAGGCTTGTGTAAATTGATCAGCACACATTTCATGGTGTATGATCATCATAAAGGTGAAACAGAATTCTTTTCACATAGATTACCACACAATTATTGTTTCAACTATTTTGTTTTTTACAGACTCCTTCATTGAAGAGGGGGATGGACTTTGGATTTATTATACTATGATTCTAAATAATGTTCCTTTTGCAGATGGCTAACATTTTTCAACCAAGAAGTAGTAAGTGTACATCCTAAGCGGTACAGTTTTGACAAAGCATCTAATTTTGTGTTGGAGCTGCTAAATATGGCTAATTGGATATATAATTATATAATTATTGCAGAAAATTGCAGACTACCACAACATCAGCTCACTCATTCCACAGTATTATTTCAGGTAGATTGTGGGCAGGTTCCTATTTCTTGTGCACTATACGGCTACCAACGCAAGGAAACTACTTTGAATTTCCACTGGAATTCTACTGAAATATACATCTTAGCTTAAAATGCAGTGTAATGTTTTGATAGATGTTCATCAAGATGTATTATCATTTGCTTGCAACTTAATATATTGCTTTCTGTAATTTACAGATAGAAGCTACAGAAAAGAACCAGAGAGAGGCAGGGAGAGAGAAACAGTAAAACAATTGGGTTTTGCTTTGCTGGAAGTTCAAATCTCTGGTCCCCATAGCCTAAAATATTTCAGATGGATAACTGCAGTGCAATCCTACACACACTAACCCCAAACAAATCACAGTTTTTCCACATGGAAAACTTCTTCTAGATTCAATGCACTTTAGGGTCACCTCTATTAATAGACCCAGAATATTTTGAATAGTTACAAGTTAGAAGAAAGTGCTCTTTCCTCAAATGTGAAATCCATATATATGAGTAATTCCTTCAAACAACAAGACTTAGTACATCACTGAAATATGCTATTACTGTTTTCCCATTCAAGTATGGTTCTTGCATTACAGGCACTTGAAATCATATAATTAGTCAATGAGTCAAAGTTCTGTGAATAATTAAAATCACCAGTTGCTAACATTCACTTGACTGGGTGAACAATTCTGGCACAAATTAGCCTGCTAAATTTTTACTGAGACCTCAGCAGAAACTATCCTAAGAAGGAATCTCCATCATTAAGAACCTATATGAGATGGAGATTTTATAAAAGGAAATCATCCTATTTGTAACCATCACATGATAAATATGATTGTATGAATCAGCCCTAAATGACTAGCTTTCAGATAACAATTCACCAGCCCTTGCAAACAGGCATATGGGAGAAACAACTGCTTCAGTTTCTTAAGCACTATAGGGCATTTTAAAATAACACACTATGCATTACCTTAAAAGGCATTTATTTTAAGTCTTTCTGGGTACAGTTAACTAAATTCCTCTTCTTACTGAATAGCAGGCTTATAAGACAGTAAAACAGATCCAGCACAAGTTTATCCTTTCCATATGGATGAAAATACCCCTTTCCAGAAAGAACCAGGTGGATGTTTAGTGAAGAGGATAAATTTGAAGCTGAAGTGATGGATGGCAGTGACCTTTCTATCTGTAAAACTTCAGCATATAATAGGCTATTTAATCTTGAGAACTGGATTATTATTAATCAATTATTCATGACAGTTTGAATATATGGGAGATGCTTCTTGTTTTCTTAAATATCACAAAGCTGAAGTCCTGTTTGAGCAACAGGAAGATTAAATCTGAACAAGTGTACAAGAGACTAGAATTTCCCATGCCTGCTGCTCCTTCAACTTATATAGCTTATTGCTATAGAATATCGAACAAACTGTACAGAATTAACTCCTACTATGAGAATTTGGCAGTAATATTATACTGAAACAAAGGATAAATGTCCAAGAAATTGCTGAAATTTGGCAGAAAAGGCTGTCATTCTTGGAATGTGAGTCATGGTATTAGAATCAGACAACTTCTTGCTTCAGAAAAAGGTTTTATTTCAATGCAAAATCATATAAAAGCCCAAATCTCATATTGAAATTATCAAATGCATACTGATATGGCAGTTTGTAGGATATAAAAACATAGCAGATGGAAAGTTCAATGACAACAGTAAACTGGCATTGCAGCTCTTTAGAAGCATGCCTACCATGTAAATTTTGCTTTCCTGATGTTTTTGAACTTGGATTATTTTTTAATGAATACTTGTTGCTGCTGCTGCTGTTCATTTCACTAATTATTATAGCAGTGTTAAATTATGTATGGTTCAATTCTATTTTAAGCCAACTTGGAACTCCTTTGAGAAAGATGTCCTTCCTTTTAAGAGATATTATGACCCTTTGACAGTGTCTAGAAGGCCATAGGAAGTTTCAGTTTCAAAGATTGCCCTCCTCACCCCTTGGAAGCAGCTGGGAAATATTGCACTTTGAAATAATCACTTTGCAGTAGGGGTAAAGTGGGTGCTCCAGCTGGCGCACTGGTGACACTCCAGCTTCCTCCTCCATCTGAAGGAGGAGCAGAGGTAGAGATCTCCCACCCAGCATAAAATCCTTATAACCAAATTCAGAGGTTTATGAGCATCCCCCCTGGATTGCAATCTAAGAAAAGTATGGTTAAGAATCGTAAATATATATATATATATATATATATATGACTTTTAAGAAACTCAAAATAAAACAAGGTAATTTTAAGTACAACTAAGTGCTAGCTGATGTTTAATAGAAGTTGCACTTTTTAAAAGTAATTGTAGAAAAAAAATTATGCCATCTATATGAATAATTTTACAAGGTCAGATGTATGGTATCCCAAGTTTTCAAAAACATAAAAAATAGAAACAGCATTTGTTAGCCACATACAATTCCTAATATTATAAGACCAGTGCAGTGGAAAAGTTATTTAGGAACTGTGTGCAGTTTCCAAGAAAATCAGGTGCAGCTCATGAGCAAATAAAGACATTTCACATTTCCATGCCACACAATGAAAAGGAGAACCCTGAAGAGGCATTATGTGAAATTGATATGCTTCACATCATACTTGACTTGAGTTGGCATGTCAACCAAACCCAGGTATCAGGAGTTGTTGAAACAACCATCAAACAAGCCTACATGAGACTGTAGGTTATTTGAGGGCCTGCTGTTCAGACTTACAACAAACCAGGCTGCCTGGAAGCTGACAACACAGCAAACCAAGGTGACCACTTTCCATAAGATGAAAAGGTTTGGATAGTGAAAATAGTACTGGCATCCATTGGGTCTGGGGGATCATGTGAACATGGTCATTGTCATTAACCCAAAGAATGTTAGGCAGAAGGTTTTCAAAGAACAGGGTGGATTAGACTAGACAGGAGCAACAAAATGCTAGCTCGCTTTGTAGGAAGGAAACCATGAACAGCCATTATGGAAAGACTGTCAGAAAGAGCAGTGGTAAGAGGAGAAAGGGGCACTATGAAGAGAAGAGAATCAGCATAAACAGGAGGAATTCTGCAGGTATGGAGATACTGGGGTGAGTAGCAAATACTTGTCTAAACTAGACCAAGCAGCTTACAAGGGAACTTTTAAAATGCCGTTTCCAGCTTCTGTTCACTCAGTCAATTTAAGGACTGCAGAAAATAGAGGGAGTACTTGTGACATATCAGCAAAGGCTGATCTGGCACCGTATTTTAATCATTAAAAAAGGAAATGCCAAGAGTTTAACAAAAACAAAGGAGCTAAACATTGTGGCTTTTTCTGACTGCCAAATACTCCACTATGTTGATCACCAGGATTAAATTCATCCATGATAATGTATTTGTGAACTGTCAGCAATGAAATAAGCCAAAGTTTACTATCTTGCTGCATCATTTAAGAACAGAGGGGGAGGGGAAGCATCTGGAAACATTTATAATGTGACAGTTTAACATGAAGCTGAAAATCTTAAAACAAATGCAGCAATATCTGAAACTGCAAATAGCTAAACAATCCATTGAGAAAACAATACAGTTTCTTAAAGTAGGAATAAAGAAGAAGCAAAGTTCCTGAGAAAGTTATAATGTATTTTATTCTTTGATTTAATACAGCAAGTAAGTTCTTTGGCAAGGTTCCTTATGTAAATTCTTGATTTTTAAACATTACTGTTTCAGTTTCTAACCCAAAATATTGATTTTTGACTGATTTCATCTTCTATGCAATACTGCAAATATGTATTTATTACAGAATATTAATGTAGTCTTGGAGAATCATTAGAATGACCTATTAAAGGAAAAATTCTGTGGGCTTGGACAGTATCAGCGGAGCCACAGATTATTTCAGATTTCCCGATCCAGGCTTAGAGACCATATTTCAACCCTGGGCCAGGAACCAGAGTGCCGACTCCCTGCCACTCCCAGTCAGCACAGAAAGAAAAGCAGGTTGCTTACCTGTAACTGATGTTCTTCGAGTGGCCATCTGTGCAGTCACACTATGGGGTACTGCACCTGCGCAGTGCCTTTGGCCGGAAGATTAATAGCTAATGGTTTTTGGCGGGAAGCTCCGCTCCCCCTCCCCCTTGTGGCCTCTAAAGAGCGGAGTGTCCGCCATTTTGTTCAGTCTTTGCGACCGAACGTACGGTATCTTAATAGAATTTTTTTTTTTTTTTGTCGGTACTGTAAAGGAGATGGTCGGTACCGAAGATGCCCTCTCTCATCGACACTGAGCTGTCGATGCATCCACTCACTGACACCGAGCGGGGCCGGCGGGCGGGTTGAGTGACTGCACAGATGGCCACTCGAAGAACATCAGTTACAGGTAAGCAAACTGCTTTTCTTCGTCGTGGCCTCTGTGCATCACACATATGGGTGGATTAACAAGTTTACCATCAAAGGAGGAGGGAAGGTGTCCTCATCGAAGGACGGAGGAGAGAACAGCTCTACCGAAGGAGCAGTCCCATCGAGCCCGAACATCGAGACGGTAATACTTGGCGAAAGTGCAGGGATTCGCCCAAGTAGCGGCTCTGCAGACGTCATCAATCGGAACCCCGGATGCGAATGCAGAAGATGTAGCAACAGCTCTAGCAGAATAGCCTCGAGGAACTGAGGGCAATTCGAGCTTAGCTAACTGATAACACAAGACAATAGTGTGGACTATCCATTTAGAAAGACTTTGTGGAGTGACTGGGTCGCCCTGATCTCTAGCTGAATATTTGATGAACAGTTTATTGGATCGCCGAATAGACTCCGTTTGCGATCGATAAAAGGCTAAACAATGCCAAACGTCGAGGGAGTGCAAGGATTTTTCCAAGGGATTCGACGGCAATGGAAAAAAGGCAGGCAGTACAATGTCTTGTCCTGTATGGAAAGGTGTAGAGACTTTGGGCAAGAAAGATGGGTCGAGACGTAAGACGACCTTTTCTCTGTGGAAGTTTAGATAAGGAGGGTCGACGCGGAGGGCACAAAGTTCATTGGCCCTCCGGGCTAACGTGACAGCTACAAGGAACGCCGTCTTCCAAGAAACTAATCGGAGATCCACAGTCGCCAATGGTTCAAAGGGGCCTTCATAAGGGCCTGTAGAACTACAGAAAGGCTCCACGTGGGCATAACCGGTCTAATTGATGGATTAAGAGTATACAGTTCTTTCAAAAATCTCTTGAGGATAGGATGAGAAAATAAGTCACGGTGGTAGGCTATTGCGGCCGTATACACTTTAATAGAAGACGACTTCAGTCCAGAGTGATGCAACTCCAGAAGGAACTGAAGAATTTGTTCGATTGATGACACAAGTGGGGAGAACGAATGAGACTCGGCGAAGGTGGAAAAATGTTTCCATTTAGCCGTATATGACTTCCTTGTGGACAGCTTTAGGGCACAGTTGATAATATGCTGAATCTCAGGGTGCAAGAGCGTTGGGTTCGAATTCAACGGGGCCTGTCTCGAACCGGATGGTACGGAGAGACTGTGGCAGTGAGAGGCACCTGCATGGTTGGATTTGAGAATCGGAACTGAAGTGGTCGAAGTAATCGTCAGTACCGATGGATTAGTAGAAGCTGTTGGATTCGAGGCTCTCGAATCCGTCGTCGGCCCCAATGGAAGGTCAATCATCGAATCCACCACACTGTCAGGTTCAATGAGAGCAAGTCCGGGTGACGAAGTGTGCCATCCATTTGCGTTATAAGATATGGAAGTGCTGGAAGATGAAGAAACTCCCTGCGGGAGATGTCGAGCAGTTTCGCAAACCACGCTTGACGTGGCCACCAAGGGACAACTAGTATCCCCGATGCACGGTCACTCACTATCTTTGCTATGACCCTCATCAGAAGAGGGATCGGAGGGAAAGCATAGAAGTTGATGTTGTCCCAAGGGATCATGAATGCGTCTCCTAGGGATGCTTGTCCGATTCCCGCTCTGGAACAGTAAGTCTCGCATACCCTGTTCCGTCGAGTAGCGAATAAGTCCACATCGGGGAACCCCCAGCGCCTGAAAAGGTGGTTGCGCATACGAGGATCCAGTTCCCACTTGTGAGAAGTGAAGATGTGTCTGCTGAGAAGATCCGCGTGCATGTTGTCTGTGCCAGCCAGATGAACGGCCATCAGAGTCCCAAATTCTCATAGAAAGCCTGGCTAAGGTCGGTGACTTCGTCCCTCCTTGCTTGTTCAGATAAAAAACGGTCGCTATATTGTCCGAAGTTATCTGAACGATCCGATGATGAAGGAGGTCTTCGAAAGAATGAAGGGCCCTGAAGACTGCCAGCAGCTCTAGGAAGTTGATATGATTCGTGGATTCTAGACGAGTCCACGTTCCCTGGGTAGACAGGCCAGAGCATATCGCCCCCCATCCTAGGAGAGACGCGTCAGTACCGAGAGTTATTGAAGGAGGTCGCGCCCTGAAGGGGACTCCCATCACGAGATTGATCGGTTTCAGCCACCAGCACAGGGAGTGGAGCACGGAAGATGGGATCCGAATCCGTTTCGACTGTGTGTCCCTTTGTGGATGATACACCTTGTTGAAGAATAGTTGTAGTGGGCGAAGCCGAAGTCTGGCATGTGAAACTATGGCAACTGAGGAGGCCATATACCCCAGGACCCTATGGATGGATCTCGCCGTAACTGTGCTCTCTCGTCGGATTCGATGGATATGGCGAGCGAGAGTCTACTGTCTGTCCTGAGAGAGGAAGGCTTTCTCCAACGTCGAATCCAAGCGGGCTCCAATGAAGGTGAGCGTCTGTGTCAGAAGAAGAGAAGATTTCTCTGTATTAATACGTAGGCCCAGACTATCTAGTAAGGTACGGGTTGTATGGATGGTGTCTAGGAGTCCTTCTCTGGATTGCGAGACCAACAGCCAGTCATCGAGGTATGGGTAAATTTGTATGCCCTGAAGGCGTAGGAAGGCACAGACAGGAGCCATGCATTTGGTAAAAACTCTCGGAGCCGTAGCCAGTCCAAAGGGGAGAAGTGTGAACTCATAAAGTGGTTTGCAACAGCAAAACGGAGGAAACGCCTGTAAGTTGGATGAATTGAAATATGAAAGTAGGCATCCTTCAGGTCCAGTGAGGCGAACCAATCCCCTCTCCTTAACAACGGCAAAATGTTTTGAAGGGTGGTCATACGAAACTTTCTCCGTATAATAAACTTATTCAAGTCCCGTAAATCCAAAATCGGACGTAGACCACCATCCTGCTTGGGGACCGTAAAGTATCTGGAATAGAATCCGTGAAGTCCGTCAGATGGAAATACTTGACGAATCGCTCCTTTAAGGAGAAGTTGATGTATTTCGTCGAGAAGTACCAGCGAACATGAAGTAGACCGGATCGGACTCGATGGAGGAATGATGTCGAATTCTATTCGATAGCCATGTTGAACGATGGATAATACCCACCGGTCAGATGTGATGGACTCCCAAATGGGGAGTCGGCTTCGGAGCCGATCCCCAGATGAGAGGGGGGTGGGTATTAGAGGAGCATGAGGAGTGGTTCACCAGTCCCATCAGCGCTGCCTCCGATCGTCGAAACGACGGCGGCCCTGTTGGAAGCGCTGTTGGGGCTGAGGGCGGCGGCGCTGTTGATGCTGTTGTTGCTGGCAATGTTGCGGCAGCTGTCTCTGTTGGTATGACTGCCTGTAGGATGGCCAATTCCAGGACCACTTACGTCTGCTATGTGACTGGATCTCCATCCTGCGTGCCGTCATTCTTGACTCGTGCAGTTTCTTGAGTTTGTGGTCAGTACGTAAATGGAAGAGCCCGGAACCATCAAAAGGCATCTCTTCTATTCGCCGCTTGGTTTCCTTTGGGAAATTACAATTCCGAAGCCATGCGTGTCTCCGGAGGGAAACGGCACCGACCAAGGCCTGGGAGTCAGTGTCCACATGGTGACGTGCCGTGGACAACTGCTGCACCGCGACCTGCATGGCTTCTTTGATTAGGACCTTCGCAAGGCCACCCTGGTGGTCTGGGAGGGTGGAGGCGACGTTGTGGAGGCGCTGCATAATAAAATATTGATATCGCGCCAACGTCGCCTCGTAGTTGGATATGCGAAGTCCTAAGCCCGAGGCAACATGGACTCGCCTGGCCAGGGAATCTATTTTCCGGCCCTCTTATCCCTCAGCGCCATATGTCCTCTCGCCTCTCTGCCTTGCGAGGATTCAACGACCGCCGAGTTTGGTTTCGGGTGCTTTAACAGGAAAGGGATGTCTTCTTCCCGGACCCTGTACATAGACTCATACCTCCTGGACGTTGGCTGAGGATGTGAAGGTAGATCCCAGGGCTGCGTCATCGCCTGCCGCAGGGTGGTTATAAGCGGCAGAACGATGGAGGTCGATTGCTCCCCGCAGATGACGTCGTAAAACTTGTCCGTCGACGGTCCCGGGTGCTGGGCAGCGACAATGTCCAGGGACTGGACAAGCCTCGACATCAGCTCCGCGAAGGAGACATGGGACTCACTGGGTGATGCAGGATCCTGGGATGTCACTACAACGTCCAGGGAGGTTGAGTCTACTTCAGAGTCATCCGAATCAGCACCGTAGTATGGTGGGGCAGAAGATGATGACTCCGCCGGCGAGAAGGAGCGGCTGCTTCCGCTTTGCAGGGATCGAGGTGGCACCCTCCTCGAATCCACTGACCGCGGTTGGTTGCAGGGCAGAGGTGAGGATCGCGCCCTGGGAGCAGGGTAGTACCCCACAGAGAGAGGGTCTCCCCGAGGTTGGTAGTAGAGACGATGCCAGCTCTCTGGGCGTTGCTCTACCGAGCGGCTCCTCCGATTCCCTGGTGGGGACAGGCCAGCTTCTGTCTCCAACGTCACCGTGGGCATCGGTGTCGGTGACCTTGCCCTAGGAGGGGAGTCCTGGATTTCCCCATCCGAAATAGACCCCCGTAGAGTTGGAAGGGGTGCAGGCGGGAGGTCGACCGCACATCGGGGAGACCCTTGAGGGGTAACCCCCATGGCCTCCTGAAGGATCGGTTCAGGCGGGGTCGGTATCGTAACCGCCACCAGTACCAAGGGTCCCATCAGCTCCGAGTACCGATGTCGGGGACGGTCTGTGGACTTAGCCTTCTTTGGAGGCTTAGAGGCCTTCTCCTTTCTGGCCTTCTTATGGCCTGCCGGCTTCTCTTCGGCATGCTTCCGCTTCTCATGCCTCTTTTTTGGTGAAGCAGAGGGGGCCACCGAAGCAGACGCACCTTCATCCGAAGGGCGTGAGGGTGGAGCGACAGAAGCAGAGCCAGGTTTTGGGATGGAGACAAAGGAGCCTCCGAAGCCGGTTCTTGTGGTTCTACCTAGCCTGCTTTGAGAAGGCTAGGCAATGAATGCACTTATCCATCCTATGCCCCTCTCCAAGGCAGAGGAGGCATAGGTTGTGCGGGTCAGTAGGTGCCATTTTTGACCTGCAGTCCGCACATTTGCAGAAAGCCACTCACTGCGCCATCGCAGAAGAAAAGAAGAAGAAGAGAGATAGTGCAGAGGGTAAGTATATATTTTTGGGTGTTTTTTTTTTTTTTTGATAGATCGAAGAAAGAAATAACAAGAGAAAAACAGAAGTGGAAACGAAGAAAGGGGAAAGTAGTATAAGGGCAATATATAAGGAGAGAACCAAGAATAGCCAAAGCGAAAGTCGAAAGCGGCACGAGGCACAGTGAACAGCGGTCGCAAAGACTGAACAAAATGGCGGACACTCCGCTCTTTATAGGCCACAAGGGGAGTGGGAGCGGAGCTTCCCGCCAAAAACCGTTAGCTATCAATCTTCCGGCCAAAGGCACTGCGCAGGCGCAGTACCCCATATGTGTGATGCACAGAGGCCACGACGAAGAACCATGCTGGATGCTCTCTAAGGTTAGGAAAGCAACCTTGGAGAGAGGGAAAAGGGGTGGTTCCATGCAGCCGAGAAGGAAGGCAACAAGAAAGCCTCAGTGTTTGAGGCTTATGATCTTCACAATAGGAACTGTGCAATTCTATGCAGGTTTAGACAGAAGGATAAGATACAGCAGCTAGAAGTAAGAAAGAATGGCTGGTTGAGAGGTGCTGGCAGCTCTAACACTTTTTCTGAGTTAACAGGCATAGGAATGGATCCGTAGAATACTATACTGCATGACAACATATAAGCAACCATATCAGTACAGAGACTCTGATTCATACGGGGGCGGTGTTAACAAATTTTGATTTCCTTCAGTTTTTTTGAACATTCAGTGCCAAAAGCAGAAGCACACATTAGCAGAAAGTTTCCCATGCATATTACAACATAAATCAGAACTAAAAACATTTGCTTTCCATAGCCTCTTAGGCTATCTGAGCTGCATCTGCAGGATAAAACTAGTGAATAGAATGGATATACTAAACCATAAAATGACAGTATTCAGTTACAGTTGTTCCCTGCAAACAGAGCAAAACTGTGAACACATAAGAAAATTGCTTTAATATCAGTGTTCACTGTTTTCATTTCTTCTTCTTGCATGAGTGCCACACACATAATACTCCAACAACAAAAAGTGATAAATTATCAAACTTGAAAGTTTCATTCTTGCAAGAAATGAATAAAGATCTTGAAGAA
Organism: Varanus komodoensis; assembly: GCF_004798865.1. Taxonomy (NCBI): domain Eukaryota; kingdom Metazoa; phylum Chordata; class Lepidosauria; order Squamata; family Varanidae; genus Varanus; species Varanus komodoensis. Next base: position 8,652,032 of record NW_025335408.1, on the reverse strand, counting down.
AAAGCTGCTGAAACAGTAAGGAAACACTAGTTAATCTCACTGTTATCTCTAATGTGAAACCCTCATACTCAAATGTTAACTATGTGCCCCATTCCTGATGGTTCCTCTGTCATGATTTTGTTTAATACCTCATCAGAAACAAGGGTTAGGGTTAGGAGTACTAAAGAGAAGGAACTTTTAATGCTGGCACCAGTTGTAGTCTTTTGGACACCAATTTTATTTTTCCATGTTTTCAGTGCTTCCATTTTAAAATTGCATTTGTGCATGTTTTATTGATTGCTACTGGCTTTTCCCTAGTTTTTAGTTTGGTTTCATTCTGTTTTGAAGTTAAGGTTTCTATATAATTTTATTATATTAATGGATTTTATAGTTTTAAATTTGCTCTGTGAAATACTTACAGAACTTCAGCTATTGGGCAGCATAGAAATTTAATAAATAAATGTAATGTATTCCTCTTATAACTTCTTAGTCAGTTTACAGTATAAATTGTAAATTGAAAAAAAATTAAAGCAAATTTAAAAATAAATGAACATAGAATTAAAACAGCAGCAGAGCACTAAACAAAATCTAAAAATCATAAAGCTACCAGTAAAATCTTAAATCTCAAAAGCACTTTAAAAATCAGCATCAAAAGAGTAGAAGTCTTAAACAAATACTTTTCGTTAGTGCCTTAAATGCCTAACCAATAGGGAGCCAGCCCCAAGGAGGCCTAAATGACTCATAAGGTGGGGGCACATGGAAAAGAGCCTTCTCAGGTTATCTTGAAGCCTGGACTTAGAACAGATGGAAGTCACATGAACTATACAGCCGCTAAATTCATGTTGAAAGAACTATGTCCCAATGATTAAATGTGTTTCGTATCCATATGTATGTATAGTTGTGCCCATACAGTTACTTGCATTGTGTGTATAAAAACATGTGCAGTACTTGCATCAGCATAGCAAAAATGAATAATCCTAACAAGTTTACAATAATGTATGTTAGTATTATCATTACCCCTTACAAATGGGAAGGGTAGACAGGCAGAAACCAAGAAATAGTGATCCTAGGCAAAACCACTCAGTGAAATCAGGATCCGTGGAGTTGCATTTGGACCTCTAGTTTGGGGATAACTTGCAGCCTGCCAATTGTTTTGGCCTAGCCAGCATAGACAACAGTGAGAGATAATGAGTTATAAGACAGAAACTCTGGCAGGCCACAAGTTGCCCACCCCTGCTGCAGCTCATAGTTATGCTATACTTAAACACTATGCTATTAAAATGAAGTAGCCCCAACAGATATGGGTGTGTGCATGCACATGCATGTATGTGCACATCATTTTGTGCACCAAACATATGCTCTTAGCTGCCAGACAAACAGAGAAGAAAATAATAAGCTTTTGAGTTTCTTTACTGTCCATTAGTTCTAAAATTTGTTCTCTTCTAGCTCTGTACATTCAAAGATTTTTTGGAACATTCTGATCATCTGTTTTCTTCCAAAGGATGACTTACTTACTGATATGTTGGCACAGGATTTTAAAATACAGTTGTAACTTAACAGTGCAATCCTTTGCAAATTTACTTGGAAGCACATCCTGCCATTTGCAGTGACACGTGTTCTAATGTACATGTCTACAGGACTGCAGCCTAACTCTAAGACTACGGTTCTATGTATGGGGTTTACAATTGTTCTGTAAATCAATTGGTCCATCACAAGTGCTCAGCATGCGTTGGATCCACTAGTGTCTTTTCCACACAGGGTAAGCTGAGTGTTCTGCACTTGCTATTACAAGTGAAATCGGTCCAAATATGTTGTTCTCCTTGTGCCAAAGCCTAGCCTAGCCTAGCCTCACCTTGCCTTGCTCACTCTCCCTCTCATTCTCTCTCTGCACCCCTCTATATCTGCATATATATTTATATTTACACACTAATTCTCAAGTTTGTTCAGTACTGTAGAAACTGCCATGAATTAATGAAAAACAGCAGTATGCGTCTTAAAATATGAATTACGCACAGAAGCTCTCTATGACATGGTAAAATGCGTGTTTACTCAAGTCATACAAACAGCCTGTTTATAACATGATATTTAATCTTTGACGATGAACACTGACAGAAATCATCCCTGGGAAGAAATTCCATTGACACACATATTATAGTTCAACATAAACACATTTGACACAGATTTCAGTAATTCAGCCGTCTGCATCCAGAGTATACTAAAAATGCAAGTCTAAACAGCAGCAATTAGTTCTGGAAATACTTACTTCTGATGAGGTCATCATCAGTGCAGTTTCCCCACACAGGCCGTTCTTGTGTGTCTGCTTGTATGCTTTGGTTACTGGAAGTTTCTGTTAGCTCTCTTGCTCCTACAGCTTCTCTGTCTCCCCCACATTCTTCTAAAAAACCAACAAGCAAGATTAAGCTATAGTCACCACTTTAGAAAGATTTGCTTTCATATTTATAGGCTACATGAATGGACATTCCTCAATGCATTTCCTTACAAATCATTAGCATGGCTTAAGGGGTAAGAGTTAAATAGAGGCCAAGAGATTATGGTTAAATACAACACCAAAGTGCTAATCTCTCAAACGTTTTAGAAAAAGATAAGTAATGCCACAATCTTATGCCCACTAGATGCTGACTAGACAGCAACAGGGAAGTGTGGAGTCCCAGCTCCACCCTTGAAAATGCCTTCTGAAGTCAGGGATGAAACTCCAATCTCACAGCAAACTCTGTCTCTTCACCCTCACAGTTGTTTTCCCCTCACTGTGCAGGAAAGAATAGAGGCGATCTTCATCTCCATGCTCCTTCTGCCCTTGATAAGGTACCCATAATCTCTTTGTTTGGAGGGCTATAGGTTTCCCCAACCCTGATGCTGGAAATGATTGACTGCACAAGGAGAAGGGTACGGCAGAGGAAGAGGTGGCTAGATGGAGTAACTGAGCTTGGGTGGACTCCGAGGGATGGTGGAGGATGGGAAGGCCTGGGGGAATGTTGTCCATGGGGTTGTAATGGGTTGGGCACGTCTTTGGGACTAACAACAACAGGCTGCCCCAATGGATTGTGTCATAATGCCTACAGAATTTAAGAAATTTACAGCCCCCTTTTCTTCACTGAGTCACAAGATGTAGAACACAGATATACTAAGAAGGAACAGGACCTTAGATTTTTCTCCTATTCTTAACCAAAACAGATCTTATGTTAGATCCATGCCCAGCAGCTACATGTTTTAATTTTTTACTCTAGAATGGATACTAGACTGAACTATAGCATGAGCAGGGGTTATGGAGGCATTTAGGGGGACCTTGCATCTACTGCATGGTAAAAGAATAAACAAAAAGTTGCCACTGCCAGACCTAGATTTAAAGTAACCTCTGTTTTGGCCCTGTGATCCTAAATGGACTACCTTACAATTAAGCTATTGAAATACATATTCTGACATGTATTTCTGCAGGCTTCATTTCCATCTGAAGCTACTTTTATGTAGCAGCTCTCTTGACCCTTCCCATCACCAAACCTAGTGCATGAATCCTCCTAATATTTCTTTGCCGCACACATGAAAAGGAACTGCTGCTTCTCTATTCTGGTCGACAAAACACAGTCTACAGACAAATTCCAAAAATGCAGCAAACCAATAGACCACTGGAAAATGTGGACTATTTGGATAACTTGGCTTATTTAAACTGTCTTAATGACATGTCCTTCTCCTTTAAGGAACTTCAATCTCCATATCAAGCCTTTTCATACAATATACTTTTTATTTTTTAATCACTTAAATGTTATTCATTCTTTGCATGAGGAAGTGCCTCTTACATAGTTTCCCTTTCTTTTGGTCATTCCAGTTGCCCGAACTCTTGATGTTTTTCACATGAGTCATATTCCAAAACTTCTAGAGTGGTAGCACTGTCATGCTGTTGCATCAAATGAATCCTCCTAACATCACGGAAGAATACTGCATGATTACACAATATTTTGCTGGTACCTTTTTTTTTTTTTTTTTGCTGCGTTGATACACTCCATGCAATTTGGCATTTGTGTTTTAAAACTGTGAAAGATTTTGCATACTTTGACTCAGAGAAATTACAGTCAAGAAATTAGAAGAGGATTGAGATTTGGAAGGAATAAAGGAACTAAAACAGATCAACACAAGTTAAGGACATTTCATGGGTGACCAAGGCCAAGATCATCCATACTATTGTATTCTCAGTTGCTATGGATGGGTGTGAAAGATGGACGGTGAAGAAAGCTGACAGGAAAAAAAATATGTGTTCAGAAATGGTGCTGTAGGAGAGCTTTACTAATACCCTGCACTGACTGAAAGATGAACAAGTGGGTCCTAGATCAAATCAAGTTAGAAATTGATTTGAAGCAAAAAGTTGCCAGACTAAGAACATCTTAAGAAAGGAAGACTCCCTGGAGAAGACAATCATGCTAGGGAAAGTCAAAGGCATAAGACGAAAAGGAAGACCAACCATAAGACAGACTAACTCCATAAAGTAGCCATAGCCTTGTGTTGAGAAGGGCTGTGAAGGACAGGACATTTTGAAGGGCATTCATTTACAGAGTTGCAATAAGGTAGAGATGACTTGATGGAACACAGCAGTGTTTCAAACAATGCTGGATGCTGCTATAAACTAAGGAATAAGTAGCACACGAAATCAGCTTGCTGAAAGGATAAACCAATGACCATGTTCTGATATCACGATAATTCAAAATTGTTTGCAAATTGCAAAATTTGCATGGTTGAATGAGCAACCATATGAATGCATTCTGCTTAATCATTTCCACTTGGCTTCAGGATGACAGGTAGCAAAGATGGTAAGGCAGAACATGATAAAGGCATGTAAGATTATGCATGGTGTAGAGAATAAAAGCAGTGCAGCTTTTTTCATCTCTCATAATACTAGAACAAGAATAATCAATGAGGGCTAATGGTGGAAAATTCAGGACAAATGAAAGGAACATGGAACACAGATAAACTATGGAAGTTGCTGTCATAAGACACAAGGATGGCTTGGGCATCTTTAAGGAAGCTTCAAACAAATTTATCAAGGGTAAGACTGCTAGTGATCATGTCCATATAATACCTCAAGTGTTTGAATAATGGAATCAGGGAACAGTAGAGTTGGAAGGGACCAAGAAGGCCATCTGGCCCTACCCCCTGCGCAATGCAGGACACTGATGTTAAACCATTCCTCTTGGATGGCTGTCCAGCTGCATTTTGAATGCCTCTAGTGTGAGAGAGCTCACAACCTTCCTAGATACCATTTGCAGAGGAATATGAATAGAAGGTGCTGTTGTACTCTTGACCTCCTAATCACTCTGGGAACTAACTGGACTAGATAGCTGCTTTGTCTGAACTGGAGTGGCTGTTCTTACAGTCACACAGGCCCCATGCAACAATTAAGCCTGAAAAATGTTTCCACCTGGAATCCAAAGGAGTTTTGTCCCAGATTAATTACCAGGCAGAGGGTGATTTTCATAGAGATAAAAGCAAAGAAATGGGTTAACTGTCCCCACCCCAGTTACACCCCCCCTCCATTATCAGTCTGCCCCACATGTTAATTAAGCTTGAAATGCCTTCCACTAGTTCCAATGGGAAAATTTTCTCAAGCCTGAATTACCATATGGAGAAGGAGAAGCCAGGAAAGCAGATCCTCATGCAGAAGGTTCTCTGGTAATGCTATAATGCTTTAGGATACTATATCTTTTACCGGGGAAAAAGGTGTTACATTTACACAAACACTTTGCCCTCTGAAAACTGATCATAAACAATGTGAAAGCAAGAGGTTGAGGCTCATACCAAATAGGTACACCACACAATATATGTAAACACACAGATTTGGAACTTTCATATTAAGAAAAAAACTGCTGGATGTATTTACTTACACATATTCAAAGATGTCATGAATATGATCACATCAGAGTCCTTGAGGAAACAATTCCTGAAACACAACCAACTTCTAAAGAGAAGTTGATCTTATGGAGATTATATAAACACCCCTAAACTCAGCTACCTAAGTATAAAACTGGCAAACATAATTAAAGGGAAAGCATTATTTGCTTAAAATATCTGAATTTAAGAAGTACATTTCAGATATTTTGGTAGCCTTGATATTAAATGCTTGGGCTCCAATTCAGGCATGCATATGTTCACAAAAGAGCTGTGAATAGTGCCAGAGATTTCACTTAGCAGTTCTACAGCAGCTGTCAGTAGCACATAAGAGGCAAGCAGTATTTTAACCAGAGAAGCTGCTTGCCTTTTCTGCACTGAGACAATACTATTCAATTATTCTTATAATAAACTTCAGACCAAGTTTGGATGCCACCACCCTTCAGTAGACTTCAGGTTCTAACTGCAAAAGATCCATGATCCAAAACTAAAACTAAGAACTACATGCTCTGAGCAAAAACTAAATGCTAAAACAACAGTTTAGCTTTGACTTAAGAAAGAATATCATTACCACATGAGCATTAATACTTGTAAATGAAATTACTGAATTATAGAAGTGTCTCTCAGTGACATTAACACTTTAAGCATTCCAGAAATTTTCCATTTTCTTAGTTGATACTAATACATTCATGGCTATGTTAGAATCAAGATGAATACAAGATAATTACAGAGAATTGTCAGAAAGGATGACTCATCACTCCGAAAAGTAGTACTTAATAAATCTGAGAAACCAGTAAAGGGAGGGGAAATCTTATTACTCATAATAGTAAAACCAGTAAGTGTTCTACATGTTCTTAGAAACTGTGAAACTTCAAGTTTTAATCATATCAATTGGCTGATATTTCTATTAAAGCACAACAGAGGCAAAAATGCCACATTTTAAACTCAGGAAATATTCTCTGCCTGAAGCATATCTCTCATTACAAGAGACTGTTGCTATTCTAAATTAGGGTACTATATTTGCATTTATTCTCTATTTCCACAAAATTCCCATGTTCACCCACATAAAGTTACAAACTGATTTACTTGGTGAATAAGTTTCCTTAGAAAACTGAGAAATCCAGTTACCTGTTAATTCTTTATATTACACCCATCCCCTTTAATTTATCTTCTAGGATACTCTGAGCTTGCAACAGACTAAAGAGCCCAAGCTGAGAGTCTGAAGGTCAAACTAAACTTTCAGATTATTTATGTTGGTGCAAGTATGTGTTGTACTCTGCATGGGGATTTATGATCCCCTTTCCTTTTTTGTTCCAAAATTCCAGGAGTCACCTGAAGAGATGTTTTAAAGCCTTTCTTGATTCCACAAGGAAAGGGATTATAGGACAAAAACTGGATGAAGAAGCTAAAATCCCGCTTTGCTGGAAAGCCACAGTTCTGACCCTAATCACAGTCATGTGTACTTACAATAAAATAAATAACACATAGCTCTGCTATGATGGATCTGAGTGGCACTTTCAGGAAGCTGCAAGACTGGCACAGGGTGGACATGGGAAACGGCCTCTGAATAAAGATGTAGGTAAACAGCAGAAATAGAGATAAATACAATAGCATCACCATACTTATTTGGTTTGGTTTTCCAAATTAAGATTCGGTGCAAATTCAAATCAGCACTTAGGAAGTGGAAGAACCAGTTATGCAATGACTCAGCCCATCTCTTCCTCTTTGGAATGCAATTCAATATCTCCTCCCACACTATCAGTTCACAGTGTAGATAGGCTATTATTTCTCAGCCCAAACTTGGCAGATATTACTGGCTCCTGTTAGTTTCCTTTTACAGAGATAACACAACTGATGACTTGGCCTGAGAGAGCCCAGTGATGAGCAGAAGGCAGAATAAGATCTAGTAGTGGGGTCTCTGAGAAATTTGCAATAGATCAGCAAGATTGTCAGGCTCCCAATTGTCTAACAATAGCAACAACTAAAAAGTTTTGCACCTATGTTTCTGTCCCAAATTAGGCTACTGGAGGTTAGAGAGTGAGAAAACATGAAAGAAAACCAGGAACTGATTCTTATGAGAAAATTTGAAGGAGCTTGCAAGCTCTGCTCTGTTACCAATAGCAAATTCCTAAATAGAATATGCACTACTCTGTTCCTTAATTCTGAGCATCTGTCCACCTGCCTTAGCCACTATTCAGCACCTGGCTAATTGGTGCTCTTCAGAAATAATGTAAATCCTGCAAAGTTCACTTCTGCTGTAGCTGACTGAATGGAAGTGACTGGGTGGGAATCCAATTTCCTTTAGAGAGAGACTAGATAGCCTGAATTATTCTTTCACCATTGCATATTAGGGTTTGTGTCCACCTGGCTAAGATAGTGGACCTGTCATCTTGCCCTCTGTTGCATACCTGAGCAGTTCCCACCGAGATATAAGTAAAAGGGATTTTCTTCCTTGCTTGTGAGTGCATTGGCGGTTTAATTAATTAATGTTTGTTATTTAAACTGGTATGTATAGGAATAGCTATCTAATTGCATGAAGTTTCACTTTTTTGTAATAATGGGTAAAATACTGTCCTGCAATGTTACTAAAATATAGCAGGTAGGAACTAGAATCAAATCCGTAAACATACTGTGATCAATAAGTCCCAGTGCAGTTTATCTATGGTGTAAGAAAGACATAGACTTGCATCTGGTTTTATATTGGCTGACTTTCTTTTATGGCAGAGGATGTGTAATTCTTATTCAATTGTATCCACTCTACATTTCTATTCTTGAGGAGAAAAAAGAAAATATATAATAAGCTAAAAACATAAATACAGCATAAGACAGTCAACATGATTAAAATGTCATTTTCAAAGGGTGCAGAAAATGAAAAGGTCTTTGCCTGGTGTTCAAAAGGCAGGCACCAGGGGAACCTTTCTGGCAAGAACATTCCACAGTTGAGGTGCCCTGAAAAACATGACACAATAGCCTTTGGCCATGTGCACAATACAGTGGTGACTGGTAGTTCAAATGACTCTAAACAACAAAATTGCTCTGAAGTTTGCATGATGCTTCTACATTCGAACTGCACGAGCAATGAAAAAATGTGGTCGCTGCATAAATGTCATCTGTTGTGCACCCAAGTCATCTCTCGCTGTGAAACATCCCTTGCGTAATGCTCGTGCAATACAGTAAATGCAGTTTTCATTTTATTATACAGTACATATTTACGTATCTTATTGTTTTCAAGTTTAAATTAATAATTTTGGCATGTGTTATTTTTACCTTAAATTGCTGTTTAAGTTTATTGAAATTTGTATTGTTTAGGGTCTGGGAACTGATTAATTCACTTTCCATTATTTCTAATGAGGAAAGTTGATTCAGACTTTAAACGATTCAGAGTTCGAATGGCCTCCTGAAATGAATGACATTTGAAGTAGGAGGCACATAGTCTAGGTGTGACTAAGCAGTTTGCACTTCTATGGGTTTTACATAATGAGACAACAATATGCTGATAGAAACAGGACAGCTGTTTCAGCCTATGAAACTCTGACCAGTTTCTTCTAAGATAAGGACACATGCTGACAAAGTGATATACTTTGGACTTTGCAACAATTCAGGGTTGTTTCAAACAAAGAAAGGGTAAGCAGATGAGCTGGTTCCTGCTACCCAACTGCCCTCTACACAATGGAGGAACATCTTCTATCCCTGGGTTACTTAGCTCCTCGCTCCTGCAGTACATAGGAGGCAGCATATTCAAGCAGTACATTGGAGGAGGCAGTTCCTACTTCATTCATGAGAACTCAGGAAATGCATGCCCCAGGATAATTGGGACATGAGAACCTGACAAACAAAGCCCTGTGAGGAGAGATTGAAAGGACTGGCCATGTTTAGCCTAAAAAAGAGAAGACTGGGAAGAGATATGATCATACTCTTCAAGTACTTTGATAGCCTTTCAATCTCTTCTCCATCATCCCAGAGTGCAGGACATGGACCTGTTCTCCATCATCCCAGAGTGAAGGACATGAATGATGGGCTCACGGTGCAGGAAGCCAGATTTTGGCTAGATATCAGGAAAAACTTCCTGGCTGTTAGAGCAGTAAGACAAAGGAACCAATTACCTAGGGATGTTGTAGGCTCTCCCATACTGGAGACATTCAAGATGCAACTGGACAGCCATCAGAGAGGAAGGTTTAATTTGGAATCCTGCACTGAGCAGGGGGTTGGATCAAGTAGCCTTCTGGCCCCTTCCAACCCTATTGTTCTATGATTCTGTGTGGCCACTATGTCCAAATTGGATCAAGAACAACTCTCTGTACGTCATTAACACAGAGAATACCCTATAGAAGAGCTGATGTTTGCAGAGATTTTAGTACTAAGTCACATGAAACAAGGAACAACACACTTTTTCCAGTAAAGCATATCATACAGCATTTAGTAAGGCCTGCATTGACCAGGAAATGGACAAACAAAAATTAACTGTGAAAAACAAAGGGAGGAACAGGAATTACCCACACATTCCAAAAAAATATGTACTAAAATATGAACTGTTGCAGAAGTTAGGGCAGCTGGCTTACTTTGCTACAGAATTACTTATAGCACAAATAAATCATTTGTGTGATGTAGAAGCAAATAATGTATTTTAAAATCAAGAAGGGACACAATAAAAACAATGAATGCAAAAATTCAAAACGGCAGCAGGAAAATAAAACATAGAAAATACCCCTTAGTAGAGAAAAATATGCATAATGCATAACACCACCACAAGTTAAAAGAAAGGAAGCCAACAGAAATAGCAGTGAAATCAAGTTTTGTCCCAGTATCTTAACGTTTACAGTTACAGGGCCCACAAAGCACTCTGGGAAAGACATTCTGATAGAATGATACCACCACCAATGAAAAAGGCCTGGTCCTGGAGGACATTCAGCAAACTTCCCCAAACAAGCCTTCAGCTATGAAACACAAGTGGAAGCATGAATGGAAGCAGAAGATCCTTCGGAGACCCTGATTCCAAGCCATTTAAAGAAGTCAACAACAGCACTTCAAACCAATTCAGAAAAAAATCAAACAGATAAAAAAGTACAAATGTAATAATATCAATATGCTCACAATGGCTAACACCAGACAATAACATGGGAGCAACATTTTGCATTTTTCAGATGCACTCTACCCTTGTAGAGTGTATCACTGTCCCTTGTAGAGTATATTACTGTAGAGCAGGCTGGAGAACATCAGAGCATGAATGACTATGGTGAGCCCCAAATTTGCCAGGAAGAGGTGCAGCTAGAGTACTAGACAAATCAGTAAAAGCATGCTTAGGGCATAACTACCCAGGACATTGTCTCTGCAGCCACAATCCAATAAAAGCTGCCCCCACAAGCACTACCCACAGCAACCGAAAAAGAGCAGTCATGGGCGGGGGGGGGGGGGCATTTCATCAAGACTACAGCTACACAGGGAAGGCTTACATCACTCTTTCCCATGAGCGATGGTCCCACCTGAAATTCCCCTTCTGTAACTGGGATTTAATTCTTAAAATACCATGATGTGGCTGCAAGCCATGCTACTAATTCTGGCCCATAATCATAGCCATAAAAAGTCAGTTGCAGTACTCTCTATTGCAGCTCTTTGTGCAATATATTGTGACATCTTTTTAACTTGGAAGTAAACCCCATTATGTTTGATGAGACTTACAGTGCACTGGTGTATAGGACTGAAGTTCTAGTCACACTTAAGTGGTAAACTATTGAGCAAACAGGGTCTGCATTGGGCTGTTATTTAGTTTCTGCATCTACTCTTTAACAGTGCAAGTTTACATAAAGCTACATGGAAAGGAAATTCAATTAATCACTTCCACAAGCAAGATAATTTATTATTATTATTTTACAGATATTTCTAGTAACTCAGATTCATTTGCAAGTTTAGGTTGTGGCTGCAACAATATCACCATGCATTTCTTTGGTCATCAAATAATATTTTGTAGCCATTAATATCCTTTAAATGAAAATTGCTGATTGTAAAAAATCAAGAAATGGCAGAACTACTATACACTAACTTAAAAATGAAAGACGGACCTAAACTTATTTTAATTTAGAGAGAAGGGAATCACCCCAAGGGGGATCCAGCACAGAGCACTTCAGATAAAGAAGAATGAATTCACATGGCAATTCTCCAATATCCCTTGCCTCCTTCAATCTTATGACAAGTTAACATAACAGGCAACGTTAAGCAACCCTTCACACACATTCTACTGCACAAACAGGAAATTAAAATGGGTTGGAGCAGCTACCTATGTAAACACTTGCAGATATGGGGCAGTGGGGGAAGATCAAGCAGCAACCCACTCCAAAACTTTGAAAGAACTGCAGCTGACTTGTAAGGTGAATGAGGCTGAGTACACATTACTTCTGCATTCTTCAGCCTGCTCAGGAATTTGGGAGGTGTGTCAAAAGCAAAGGGCCAGGAAAACAGGGCAATAAGAGTAGCGGTATCTTCCTGAATGCATCTAGTAAAATCTTACCCAACCTGGTGCCCTCCAGTTGTTTTGGACCACAATTCCCATCAGTCTCAGCCACCTGTCATAGATGAGACCTACTGTCCCAAACATCTGGAGAGCACCAGGTTGGGGAAGGTTTACCTAGTGTTTTGAACTGGAGAAGAAAAAGGAAGTGATGAGACACGAATGTATCATTTTGTGGCTGCTTTTAAGAACTCTCCCCTCCCCGACAGGAAGTGAAATGTGCCTGCATGTGTGTGTGTGGGGGGGTATGATATGGAGAAGGCAACCCCCATCCTCCACAAACCCCATGCATAAAGCCCAGTTACGGGTGTATCATTTCAGCTGTTCAGCCGTGTTTTCTGCGCTTCCAAAGAAACTTTGGAGCCACTTACCTCGAGGGAGTGAGATCAAAAGGCTGCTTTCTGCAGGAGCTGCACGCTCTGGCCCTTCAGGCCCCGGAGGAAGAGGTTCTCTCGCTTGGGACATCTGCCAGCTCTCTCCTCCAAGTAATAAAGAGCGTACACCTCCCCTTTCCACAGGGCTTAACACACGACCCTGGAGGAACAAACAAATGAAGCCTTTCAGGAGGATTCGCGTGCGCTGACGCACGCGCCGGTCTGGCTCGCCAGGAGATGCGCCGCCACCAAAGAAGCCTCAGCTCCGCAACCCGAGCAGGGCAGCGCCGCTCCGGCCTCCCTTCCCGCTTGCTAAAGCGTGACCCTCTTTGCGGTCGTTTTCGGATTTCGCCCCAACGGGCAGGCGAGGTAAAGAAAGAAGAGATCCCTGTCGAGGAAACCGCAAATAAAGCCCGAGCCTCGGGCCTCTGGAGGCACAAGAGGCGTGGAAAACACCCATTGCCTCCACGAAAACGCAAAACTTTGGCGCCCTTACCTTTGCATTTCCTCGGCGGGACGGGTCAGTAGAGCAAGTCTTGCCGCGCCGTGCCCGCTTGAGAGAAAGGGATGGGACGGGACGGACGGTCCAGAAGCTCTTCTCTGTGCAGCTACTTCCCCACCGTCTCCCTTCCGGGCGGCCACCTCCTCCTTCCCTCCCGCTAGCTCCTCTCGCAGCTGCAGCACTCCGCCCCCCAGGCAGCTTCTTGCCCGGGCCAGACGGAGCCTCCCAGAGCGGGAAGTCCCTTCAAACTTGGACGCAAGTTTCGCTCCCCACCCCGCCGCGCAAGCCCCAGGCTCGGCCTTGCTCGCGCCCGCCTCTCGCTGCTTTCCCGTTTCCGCAGAAAACTTTCAGGCTTGTGGCAGCAAAGAGTGACACTGCATCGTGGATGTGATGGGCCACAACAGACATTCCTTTCCAGCTGCCCTATTACTTTGACTCCGGAGGAGAAAGGCAATCCCGCCCGTAAGACCCCATCTCAGGGTCCCAGTATGGATCGGGGCCTTCTGCCCACATAACTAGAGCCAAAAACGGGGAGAGCACCGCTAGATACATGGATTTAAATCCATGTTTGTTTTCGCTCTAAAATGAGAATATCTGGGTCCTGCCTTAGGCCTAATCCCTATTTGAAAAGGGGTTTAACGTTAAGATTTTTCTATCAAAATAAAAATCACTTCTGGCGAGGATGGTGAATCACTCAGTAAATGCAAACGCGAATTTCTCTTGCTCTCAAAAAAAAAAAAAAAAAATCTGCAAAAGAGCAAAGGACTCCCAGCCAGAAGGGCCTTGAATCTTTCCCCAGGGTCACTTCTGCCACTTCTAGTCTCCAATCTACTGCACAGGGTTGTTGTGATGAGCAAGGGAGAGGAGGAGGCTTATGTGAGCCACTATGGGTCTCCTCAAAAATTAAAACAGACAGGATAGAAATGCAATGTAAAAATACAGAAGGGTAGCAGCTATCCTTACCCCTGTGCTCTTACCTGGTCTGTGCACTGCAGCAGGGAAGACTGGGTTATATCCAGTGTTAGTCCAACTTAAGTCACATTGCAGTGGCTCCACCTGAAGTGGTTAGAACCCATTGTGCCAGAGATGTGAGCAGCCACCTGCCTGTTCATCCTCTCCCACAGGGTGATGCCACCCTGAAAAAGAGCAACTGCTTCATCCTCTCACTTGTACTGTTCTTCAAACAGGACATGGTTGGACCCAACCTTCCAACCTCCTAAATAATCTTTCTTCTGATTCTGATTGTTCTGGAGACCACCCAGCAGCCTTTGAGAATCTGTGTCCAGAGCAGCCATCTTTCTCATTTCCAACACTATCCAGATAGGGATAGCCTGAATTACACTCTGGCACTGTCTTGTATAGATTACTTCGATGTACTTCATGTGGGTCTGCCATTGAAAACTGTTCAGTAGCATTGCTTGGGCAAAATGCAGCAGTTGGATTAATAGCAGACAAGATGGTCCAATCTGGGCCAGTTGCATTGTCTGTCCATCCATGTGAACTAATTCAAGGGGCAGGTTTTAACCTGTAAAGCCCCAGATGGCTTGGAACACTCCTCCCCTTCACAGTTTGCCCATACAGAATTACCAAGATCTGGGACTTGCCTCCAATTATCAAAGAGGAGGCCCAGGGGTAAAAAAAGGAAACAATGAGGAAAGAAATGATAAAAAGTCCTGAATGAAAAAAAAAGTTGTCCTTACATGTTTTGGAAATAACCTCTTTCAGGCAGAAAAAAATCATTTGGTAACAAGAGGATTATTTTTTTTGGCACCTGAAGGCAAAAACAAACCTTTTCATGGACCCTTGGAACTGTGTATCTTTTCTTCTTTGCATCCTTTTTTGCCTTTCTTTGATGGCCACCTCCAGGGGAGGTTCAGTTGGTGGCGGCAGGCAAGGACACTGGCCTTTTCAGTGGCAGCTCCCCAGATTTAGAACAAGCTTCCTACTGAGGCCTACCTGGTACCAACTTTGATATCTTTCGGATGACAGATTAAGACTATCGTCTATGACAGGGCATGTAATTGGTTTATATTTTCCTGGGGAATTACGTCAGCTGCTGAACAGATCTTTTGACTTAATTTGTGTAAGCTACTGTAGCTATTTAAAAGTTGATTTTATATTTGACTATTAAATTCCGTATGGTATTTTATTATTTTTTACTGTTATTGTGTCTTATATTTATCTGCAGTTGTGAACCACCCAGAGAGCTTTGGCTATTGGGCAGTATAGAAATAATAATAGTAATAATAATAATACTTTGTATCTTTACAGTGTTGAGTATCTTCCATAACACTTTCAATTAAATCCATTTTAATTATAGGTTATAGCACAATAAAATGTTCAAAAGTCAAAGGGGGTGGGGACTGAAAACTTATGCAAGACACTCCAATTTATTTGTTATGCCAACGCAGCCTTCTGTAAATATGTCAAAGTATAATGAATGACTAGTTAAAGCTTTGCTGTGCTGACATATCATTCACTTCATTCTATCATCTCTTCTCTTTTTACACAAGATGAATACTGTGGAAATTCAATGAAACTTACTTCAAATTAAATGAGTCTAGTTTGCAGGCATAATTACCATTGCTACTGCTATTAAACTAGTAGGTTTAAATCTTATTAGCTTAAGACACAAATTACATACTTCATTTTAACTGAGCAATGGCTGGTTAAAAATGTAAATTTACATTATCTTCTGTTTATATCCATACCACATTCTATCTACTAGATCATACGTTCTTTCAAGAGATAAGGTAAACATTTTAACAGGAAATTGGGGCAGGTTCCCTGTCAAAAGGATGGGTACACTTATCCTCTCTATTTAATGGTGTAGATAGCATTCAAAACAAGGATGTAGTCCTGTGATGCCCATAAGCCCCAAACTCACAAGCATCCTATGCAGAGCAGGAGGAATGGAGGATGTCATCTTTACCTGCCATTCTGCATCTGTTAGACTGTTTTTCACCTCATTTAGCTGGAAAATGGATGGGCTTCAGTGACTGCAGAATACCTGATACCACTAATTTCCCCTCCCCCAAGATTCCCTGTTGTCTCCTTCTCTAAGGTTGTTTTTGCAGTCTTAGAAAGTCAGCAGTGGCTTTGAGGAGACAGGAGAGAAAAGTTGACACTCTGCTTCCCAGCTCCAACTGTGGGGTGCTGTCTCTGACCTTGGATCTGGGAATCTGTGGTTCCTCAAACACTGTCTTGGTCTGTAGGATTGTTCCCTTCAGGCAACAAACCTTTGAGCAACTGAGGACTGTTATTTAGACTCTCATTCAACAAACAAAGATAAAAGCATGGAAAAACATTACTTTGGTTTGCTATATTGAAGCATTTATGCGGTATGCCAGGTTGTTCTTGATCCAGTCACATATTCAAATGTTTTAATATTGTGTTGGAAGAGTGCTTTCCAATACACAAGTTACAAACTTAATTTGCTTTCACTTAATTTGCAAGTTACAGTCAAGACAGGGACAGGACAGTAAATGAGAGAGATGTGCTCCCTTAGGAATTAAAAAACAAAATGGAATACATGTCTGTATTCTTAGACCTCATAAAGCACTTTAACAGCTAACAATAGAAAAATTAAGTCCTTATAGTCAATACAATATAAGGAGACTAGTTCGGGAGCATATTAATACACTCATTTGAAAACAAATTTGCTGCATTAATATATTTTGGACAAAGCCCCACTCTCTGAGCTATGTAGAAAATTTGATTATATGCATATACTGCCAAACCACTCCTGCAGAGGAATTTCTGCTCTACTGTGGGGCAACAACATATTAAGCTAGTATCTATATTTGGGGCAACAAATATAGCTTTAGAATTATGGGAAGAAAATTTTTGAGTTCCACAATTAATTGTAAGAAATCACACCACCAAATCCTTAGGATATGTTTCAGTTCTAGTCAATTCTACCTGAGTAGGATTTATATGCAGCATACCCATGGGATTTTAGGACTGTGGTTTAACATAAGTTACATTTTAGTGCAGCAGATGCAACCTATCCTTGTTTGTTTTCACCGCCAAAGAAATAATGCACATATTTGTGTCTCAACTGATTTGCTCTGAAAATTTGTGGTAAATTGTCATGACATATACTGAAATTCTAGCCCTAATTGACAAATGAAAAATGAACAGATCACCAAACCTATATGATATCCACTTGGGTCTTTAAAGAAACTCAAAAGTGAAATTGCTGTATTTCTTACAAAAATATGTAACTCATCTGCAATAGCAGCTTCTTTATTTGAGAACTGGAAAGTTGTCAGTGTAATAACAGTTCTAAAAGAGGATCCAGGGAAATCACAGGCTGGTTAGCTTAATGTTTGTTCCAGATAAAGTGGTGGAAATCATTGCTTTAAGATGCAATCATCAAGATGCAATCATCAAGCATCAAGTCTTGCTGAAAATGAATTAATATGGCTTCTGCAAAACTAAGCCATGGCTCACTAACCTCCTATCCTTTTAACAGAGCCCCTCACCAAAGGCTGCTAACACTCATGGAAGAAAAGGAAATGCCCACTTGTGGATCCATCCTTGGTGGAACTGGCTGAAGCAGAGCAGGAGTAAACAGTTCGTGTGGCAGATGGATGTAAGGAAGAGGCTGCTGCAGTCTATAATGAAGAATGGGGAAAGGGTAGGGTTTTCTCTCACTGGGGCTGCAGGAATGCATGTCAAGGCCAGGAGGATGAATCAAGGGGAGCAGAAACTGGATAATCACATGGTTATCTGACTGGTAACTTTGGGCAGAAATCCATATGCTGAGTTGTTTGCCATGACATATGAATACAGTCTGTGAGCATTTGAATGGATTTTACCAGTGTGCAATTCTAGTGACCTTTCATTAAATAAGTTTCTGAAAGGCACCAGAATTTGTTGCAAGCTGTATCTAAACACTGTTTAGACTGAGCAGCTCTAAAAACATCTCCAGGATAAAGCACCAATGAGGGTTTGGTTAGGAAAAAAACCTCAAATTAATATACCCCGGAGCAGCATTAATTCCATGATTACAAAATGGAAAGCATATGACTCAACCTCAATTCTACATAGAGAAGGCTGTCAACCAAAACTCAGTGAACAGGTAAGGAGGGTGTTAGTCAGAAATGCAACCAAGAGGCCAACAGGAACTTTGAAGGAGCTGAGGAGTTTTGCCTCTGAGATGGGAGAAATTATCAATAGGATAACTAACACAAAATGTATGTTATGGAAGAGTAGTGAAAACCATTGCTGTTGCAAACCCATATCGAAGACTATTTGCAAATGCAGCAACACAGCAAGTGTGCTCTGATGAGAGCACACTTGTACACTTAGGCTTGTTTACTGTGGTGCAAAGTCAACAGAGCTCGTTGCTCTCAGAACATCATCCCCATTATGACAGTGACACATTATGACAGCGCGAATGCTTTTATTCTGGCTGGACAACTAGTCAGGATTAAGAACAAGAGGGATTGGCCAATTTACTGAACAATATTAGAGGAAAACTTGTTTCAGTCTGCAAGGGACGTGGGACAAGGACAGGTCCCGTGCAGTAGGTCCCTTGCAGTATCTTCCAGCAGGACAACAACCCCTCAACACACAACGAAAGTAACACTGGAATGATTTAAAAGCAAGAACCTGAATGACTTTGAATGACCCAGTCAAATCCCAGACCGCTATTTGATTGAGAATTTGTGGCAAGGCTGTAAAGTTACTGTTCACCAACCATCCCCATCTTGCCTTACAGAACTGGAACAGGTTTGCCAGGAAGACTGGGTAAATATTGTAGGATCCAGATGTGCAAACTTGATAGAGACTTCCCAAAAAGACTTGTAACTTTTGCCGAAGGTGTTTCTACCAAGTATTGATCAGAAGGGTGAATACTTATGCAGCAAACAAGTGCCAATTTGGTTTTGTTTATATTTGTGCCACAATAAACAATATTTAGCTCAACTTATTCCACAAGTATTGAGTATCTTGTCTACATCCAGTTAGCAGGGCCAATTAAATACATTTTACTTCCACATTCTGATGTAAGAAATGTGGAAAAGTCAAAGGGAGAGTGAATACTTTTGCAAGGCACAGTACAATGCAGCATTTATAGTACCTGCATCATAATATCTTTTCAGAATAAACCTTTAAAAGGCATGATGCAAATCTAATGAAGAATTATAGCATGAAACCTAAGTTTGAATATTGCTTGCCTATCTGAACAGCACTTTCACAGATTACGTTCTTAAACTGTGGGGGAGAAAAAGAACCCAAACCTTTAGGAACATGTTCACAGACTTTCTGAAAACCCATTTTTTAAGTAGATTTCCAGCAAAGTACATTGAATGGCAACAGCATGAAATTGTTACCAAAGGAGGAAGAATATGAGGAAAGTACCAATCACTATCAGCAAACAGTAATATCAGCTGTACAAAAAGTGCTATCGGATGCTCCAAATAAACAAACTGAATAAATGGAACCATTTTATCACACTAGTGTATTTCAATTGCAGTCATTTTAGATGCTATTTGTACACACAAAAGGTAAAATACAACTGAGAGGAAAAATGAGATTTTCTAGATTATGATATTTCTTTCATTTCAGTAAGCAAGTGGTATTTCAGTCTACTGCCATTGAAATCTATATTTTACATATATTTGTATAGGGTTGGAAGTGCTCATAAAAATACATTGCATTCCTTTAACAGTGTTAAAGTTGTTTATAGATTGCAACAGTGTCCAGTGCTTTTTGGTTTCAGAAAAATAATTTCCATACAAAATAATTCCTGCGTATACCACCTAGAATGTACCATAGTAATTATATTGAGTATGTTTCTGTTAGGCAAGTAGCAAATACTATAGTGAAAGAATATTATGTCATAAATTGTGTTTGATTGAGCATTGCCTTTATCGAGACCAGCCCAACCATCAAGTGTGCAAGCTTTCAAGTTCATCAGAATTCTTCATCAGGCTGAATGGTGCAAAAAAGAGGAGGGGGCTGGTGGAATTAAGAAGTAGTATAACGGCTATATTTCAACTCAGTTTGAAGATAGAGCTTGCAGACTAAATGACTTTGTCTGCTTGACATAACAGTGCATCATGGGTAACCAGCCATTTTAAGTTGCCTTGTACCCAGACTGCTTTCCCCAGTGTGGCTTATTTTGGGGCAACAAGCCACCCTGACAGCCCGTGGCTTAAAGTCTGCTTAGCACAGAATGGATTGGCATGTTGTTTAAACCCAGGACACAATTTTACTGTGGGCCATGTATTGCCCGGTTTTTCTTCTTTTCATTGACAATTTGGCAATTGTCCTGGGCAACTATATGCAAATTTGTCTATATGCAGCCCTGTCCTGTCAATCTGCTTCCTGACCCAGGGAAGATTTCTCACATAGTCAGCAGTAAATGCACTCCTATAGACTTACAAACTACCAACAAAAATAGTATTTGTAAAATTAAAATGCAATTGTGCAGTTTGCTGGTGTTGAAAAAGTAGGACCCTCAACGGCACATTTTTTGAGGCTGTGAATAAAAGAAATGGTAGTAAATGAAAAAGGGAAGTGACTGGAGTGGGAAGGGGAAGACAAGAGGGTTCTGCCCTGAAGGACTCTGGAATAGCAGCTGCAGGGCCACAGAGAAGAAAGGGGGAGAACAAGACCACGGAAAACCCAGCTGGATACACCATGGGTTGTTCCACAAACAGCCCACACTTTGCAGCTTATTTGGAGGGTGGCTTAAAGTAATGTTGCTGGTGAATGAGCTGGTGATTTAGTCTTGGCTAGGTGCTGTAAGTGTCAAGTTACACCTAGGATTCTGGGATGAGAAAGTAGTGCCTAACCGCAATTTTGGAAAACAAAGTGCAGCTATGACCAGACAAAAAATAACCATAAAGATGCCCTGCGTAATATGATTCATGTTGCTTTAGAAGTCCACTTTAGTCTCTGAGACTTAATCCAAGCATGCATAGAATTGCAGTCTTAGCCATATTTGTTCTTTTGAACAGGCATTCATAACATTGGTCATAATTGTTCCTTCAGAATTATTAGAATGTACTCTGCCTTCTGCATTATAGATTCTTAATACAGAATACTCCTAGTTAACATACTGTGTACTAGTCCTAATACATATTCAGAGCTTATCTTGTAACAGCTCCTTTGGAACTATTAACATATATGCTGTGAATGTGTATGAAAAGCAAAAAAGCAGTTGCATATTATGAGTCCAAAATATTGAATCCATGCTGAAATATTTTTATACATACACAGTATACAGAGGTACACTGAAGCTGTTCATTCATGTTTTGCGTCATGCTTCTGTCATTTTGTGGGGCTGAGTTTCATACTGTCTGAGCAAATAAAAAAGGTAAAGAATAGGCTACAAATTGTAACAATTCAGTGGATCATTATTTCTTCATGCATCTTCTGCAGCACTTCCATAATATACAATGGATATGGGCAAATTGTTCCCTTCCAGATGTTTTTGCATCTTTACTTATCTTTACTTACTCCATCCCTATTTTTGGCTAGTTAGGGGTTTTGGCCTCCAATTTCCAAGGGTCATCAGTTGTCCACCCTAATAAACAAAATGTCTAAGGAAGGTCCTGGATACAGTATTAATCCAAAAGTTAGTGGAAGAAATTTCAGAAGTACCAAGCGTGGTTACTCCCTACTTTCAAGCTGAAAGCTTGGTGGGACTGATAAGTGAAGTGGCTCTCGCCCCACCCCCCAACAGCTACACTCCCTGAAAAGCTGGTGGTAGGAACTGTGTAGTTCAGATTCAGCCATCATGGGTAGGTATGGCCCCTTGTTTTCTGACTGGCTTCAAGAGAAGAGAACAGCAGTACAGCAAGGAAAAGGGTATCAGAGAACAGAAGGCAACAAGAAGGACAGGCAGAAAAAACAGAAATCCCTTTGTCTTGCTCCTTGCTATCCAGAGAAGTCAGTGTTGCTCACTGAAAAAGATCACAAGTACTTTGTGCTTTGTCCTCTGGTCCTCTCAATGCTATCGCATCAAAAATAAAACAAGTTGCAGGTCCTTCCCATTCACAACCATCACCCCCAAAGCTAATCTAAACTGTGAAACAATTGAAGAACACATAAGGAATTGTGGTCTTGAACAGTGAAAAGTACTTCACCCGAAAGCATTCAATAATCTTGGTATCACTTCTGAGGCACTAGATGAAATACATTCTAAAATGAACTCATGTAATTAATGGCAACATGCCAAAAAGCCCAGAATCAAACGTTTATAAACCTGTAAGTAAATACGCTTCACTGTCTGAAGCATTAAAAGATTATAATATAGTAACTGCATTCTGAAAGGTACCTAATGAGGGGTAGGCTTACCCAACAGAATAATCGAGTTCCTAGCATCACTATTTATCAGCATTACAGTAGAAGAAATCATTGAACTTTTAGCATTCTCACTTTATAAAAGAAATGGTTACCATTATAGTTTAGTGCATTGGGTTATTACATTGTACAAATTCCATCATTCCTTTCCTTTTCTATTTCCAGTATATTTTATTCCTACCATTTTAAAGTATTAGTTTAAGTGTTCTAAAAGTTGTAATTTTAAAGTATAATTTACTTAACATCACTGATGTTATGAAGCCAGGAAAAGCAAAATTATGTAAAGTTATACAAAACAGCCTCTTCCTGTTTTAATGATTTAAAAACAATGATAATGTATGATCTTTATTAAAAAGTTCTTTTCTTTCAATCATTTTGAAACAGTCCAGCTGACACTAGTTTGTTTTCTCCCATACTTTCCTGAAAAGCATGTCAATTTAAAATGCTGGTATTTTAGAAATTATTATTAATAATACTAATAATAATACAACTGGATCTTTCTTCTGGACATGCATTCACATGTTTATGGCATGAGTTATTTCGTCAGTTCTATCCATGCAAGAGTAGCAGGCTTATTTATTTATTTATCAAATTTCTATCTTACGCATTAGTCAGGATGACTCTCTGAGCAGCTTACAAAATATAATAAAAATAGTAAAACGATATTAAACATATATACTACAACAATAAAATAATAGCAATAAAACACATGAAAACCACACAATAACCATGATCAATCAAACCAAGGCACAGTAGCAGTAAAATCCAATAAGCACCATATAAAATTTCTTTAAATTTACTTCAGCTATTGAAATATTGGGTTAATAAAAAGGTCATTGCCTGACACTGAAAGGAGTAGAGAGAAGATGCCAGGCAAACTGGTTCTGGAGTTGGGGTGCCACTACTAAGATGGCCCTTCTCTTCATAGCCACCCTCTTCAAAAGGGGCTCCCTGAAAAGGACCTCAGGTGATGGTTGAGGTAGGCACATATGGAAGGGAGACTCCTTTAGATAAGCTTGCCCTAAGCCACTCAGGGCTTTAAATATTAATGCTCACTTAGATTTGGGTCTAGATTCCAATTCATAGCCAATGAAGTTAATAGGGGACTGACATTATATGCTGACATTGGCCAGTCCTCATCAGCAGCCTCATTGCTCCGTTCTGGACCAATTGAAGTTTCAAGACCAGCTTCAAAGGCAATCCCACTTAGAGAGCATTACAATAATCCAAATGAGAGGTTACTGGAGCATGGGTTACTGTTGCTAAGGTAGTAGTTGGTAAATCAACTGATAAAAGGCACTCTGGGCCACTGAATCCAGCTGAAATTCCAGTAATAATTCAGGGTCCAGGAGCACCCCCAAGCAAAGAACCTTGTAATTTAGGGGAGTGTGACCCTGTCCAGGACAGGACTGTTTTAAAATTCATTGTGTTCTGGACCAGGTGTATGCACGGGTATTCTACCCCATAGTTTAGCCTTTAACTGTGCAATCAAGCAGAGTTGAGGAGAGCTCTACTTTTGTCTAGCCAAGTGGGTGGTTGCATCAGTTGATCTTGGATAGGTTTAAGGTGAATCTGGATCTGCTGGGGAGTGAGAGCCCTCCTTGCTTAGGCTTACCTAGTGACTTCTGCAGACAAGTCCTTGTGTGGAATCTTAGTGGACTTCCACTGATATACTGCTGTTATTTTTAAAGGGATAGGAACCTCCTTCAGTTTTCAAAATATAATAGAAAGAAAGAATGGCGTAGTGGTTAAAGTGTTAGACTGGGACTAAGTAGACCTGGCTGCAAGTCATCACAGGGTTGTGAGGATAAAATGGTTCATGCATGCTGCCTTGGATAATTTGGAGGAAAAGATGGACTGTAAATGTAACAAGTAAATAAAAATAATTGATCCTAAGCTATGTATTACCTTCAAAGCATTAGCTGTTCATTATTTTCTACCATATTGCCTCCATATTTGGGAAGCACAAAATAATAAACAAAATTATTAATCTGAAACCTTCAAGTATTGTCATGGATGCCCTACCATAATCAAGAAAATTTTCCTCACCTGTAAGGGCACATGCCCACAAGCCATGAATGGCAAAAAATGTCACATATATTTTGTTGACTAGTTTGTAAAAGTCACATATATTTTGTCGATTAGTTTGTAAAATGAGACAAAATTATAGCATCAAGAAAGGCAGTGATTTCCAAATAAATATAGCAGGAAAGACAAAAACATTTTCAGTGCAAGTTCTGAAGAATATATTCTCTTGTGAGAATCTATCCTTGTAAACGTGTTAAAAATGTGCATGTGTTTGTGCTTTATCTGCTACAGTGTCTGATAAAGGATGTCAGTAGCTTATCCACCAAACATATGGATGCCCTTCCTTCAATAACAACAAAACCTAAAACAATTCAAATATACTGAAGTGGAGTTTAATGAAAGTGAAATGGCAAAACATAGACAATGATGCTTCAAATCAAGAGCTATATGGACACTGTGAGGCTTTCCTTCCCTAGAGCGTGCCTCATAAGTAAGCTCTCCCATTAATTTTGGTAGGAAGGCATCTGGTGGGTGAGGAGCGGGAAAAGGTGTGCGTAGTGCATGATTTCCCTTCCCACTGTTCCAGGTCTTGTCCAAAGAGAAGATGAATATATTCTCCCCACTTGCTGCTTCTAGGCCCAAAGCAGCCCTCAGAAGCAGTCAGGGTATTTTAATAAAATTTGACAAATTCTGTTTTGAAAATATGTCCATCACCATAAGCCTTCAAGATAGGCTAGGGCACTTATTTAAATAAATAAATATACCACGTGGTTATTTACATTGCCATTGCATCTTGTTCATCATTCTTATGATCCTGCAGAGTTCATATATAAATGTGTAATATCTCTAAAACGTATTAATCCAGTTTGATTAAGGGATAATGCTCATGGTGGAGAAAAATATATGAGGCAATTTATGGCGTTTGAGAGTGATTAAATGCTGAAGTAGAGATCAGGCATTTGATAATTGGAGAAGATGTTTATTGCTCAAATATTCCAGCCTTATGAACATTAATGCCTGTGAATCAACAAGGCAGAAGCAGGCTTCACAAACAAAATAGAATAGACTCTCAATTTCTCACGGTAATTTAGTATTTTTAAATATGCTTCTGTTTCCTGAAACTTCCTACTGATTTATTCAGGAAAGCTTTAAATGAAACTTCTTAAAGTGTTTCTCCTGTTAATCTAAAAAGGTTGGAAATAAAATGAATTATGAGTGATCATGTTGTTACATTGCATTTATATCCTCTCTATATAATGTGCATGTAGCAGTATCCAAATGTTATTATCTGGATGGTCAGTTATTGCATTAATCTATTAATAGCAACTTCAATAATTCTCTACATGACCTAGAGAAGTTCTCCAAAAGTAAATGTGACCTAGGCCACAGCTCTGGGAGAAAGCAGAGTTCTGATCCAGAAATAACTGAACAGAAAATATAGGACACTACAATAACAATAGCCATGCCTCAGTCCAAAATCAATGACAGTGTATCCTTCAAGATCCCAATATTTCAAATCTTTTGTATTCACACAAAACAAGAAGTCATGGTAAAATCTTGCCATTGGATGTCTGTTAGATCTTCTGGGTTTTCTGTGCGGTAGGATTAGTTTTCTGAAACCAGACAGAGAATGAATGATCTGTTCTAAGGTTTCCATACTTCACTGTGGCTTCTCTGGTTGTCTGGACCCGGGATCACCACTATCAGACTTAGTATGGAAAGATCACAGAGTTTCTTGGCAAGAGCAGCCATGGAAGGCAGTTTGTAGCAAAGCTAGCTCCCTAGCTCCCTAGCAAAGGATTCATCATTGTTAACTTTCATGCCATTGGAAAAGCAATGTGTCCCTCCCCCTGTTTACTTTTGGAACATTATTACAAAATAATAATGTGAAATAATGTGAAAATATACAGAGGGAGAACTGGGGAAATCATGATGAAACTATTTATTTTGATTTAATAGTAATCTCTTTGGAGCTTGAAGCAACTTAGAAACACTATTGGCATACAAGTGCACTCAAGAGTGGGAAAGGGGGAAACCTGCCTCAGGACACAGCAGACCAATTTGGTGAAGGCTGCTTCAGTCCATAAGCAAGAATATAGAAAGTATAGGGGCTGCCAGGATGCATGGCAAGGCCAGGAGGATGAAGAAGGAAGTGCAGAAACCCTATTGCTATGGAAAACACATGAACATCTAATCAGTATGTCCAGGCAAAAATCCATGCACCATGGAAATAACTCAGGGTGGTTTGCTGTGTCATATGAACCCAGCCTATGTGTCTAATCTTAGTCAGCTTAGTCAGTACACCTGGCTGGCGCATGCCGAGATTCATAAGATTTTTCCTGTCTAAATTTGCATAGGATTGCATCTTAATGGGTCATTACATTTCATTCTCTGAGATTCTGAGATTCCCCGTCATAATGATGCAGCCTTAGAAGAGGAACTTCACATATCCTATGGCACCTGGTGTACCCTCCCAGGATCCTCAGGATTGTTCTGTCCATAAGTTGCTCAGGTAAGATGAATACCCAAGCAATTTCATTTGCAAAGTAGGTGACAAACTTATCACAGTAGACAGTTAGTTAGTGGAAACGATCTATTAGTGGAAACCGATCGGATTTGTTAGGCTACTTCACCGCTGAAATACTAAAAGAGAAAATAAAGGATTAGATGCACATATTCTCACATTATATAATCCATCCAAGAGAATGCACTACACATAAACAGAAAGGCTGTATGGGATATCTGCATGAGCAACAAAGGAAAACTTGTAAGCTATAAGCCCTCTTCTTCCACACAGAAGCTAAAAACGAATCTCTTGCTGGAATTGAATTTTGGGTCTGAGATCTGTAAAGTTAGGGATAATCTCAATCAATAACCCCAGGCCACAGGCCTTCTCCTTTCTATGCTGGCTCTCCTGCTTCTGCATAGACTAAGTATATTGATGATGTTATAGAAACACCTTCACTACAGGGTTATGCCTGTTAAAATCAGCGGGGCTTAAGTTAGCAATGATTTATATTATCAGCCTGAGGATAGGTGTAAAAGCCATTTCAAATGAAATCAGAGCATGAAAAGGAACAGTAAACTGCCAAATGGCATGACTAACTTATCCCTCATTGAGCTGAATAGATGTATTTCAAATCTGGATCCAACCAAAATATTTTTTGATTTGATCATGCTTGGAGTATGCAAAGTACGACATGTGCTTCAGCTGTCTCAACTCCCTCTATTCGTTTCCTCAGTTCTGCACAAACCAGAATTGCTAAGGCAGCTTTTCCCAACCTTTCACTTACCACCATCTTTCCAACCTTTCAGAAGTCCATCTTGGTTCTGAGAATGTCTGAAGTAACTTAAGGGCACTTACGCATGTTCAGATAGAAAAAAAGCTACAAGCTACAACTTTCATTGCTCTGCAGCCACACACACTTGGAAAGCTGGGAGTTTCAAGACTTTTGTGGACCAAATATGCATAGGAATTCACTATTTGTTTTATCTTCTAGTACACTAATATTATCTCTGCAGTTTCTTGCTATTTTAATATTCTATTTATTATTCCTGCAAATAGCAATAGATAAAAGAAGTCTGGCTGCAAGTCCATTTAAAAGAACTTGCATTGATGTGTATTTCCTGCTCACTGTTGTGGTCACCCCTAAAAGGTGAGACCAAAGGGCACCTCTTCATGTTGCCAGTTGGCAGCCTGTCCCTTCCTTTCTATGTGCTGGAATGTTTGAGGCTGCTTTTACACTTATTGTCAGGCTGGTAATAGAAAACTACTCTGGTCTAGCATGTATTTTAGAATCCTCATTATGGATATTCACTCTGCAAACTTGGCAGAAAGGTGCAATAAGAAAATCAGAAATGTTGTGGATAGCTCTCTCCAGAAGCATACCAGGCCAGCAATCTCACAATGCTGTTTCGAAGTCAGCTGTTCCTTGTTAAGGACAAAGCAAATCAGTTTCTTTCATTTCGGGGGATAACAGCACTATTTCACTGATGCACAAGGTTGACAGTTCTTTTTACATTTATGTGTGCCACATAAAACACATAACAATACTGCTGAGCCGTCTGAATACCTCTTGAAGCAATAAACTTGTTATAGAGAAAGAAAAGGTTTCTTAGGCTGCTTCCACACTAGACATTTGGTATCCAGTCTGTGTGTTTAAAGAGACGAACTTTCTTAATGCTAAAGCCTGAGAAAGTCCAAAAAGGACACCCAATTAGAAAGATATTGACTTATCCTGACAAAGCCAAAGAAAAGAGATCAAGGAGTACAACAAAAGATCTATTCATTTGTGAGGGTTTGCCTCTGGAACCATCCCAGTGCACTTGAATAAAAATATTCCAACCATTAGTTGGGAAGTAGTTTCTATACAAGTTCTTTGGCCATATTTGACCACAGCAAGCTCTTCCTCAACTATAGATGGTACAGTTCATGTGATCAAAAGCAGCTCACAACCACACACACAGCCAATGCAAGAGTGAGGGAACGTTGCTTTCTGTGAACAAAGATGTCTGACCTGCAATGGATATGAGGGAGATGCCTACAACTGGTCAGTTCCTCCCAAGCTATTCTCAGAAGAGAAGAAGGCAATCCACAATGTTTTTAAAGTAGAAACATGCCAGCCCCCTCCCCCAGTGACACTCCAATAAGCCTCTAAGCTCAAGAACTGCCAGTTTACAAGGTCTGCAAAGCTGAAGGCAGGCACACTCTTGCTTCTGGCCTGGGTTAGTAGATCTGGGGCCATTAGGGTGCGGCATGGTCATCTCTCAAGGAAGAATATCATGGCAAGGCAAAGACCAAGGCAGTCCACCTATCAGCCAGTGAAATACTTTTCTCTCCACATTATTTTTCCTTTTGCATCATATCTATGAAATTGATAACAGGGACTGACCTATCTTTTAATATCTCTATAGTGTTTTAAAACTGGTAGGTACTTTATAGGTGTTAAAAAACAACTTCAATGTGCCTGTGTTCTACAAAATAGACAACACTACACACTGTATACCACTTGCATGATTTTTACCATATACAGTATATGACATCTTGTGAGATGCTCTTTGATCATCGCTGAGAAATCAACCCTTTCTACCAAAGCTTAAAGGCAATCAATCTGGGTAACTTTTCCCAGTCAATATGCTTTATTTTTAATGTTGGTCACGTAAGATTTCATAGCAATGCTTTATTATTTACCTGAAAACTCAGTGGTATTTTCAGAACTCTATGCCAAATGAGGTGCTACAAAGAGAGCCTTTTATTGGCACCAACTTGGTTGTGTTAATCTTTATCAGTTCTCAACAGTTCTCACCCAACCTGATAGAGCTGCAGCAGTTTTTCCAGGAAGAAGGCTGGGCAAATATTGCAGGATCCGGTTGTACAAAACTGATACAGTCTTAGTTGCCGCCAATGGTGCTTCTAGCAAGCATTTTGCAGCCTTTGAACAGTCTTCAAGGGCAACTTCACAAAAAGGCTATTGAAGAAATCTAATTTTAAGCACAGATGACTGGACTGAGTGTATCCTTGTCCAGATAGTGGTGTAGCTTTGCTGGTAGGAGGTAATCTGGGCAACAAAGATGGCTCAAAGGAAGCTCCAAAACTACACACCTGCTCCATCAAGGGTAACCCAACCCCATATTTGGCACCTAGAGGTGCTAAGTGCAGGACATTTTTTATCATTAGCAGGAGTGATAATGGCCCCTGAGATAGAATTCAGTTCTACCTCTGCATGAATGAAGGAGCAGAGTAGCCATCAAGGCTGCTGATCGAGCAAAGTGAAGAAGCCTTTACAGCAGGCAGAAATGATGTGCAGCGGGCTTCCTGGGAGAGATGCAGAAGCTACCTTGGTCCTTTGTGCCCAATCTCACCACTGATTAGCACCACTGAGCCTCACACCCACTAACCCACGTATGTGACAGAGGGATTATGTCATAGTTTTAGGGGCTGGTGAGACAGAAGTTGCTTTTTTATGTATCCCAACATCTGCAAGAGAGGACAGGATTAGGCAGGCAGGGGGAAAATAAAACCCTTGCCTTATGCATGTAGCTGTATAGCTGACAGAGAAATACACCAAGGAGCACGGTCAAGCTGGGAAGTAGATGTGTAGATGAAACATGAAAGCTTCAAGCATTCTCAGTAGCAAAGACTCATCACCGTTAACAAAGATTGCCAGAAGTGTAGCTGAGGGTTTTGTCATTCATTTAGAGTGTGTTTAACATTTGGCTTAGAGTCCGAATGATCCCAGCCAGACTTAGCATAGCACACTCTGAATGATTGATCCTTGCTCCTGTTTCCTGCCGCATCCAAAGCCTGCCTCAACTGCCATTACTCTCTTAACAGGATTACAAATGAATTGCAAATATGCAGACTATGCTGTATAAATGCTACTTCAACCTCTTTAACCATTTCAAATTTATCTCTATGCCTTTTGCTTCATATTTTGCATGTGTCCATGTGTCCCTGTATCCATGGGTTTGTCTTTGGGTGAGAGCACCAACACACCTTGTGGAGAGAGAAAAAGAAAGAAGTCTTAATTTTTTAGTGGTCTTGATATGCACAGGGAGCTAATAGTACTCAAACAGCAAAAGGCCTGATAGTTTTGAAAATGGGAAAGATGCATCTAAGAGACCATCTTTATTAGTCTTTGGGAACCGCAACATCCAGGAAAGTGAAATGCAATGTGCTGCTCCTGTCTGAGGCTCAGAGCAATTTTGAGTTTTGTTCTAGAACAACCTTCCTAAGCCTGTTGCATTCCAGATGTGTGGGACTACAACTGCAAGGGTGGCTGGGATTTATCCTTCAAGACTGCACCATTCAGAGAACCTAAGGCTGATTGAACAGTATAAAAAGCATTTATTAAATAAATAAATAGACATTTGCAAGGCACCAGAGTAAGGAAGACTATCCTATAGAGTGTTTGCCAAGTCTGGTAAGACTACTAGGACAAAGCTTCTTCCTTTTCTTCTTAATTAATTAATGAATGTTACATGCAAACCAAAATGAAAATGAAATACAAAATAAAAATATTCACATCAATGGAAACACATATCTATGAAAATACAACTTTGTAGCAATTATACATAATCTTCAGCAAAAGCAGATAAGATAGCCAAATACCCATTCAAAGGGAATACCACCCATTCAATTACTGAAAATATTCTAAGGTCCTCATTATAGGAGGTGAGCATTCATCCTTACAATGTTGTAATATCAGTGCTTTACCTGTCAACGAGGCATGGAAAATCCAGTTATACGGACCCTTCATTCATTTCCAAGAAGTGGTTAGGTTATTCTAAAAAGCATGTTTATCAGGAAATATTAAAGTTTGTGCCAACACTATCTTTATCCATATGAAAACCTCATCCCCAAAGAAGCAATGCCTAAAAAGCACAGCAATGAGCAGAATTAAATAAACTCTTACTAAAGACATTCCAATGGCCAAAACATTTAAAACAAAAGGCTCTTCTGAACAAGATGTAGCCTAAGTTCCACAGGTACCACAGGTATAGACAGCAAAGCAGCAATCCATTGATTAGGCAAAACTGGACAATCCAGTTTCCTATTGCACTCCTGCAGAGAGTTATATGTATCATATTCCTTTAGCACTAACAAGTAATTATGATCACTTTTCTTGACCAGCCTCAGTCAGTGCTTCCAATAACAATGGAGATTCTCAAGTGACCGGTCCAAATGCTGCAATTGCAGCTATGGTGGAATCAAGATTCTGCTTGGTGTAATCCAAGCAGACTCCAATGTTAGACTCCGATCATCCCCAAAGAGCATCATGTTCAGACCTGTAATCCAACACCACCTGATAGACCACAGGTTTCTCATCTGGTTTCATGTATTAAACAATTATTGGCAGTGTATCCTCAAGTAAGATCACCAACATTCAGAACTCTGAAGGAAACAGAGGAATCCATATCCTAGTGACAATGCAGCTTCGCTTTCCTGGGCAAAACTCTCTGCTGTGTCCATTTCCTTGGGAAATCACAATTCTCCAGACATTAACATTCCTTTTGGAGGACATCATTCTGGTTTCCCTATTTACATTTGTTGTCTGAATAGGACTTTCAGGCTCTAATTTCAAAGGAAATAAATTAAATGCCCCATTTTCAATCTCCTGTTGAATAGATGTGATTTTACACTGGTTTTTATTAAGATGATGATTGGTTGCTGGGGTTTATTATCTATTATCATTTTATTTACTTGTCTAATTGTTGCTTATTCTCCCTGTATTTTTGTAATTATCAAGGATATATCATTGTTACTATGCGTTATGTTGTTTTAAATAATTGTAAACCGTTCTGAAAGCATGAGCAGATAGAATGGTCTATAAAACCTTTAAATACATAAACATTATTGCTGAAAATATGAGTTAAATCCTTTTTAGATCTTTTCCATTTCTAAAAAGGCCACTGGGCTACTATTACATGCATGTAATATTTTGCTTGGATTGATGTGTTATGGGTACCCTTACAATGTTGTTATGATGAATTAAGGATGAATGCACTAAGCACAAGCATACATGTTTGTGCATGTATACACATATATGAGAGACACATAAGTCCTATTTAGGCATTCTAAAAGTGTGTGAAGTAAATGCCACCCCGCTCCCCTGCTTTTCCATCACCCTTTAATGGTGGAGGACACTTTTTGAAGGAGGAAGTCCCTAAAATCAGGGAAGGTTCCAGACAGAAGCAATGCTGTAATAATGGGTGACTTCAACTACCCACACTGACAGGGTAAAGGCATGTTCTGGTTCTGACAAAAAGGTTACATTTGTCAATACAATGTACATCAAGAATGGTACCATTGCATAAGTGGAATACTTGTATGGAGTTGGATTTAATCCATAGGAATGATAAATGCCAGGAGTAGATTGTAGTTCCTACCAAATTTTGATAGCTAAAATGAAGAATCTTTCAAAATCAAACATTCTTGGCCATTTATGACTAGTCCTGATCATGAATCAAAACGTTCTAGTATCCTGAGCCACAGTGACAAAGTTTGAATTATTCAAAAGAGATTAACTAACTCTGGAAGTTTAGGCAAAGGTCCAACTATTTCTGCATACCCAAAGGGCATTTGGGTGTACTTCAAATAATACTCTTCCATGCCACATACCAAATCATTTTTGAAACTGAGAGAATTTGCCAAAGCTGTTGAAATTATGATATGTCACAGGGTGTTCAGAGTCACTAGACCTTTGAAGAGAAGGCTGCTCTGAGAAAAGAAGTCAAAAATCTCACTTGGCATGCCCAAGTCCAAAGACACACTTAAGGTGTAATCCTATGCATATTTAGGCAGAAAAAAGGCCTACAACTCCCAATATGTAGAACACTGGGAGTTGTAGGACCTTTTTCTATCTAAACATTATAGGACTGCAACCTTAAAGTAAGATTTTGGATTCAATCTTAAGAGTACACCCAAAGCTGACCCTGAAAATGAAGCACATGTTGAAATTAATATTCTTGAGGATGACCTTGAAACCATATTTGAATACATTCTAAAGTTTAACATCTCATATTTTCCCAGATGTTGGTGCTGCAATGTCATTATATTCAGCACAGGAGTGTATAATAAATTTTATACTACACAGTATGTTTGTTTAAGCCTCTGAATATATCAACACAATGGCACTGGCTGGTAAAAATATGTACAGTTTATAACCTTGCAATAAAACAATATTTCCTTGAAATTAGTTATGTTTTTATACTATATATAACAGAGCACCTGGAAAAACATAATCTTGATACCTTGCCAAAACTCTTGTAAAGAGTGCAATGATTTTACCAGCAATTAAAGTTGAGAATGAATTATTTTAATATATTTACATGTTAATATCTAAGGCTACAATCTATAACTACTTCTCTTGGAGCAAGCGCCATGAACTCAATGAATCTTAATCTATGCAGAGATGGCTAGGAATGTGCTGTTAACAGTATAATTAAAGATTATGCAATGCTCAAAGATATTTAGCACAGGTTTTCAATATTGGGGAGTCTAGGTTATAAGATCCTAAGGAGAAAGGCTTGGGTACTAACAAATATTCATTCTTTAAAGTCAGTCATTTAAGAAGGTTAGAACTCCACCAGTATGTACCACAATAGAACTCAGCCACACGATGAAGACACGAGGAAGCTGTATCAGTTATTGCGACAGGTCTGTAACAAGAAATGCATGACTGGAGATAAAAGAAATGAGAGAACAGTGAAATCTATCTCTGTGATTATTATGACCATTAAGAGCTGCAAACGAGGAGAAATGTATTCAGATATTTTCTTGGTGTGGGGGTGGGGGATGGAATCATCACATCAAAGTGAAGCTGTTGTTTGCTGTGATTGAAGAATCTTTGTTGTAAGAACAACTGAATTGTTCTGTGCTATTCCTGTCAAGAAGAGAAGTAATTGGAACTGCCAAGTGAAAAGAAACTCAGAGCACAGGTATTTCCTGACATTCTAGCAGTTCAGATAGTAAGAAAGGTTGGTAGACATTTGAAACGATGAATATGTGCTACCTACTCACTGATGCTGCAATTCTCAACCTATTACTCCAGAATAACTGTGGAGCAATCACACCAACTTCACTGATATTCCAACAGGAGTGCACCAGAGTAAGTGGGTTATAAATGGCCATCTGAGATACTCTGAATGTTTAAATTCATTTTATTTTCTGGAGCAAGTGACATACCTTTAAAAGAGAGAGAAAGAAAGAAAGAAAGAAAGAAATGGAAGATATAGCTTCCACTGTTTATTATGGAATGCAGCCCTTGCCACACAATATACACACCCTGGAGATCTATCCTCTGATGATTCATGCTCATTTATCTAGAAATAATTCCAGTAGCGTCACTGTGTAAAATATACCCATTGCTGCAAACCTGAACTGTTCTTTATGAGGAGCTACAGTGAGATTCTCTCATCATCATTCCCCAAAAGATGCTGCCTATTATATGGTCCTCACACTACTGTTGTCTGCACCATTGCCAAAATAATAGTCTGTAGCAGCCTTCCCAAACTTGGTGTCCTCAGTTGTGTTGGATTGCAACTCCCATACTTCCCAGCCATCATGACCAACAGACCAGCTTTCCCAGACCTGGCATCCCTCAGTTGTGTTCCCATAATTTCCAGCCAATATGTCCCCATATTCCCAGCCAGAATGCACAAAGTTTTGGGAAGGCTGGTCCACAGTAGCATGAAGATCATCCAATGCATATCTGTAGAATAGCGAGGCTGGAATGCTAAGGACATATGCTGCAGACATTACCTGGACAAATGGGCCATCAAAGTCATGTAATATTGTTATTAAAGTAAGGAATGCTTCTTTCTCAGTGTGCAATAATTAGTTGTATTTGTAAGACAGTAAGTGAAAAACCTGGTGTCAGCTTGCTCAGAGCCATAGTAAGACGGTTGCCAGGCCAGAGTGTGCTGTGGCCCCATGTCAGCCACACAGCACTACCCTGAATATGCAGCCACTGAATTCTGCTGATGGAAAAGAAGAAAATCAGAGGCATGTGCCCAGAGCCGAGGGCCACCTGCTGCTCATTGGATACCAGCAGCCAATAGGTTTTTCACAAGAGCTTCTGAGGAGAAAGAATGTTGGAGTGGCCCCATGGCCTTCTTGCCCCTTCCAACTCTGCTATGTTATGTTTCTATGTGTTTCATTGTCTCTTACTTCACCTATATTATAAGCGGCTTTAAAGAGGCTTTAAGGTAAAGGAAAAGGTTTCCCCATGACATTAAAGTCCAGTCATGTCTGACTCTAGGGGGCAGTGCTCATCTCCGTTTCCTAGCCAAGGGAGCCAGCATTTGTCTGCAGACAGTTTCCGTGGTCATGTGGCCAGCATGACTCAACACCAAGGTGAACAGAATGCTGTTACCTTCCCACTGAAGTGGTACCTATTTATCTACTTGCATTTGTATGCTTTCGAACTGCAAGGTTGGCAGGAGCTGGGACGGAGCAATGGGAGCTCACCCCATTGTGTAGATTTGAACTGTCAACCTTTCAAACAACCAGCCCAGCAGCTCAGCAGTTTAAATGACTGTGCCACCCACAGTCCTAAAGCGGCTTTAGAACTCAACAAATAGATACACGGGTAAGTAAGGATGCTTCAGTAGCTACCCTAGCGTTCTGCAGGCATTCTGCAGATTTTACAAAACACACTCCCTTCCAACAGGAACTCTTGTCAAGGAATTAGCATTATTAAGGACACTTGTTGAATCCCACACAACTTTAGGGGTCCACTGTTAACACCTGGCACTTCCATGTTCCTCTTCCTTGAACTTATCATCAGTACATCTGGTTAGCATTACAAAGACATTTCCCATCTTGCCCTGGTGCATGTTTTGAAGAGAACCATATGGTATCCTTGAATGTACCCTCTGTTTGAAGGACTATCCAGTTTAAATATAAAGAACATTAACTTTTGCCCATCCAAATTTAGCACCAGGATAGTAGACTGAGGAAATGGATTCCCACACTTTGATGAGATTTACTGTGCTTCTATTTAAATTATGATAACTAATCCTAAATTTGCATCTATACACAAATATCAACATATGTAATTTTTATGTAAAGCAGCACCATAGTTTAACTTCATTTAGGAGATACATTTCCTTTTTTTATTATTCACATGTAGCCATGATACACGTTATATTAATTATCTCTTATGTGCAAGTAAATCATCTTATCCTGATCAACACAGGGTCACATCTAGGTTATTTCTTTCATAGAAACTGAAAAATACATTGCTATCTATTTTGTATGTATATAATATTGTTGAAGAAAAGCATGTTTTCTTGAATGGGATGTGCACTGATGAATTTGAGAAAACTTTATTTTTCTTTCCTCTTTCTGAAATAAATGGGTACTAAGGAGTTAGGCTTAATATTGGAGAAGAATACATTGTACTACTGAACATTTATATTGCTGTCCACTTCAGACTCCAAAAAGACTATGGCTGTTCTAAGCACTAAAACAATTTTGTTCTGTATTTGATGTAGAAGATCTTGGAAAAACATGGCATGTAGAAGATAAAATGAAAGCAATAATCTTCAAAGCTAAGGACCACATCCTTTTCTTTCCTGATGTGAGACCAAAATTGCAGGTGAAAATAAAGGGAAGTTCTTTCAAGATAAAAAAGCTTTGTGAAGACTGGAACTGAAACTGCTGTCCCATAATGTGAACGCCTGTTTTCAGAAAAGATGCCAAGTAAGATTTAGCTTAGCTTTGTTATACTTTATGCAGTTATTTAATCAGATAGTTTGCATCAGTCTTTAAAAATTCACATAACTATGCACTGCATATTAAGAATATGGCATGTAGAAAAGAATGCTAATAGATAACAGAGAGCCAGTGTGGTGTATGGATTAACATGTTGCACTGGGACTCAGGAGCTCCAGGTTCTGGTTCCTGCTCACCTGTGAAGCTCCTTGGGTGACTTTGGGCCAATAACTGACTCTCAG
Source organism: Varanus komodoensis (assembly GCF_004798865.1). Lineage (NCBI taxonomy): Eukaryota > Metazoa > Chordata > Lepidosauria > Squamata > Varanidae > Varanus > Varanus komodoensis. Next base: position 8,613,973 of record NW_025335408.1, on the reverse strand, counting down.
CCTAATCTTCTTCACAGGTGATTCTGCGAATAAAATGGCAAAGGAGAAGGATATTATGTAAGGCTTTTTGTGTTCTTTGAAGGGAAAAAGGTGGAATGTAAACACAATAAAATAAAATCATGGGGAATTACAGTTCCCGTCTGTGCTCTCCAGTAGCCTCATCTTTAAGCTTCATGATAGATTTAGGACTTAATAGACAGAAAAATGGTCCAACATTTCCCAGTTAGCTGGCTGGAGAATGCTGAGAATTGAAGGGCTTTTCTAGAATTGCCCCTTTATGCTTTATAGCACACAGTGTCCCACCATTATCCTGATTCCGTTCGCTGGAGCAGAAAATGTTCCCTGCCTGCCCCCTCCCTTTTACCAATATGATTAACAGTTTACATAGAAATGATGTAGTTACCACTAGGTCTAGCTTGAGCATCTATATTACATGTATCAAACAGGAAATAAATGTTTAAGAAACATCAAATTTAGGATCCAGCTGCAATGTGACACAGTGTACACAGAAGTCCACTTGTGCAATAGAATTTACTCCTCTCCATTCCTTTGCAGTGCCACCAGTCAATTCCAGAGGGTTCCCCTGATGCTCATATTTTGAACCACACAAGGAAGGCTGCAGAAAAGGTAGGGCATATGCTCCACAACCCATGGTATCAGTGGAAAGACTTCACTGGGTTCCACTCTCCATTTTTTACCTGCTATGGGAAAAGCAACAGTAGACTAGTGAGGGAGTGAACAAACCTGAGGTTTGCTCCTACTGTTATTTTGACTAGAACTTCATTGGGAGAAAGAAACAACTAAACAGATCCAAAGGATACTTGATTGATCCTTTTCAGTTCCATTGATTCATATGTGGGGGGGGGGTTACAGTTCTGCTTTTATGTGCAATGTAAATTAATATTATTTCATGCAAACCCAAAATATGCAAATAATATAAACTACATTTTTTAAAACTCAGATTAAAATTATCATAAATTCAACCTGGGGGGGACATTTTACACACCAGCTAAATTTATACATTCCACTCTGTATTAAGTCATTGAAACTCAATGAAGGATTAAAATTGGAATCCTGTGAGAAATAGAAGTCAAGGTTCACTCTGAAATCTTAAATTCAGCCACATTTGGTTCATAAAAATGAATTTGCAAGAAATATCCGTCCGTTTTCTTTCTGCCAGGTCTATTTTGCTAATAAATGTTACAGATTTTATAGTAACAGTACAATGGAAGCAGGACTAAACCACTCATATTCTTCTCATCTCCTTCATATCTGGCACCCCATTTATCTGTCCATTTCATAAGATGCCAATGATTCTTAACAATGGAGTAAGGCAGGTCAGGGTGTCTCAGCTTTCTCTGTCACCCTGAGGGCTTGCCAGGTAGAAGAGCTACTCACCTGCTGCATTGTGGCACCACCAGTAAAGATGGTCAGAGGTCAGTGACTGTAGCAATTATAAGATGGGAGGTGGCAGGACATACCTGCACAAGGAAAAGAGCACTTGCTTATCCCCATGTACAGGTGAACCATGGCAGAAAGCATCTCAACTACTATCTCTGTTTGAAGATGGCAGCAGGGATGCTCTTCCAGGGACTTCCTCTAGGAGGCAGGGCTTGGAACCTAAGCACTACCCCCTGGAGGAATCACAAGGGGTAGCAGGAGAGCAGAATTGGAATTCCCTATTCGCTAGAGGTTTTGAATCCCTATTCTATACTATCCACCCTGTCTTGTCTGGAATGGGAGGCCAAGGTCAAAAGTGCAACATTTACTCTCTCAATCTCTATCTCAAAGCAAAACAAAAAAGCACTTCCAAACGTCTTTTAATAGATATTAATGAACACATATTCTCTAATTTAATTGTCACCATGACTATTATAGACTCATTCAACCAGTCTTCATGGATGTCTTAATTCAACAGAACCTCCTTGACCTTACCAAAACTGAAAACACATAATTTCAGTCAGCTGATCTTGCAAATGCCCATGGTTGTACAGCCTGTGTATTGTGAATGATTAAAAGGCTTTAAATAACATGACATACATATTGCACCATTTTCTCCCATTTTAAAGATTTTCATGGGGAAAATAAAATATTCACATGTGAAACTTCTTAGGATGTAAATTGGATTTTTCTAGCCAAAGGAAGCTAGTGACTTCTATAGAGTGTTTTCCTTGCCAGAAATATGGAATAAGCATTACCTGGCTTTTTTAAATCACTCTTTTATTTGATTTCTTACCAGACTACAGTGAAATGTGAACTGTAGCTTTAAGGCCTCTCCCAGAATTAACAAGCTCCAGGTGTATAGAAACCAGTTAATTGCTTCTGAAGTGAGCAAAAAAGATCCAGTTCCAAGAACCTGTAATTTCTATGAAATGTGCAACACTCAAGAGTTTTGCTGCCTCGGTGAGTTCCTGTGGTGAAAGCTATTCACATTCTCCTTAAACCAGCAAGCTTAAAAAAGCATAATTTTTATGAATGACTTTGTTGTATACAAAAATGAATGTATTAAGCATTTCTTAAAGGAGTTTGTTTGAATAACATTTATATTTAAAAGAAGTATGGTCAGATGTATTTTTATGGCTACAAGATTCAACTCAGTATCCAAAACATTTTCACTGGTTGGGTTGTATATGGTGTTTTCCCCCACTCCCAACTTAAGGTCTTTCTTTTTAGTTTCCAGTGCTATGGAACTTAAAATGTCCTCTTTGATAAATGAACTAGATTTTCCCATGAGGTCTTTGCAAAAATAAATGCCTTCCTAATGATGATTGCAGATTTGTTACACTGACCTAGCTTGTTTCTCAAGCTCTGTATCACTGAAAGATGCATCTTATTTATATGATGATGATTAATAATGATGATGATGTCTGAAGAAATAAATTATACAAATGCTATACAAAAGCTAACACAATGCAAATTGCTAGGTTCTGATTACTGACAACCCATTGCAACCAGTAACTCACTACTATACAATTCCCTGCATTTTCCCCAGTGATGATTACCTTCTCTGTCCTTACATACCAGATTTTTAAAAGTGGTATTAAGCTCACTGGAAGCAGAATTTTATGAAGCTGGATATATTATGAACTCCATTCAACCATCATTGTTTTCTTGCTTCCAAACCTGTGTATTTGGAAGTAATTTTCATTAAGTTTGATGTGTTCCTCCCAGAAATATGTATTGGATTGCAGTGTATTATGTTTATAGCATGCACAGTGATTAGTTATTATTCTGGTACAGGAATGTATGAGTTCTGACTTACAAGACAAAGAACTGTATTGTCTCCATAGCTTAATTCTACAATGTAAGAACTGATTTCCAAGTAAAGCTGCATGTGTAAACTAAACTTGTCCATACCAGGTTCCACATAACACAATGAAAGAGTGTCACTGGTCTCTTTGGGCAGTACGATGAATACATAGGAATGAAATACATGAGATTCCCTCTACCCCATGCACTGACAGATCTGCACAGGACGATAGGGTGTATTTATGAACACTGCAGTTGAAGGTATTCTCTGAAGAGCACTTCTTTTGTGGAAAAGATTCACAAGTAAAATGTGAATCTTTTCCAAGTAAAATGCCGAAGACCTTTATATGCTCAAACCGGAGTGATCTGAAAGACTTCTGGGTGACTTTTGTGGGAAGATTTCATGACTGCCACATGGAGCAGGAAGCTATCTTTGCTGCTACAACTTCCAAGGCCATAGCATGACTGCAGTCACCAACTGTGCCCCTCTGATTATAACAACCTATCATTGCCAACAGGATGAGGCTGGTGGTCCAGTGCCCTGTTTTACAAAGAAGTCTTCTATTTGAAGGTCACTTGGGGAACCATCATTTATTTCCTGATGTCTCCTCTTTGAAGTACTGTTTGGTACAATTCTGTGTTAAAAATAATTGTCCATCAACAATGGGCACTGCATAGCAGAACTACCAGGCAGGTACACAAAGCTAGAGAATCATCCACATGGTGGCAAGGTGGGCTGTATTTCTCTCACTATTATAGTTATTTCAGAATTTCCATCCACCACATCAACCAGTATATGCAAATGGTATATAAAGTGGTTTTATCGGCCCTTCCCTGATGCAGTTCCTCATTTTGGATGTGTCACAACTGGCCACTCTAAGAACAGGGGTGTTTGTTTGTTCATTTGTTCCCTGCTGGTTAAAATCCCACTTATTACAAAAAGAATGGCAGGAAGGGTGAATGCATTCTCACTCTGTCTGTTGAGACTGGCCAGCTGTTATGTTTCCATGGGATGCATAGATGGCCCTTACCCTGTTGTACATGAATTCTAGCGCTCCAAGAAATGGGCCCCAACACTTGCTACAAAGCTTAACATTTTCCATATATAACCCTGAAGGTGATTCAAAATGTTACAATGCTTGTACAGTTGTCTTCAACATTTCTAAACATTTATCCTGGCAGGACTTGGAAGTATTTCAGTGAAACTGTATCTGTTCACCTAACACTTCCACTGTTTGATCTCTTCACTTGACTTGTCAAGCTAAGCTTAAACATTGCTGTTCAAATAATGTAGATGTATTTGGGGGTTATTATGTAGCCTATATGTCCCTACTATGCCTTCACTGTCTGCAGCTCTCAATGCTCCTTCCATTGCTACTGCGTCAAAGGCCTGCTCATAATTCCAGGAAAGCATACACAATGGTCCGTTGTTCCTGGCTCCCTTTCTCACTGGGTAATTCATGGTTTGCAGGTGATTGGTTCCTTAGACATTTCTTCTAATCCAAAATACTCTCATGCGTGCTTAAACTGTCATTAAAATACTTTTTTGCTTTTTAAATGTTAGCCATAAAATACGGCCATCTGGTGTTACCGTGTTCTGGTGATGGGCAAAATATTAGAGAAATATATTCAGCTCCTGCCTCTAAATATGAAAAATATATAATCTGATTGGCCAGAGTATATATAAGTATGTATATGTATGTATTTTACATCTGGAGACACTTTAAAAAGAAAATCTTACATACAATGATTCTCAGATAATTCTGTCAACAAAAATCATAGGCTTGAGGATCAGGATGTTGATTAAACATACCACTTCAATATGCTTTGTTTGTTTAAGTAATTACACCAGCATTTATTTTATCAGCCCGGCTGATTGGGCACTGTTAATTTGTGAAGGGCCAGTCAATTAAAGGCAGTGATAATTTGATTCCTTTCTTGCTGCTCTATTCTCTTCTTGGAATTAAATGTATCACCTACTTGTTGCTCATTTAGCTTTTAGCCTGTTGTGCTTTCTTTGATGTAAGTTAATTAGTTGATATTCCAGATGTTTACTCTTTGTATGTTCCTTAAAATGCTTTGGAATGTCAGGATGCCCATAAACCTGATTCCTTGATTTAAAAAAAAATTAAGAAAAGCAATGCAGAATCAGAACGAGTTCCCTCTAATCCAACTTTTTTGGGGGAAATGTGCAGAAAAACATCCTGGAACATCATATCTTAAGTGTATGACTCTCCCCTAGGTGTAGAGGTGAGTCCACAGGTTAATGATACAGCCCAACAGGTCCCCAGAAGGTCTCCAGTTCAATCCTTGGTATCTCCAGGTATGACTGGAAAAATCATTGCCTGAAAGTCTGGTGAACTGCTGCTCGTCCATATTAGCAATACTGAATTGGATGGACCAAAGGTCTGACACAGTATGGAATAGCTTCCTTCTGTGTTCTCATGACACAGAAACCAATTCAGTTCCTTAACCCAATACATGTAGCTTTTCAGGCTATGACTAAGTGTTTCTTAGCAAAAGATCCAGTAATTTGTTAATTTACAATTCAAAATCATATGCAGATTTTTTTAAATGGGAGAATGTTTGTGAAATCATAAATTTCCAGTTGCATTGAATCTATAGTAAATATTATTTACATGGGAGAATGGCATGGTCTACTAATCAAACAACATAGATCCAAATCTGGTTACTGCCCAGTTTACTAATTGCCCATTCTGATGCAGGAGCTGAAGTGATCCAATTAGGTGGAGCCAGGAAACACATATCAGACATTCACCGCTGTATCTGTATATGACAGTCAGAACTTCACGTAGTCAGTGAAGCACATGGAAAGTGGCTGATTAAATCCTTCCATCTGAATTTGTAAGCTCCAAAACCTTGTCTCAAGTTTTTCTCCTCTTTCTAAAACCTGACAGTTCAACACCCACTCCTTAACTTCAACTGATTCTTAATGTGATTTAGAATGACATGAGACTGCATTTTAACCAATTGAAATGTGTACTATTTTTTCCCTTTCTCAATGAAGAGGAAAGTAGATTGGGAAGGTTTCTTTTTATAGAACATTTGGCCACCATGTATCATTAATATGAAGGGCAGCTTCATAATAACGCTGCTATAATTAATCCCTTTACCCAAGTAAAATTAATAGTCATAATTAACATACACAAGTTTTCATATCTGTTACTAGAAAATATAGACCTATATCCTCATTGTTTTTACTGAGACAAACTAAAGCATCCCTTAAGAGGATTAGCACTTGCAACGTGCTTTTACTTGATAAAACAAAAAACAAAAAATAAACTAAGCAACTATCAACACTGTGGAGTAACCCCCCCCCCCCCCGGAAAATACAGTCTATTAGTGACAGTCACAAAATATTCAAAAAGTCAATTTGTAAAGCATTTACTTACATTTTTTGTGTGCAAATCATTTTGTATGGACCGAAAGGATCAGAGAATTAAATGTCAGCAAATAACTTCCCAAACACAAGATACCCTTGTAGTTAAATATTTCGTTTTTGCATGAGTGGTCATGAACATCTATGGATTTGCCAGCTTTTGGTAGCCTATATTGAAGGATAATACAAGAGCACATTTTATTAGTGAAATTGAATTTTAAGATGCTCAGATAAAATGAGTCAGAATAGTATGAAATGATCAACAAACTCAAAACATCTTGTGTCTATTTTTATTACATCTCAGTAGGACCAAACTCTAATATGAATTAATCAAGCTTTCTTCCTTTTTAAAAGGCTATTGCTTGTATTAAAATGTGATCAGAGAAATATATTTCAATAGGGAAACGGGTTAACTTAGAATTAGTCTGCTTTTTGTTTTCATGCCATTGATCACTAAAATTGAATAGATCTTTTTCATTAAGATTATCACTTTTCCAGTAGCTCCTTCTTTCCAAACCAATCTACCACCTGGTGGCCTACACTTAACTGCTGTTCTTTACCCTACACAATTTCATTTCTTCCATTCTAAAGGAAGAGATGTGCAAGGGTTAACCCTCTGATTATTAGAAGTGCTTGGTTCCTCCGAGTTGCTAAATTTCATGAGTACTTATTGCGTAGGTTAGGTCCAAGACATTGCTTGGCTGTTACAGAGTCTGCCTAACAGGGATGCAGTCACCTGCAGAGAAAGATGGATGATTTGATAATATTCTGCCTTCCTTGCTAGCATTTGCTTGGAATAAGTCATACTGTTATCAACTGAAAGATCAACAATTTTCACTGATTACTCACTAGGAGTGTCATTTCCTCAAAAGGGGTTCATGACTGGACCCAAATCAGAATGAACACAATTAGCCCTGATGTCTTCCATATTTACTAAATTTTGTCACTTTATTTATTACAGCAATATTCTATTAAACTAAGATGCTCTGTTACCATGTGCAAGTTCAAAGTTCTCAGTCATAAAGTTACTACCAGTATGGGGATAATAATAATGGCCTGCATTACTAGACAGTTGCAATTATTGCTGTTACAATGTATTATAATCATTATTATTCTATTTCAAGCTTTTTCTAATAGGCGTTTTTCCTGTATGTGAAAAACATTCAATGTACATCATTTGTAAGGATACTATAATTATGTGCTTCCTACTTACTTCATCAAGAAGAACCTCTAGGGCAGACTACAACTCCCAACATTCCTGACCATTGCCTGTATTGCTGGAGGCTGATGCAGGCTGAAGTCCCAACATCTGGAGGATATCAGTTTGAGGAAGGCTGCTTCAGGTACAGTACTACCTGGCTTTAACTTCCTTTGGTGGAGACAACACTGGAAGATGATGGCTTGTCCTATTAGGTCTACATATATAAGCACAGCATAAGTGGAGCCTTGCAGGAAGGATATCTGCTCCTCTATCTAGGGTCTTCAGTGAGAAATATCAAACCTGTATCTCAAGGTGCTTCCACTAATAATCAATGCTTTCTTTCTGTTTCTCTCTTTGGCTTCTGTCTATTTCCAGACTGTCTCTTTTTCATACACAGACTCTCTCACAGGCAGTTTGCACAATCACTGCAGGTGGACCACAGTAATTTTGGATATTAAACCCATCATGGGTTTTGTTATGCTGGCCAAACCCAAGCATCAGAGGTTGTTCGACAGTTAAACATTCATCAGATTTAACCTTCAAACAACCCCTGCCAGCTGGGCTCAGATGACACAACAAGCTGTGGTTTAAATAAGTAATTGGGCACCCATGGACACCAAGGCTTGTCACAGTTTAAATAAGCCATGCTAGGCTGCAGTAATCATGTGAACCTGGTCATGTCTTCCTGAAAACTCACACCTTAATTAGGAGCAGATTGGGATGATGCTTATCTTGAGAAATTATCTTCTAAAATCTTTTCTTAAAGGTTGCATGTAAGTTCCCAGTTGTGTTTGTAAGTTGCACACATGTTCAGCTTCTGTATTTACAGGTTATCTTTAGATCTTCTGTTGAACAAGGTTGGGGCAGCATCCTTCCAGTATTCACTTAATATGGATGTCTCATAGGAATCTGCTTTCCCTGTGAAATGCACACATAGAGTTATACCTGAACAAAATGGTCCACCAGATCTGCTCACTAGCACCTTCTACTTTTCTCCCTAAAATAGTTTCCCTCAGTCTCAATGTGGCTGCCTAAGACATGTTGTGAGTTGTAGGCCAACACATTTGAGGACATCAATTTGGAGAAGACTGCTTTACCATGACTCACAGGATGAGCAGTTGCTCCTGCAATATTCTGATCTTACCTGCTTAACAACGTACCATATATACCTAGATAATCCTCTGTACTTGGTAGGCATTTTTTAATATCCACCCATAGTCAGTTGAGAAGGGAGAACATTTTTGAGGTTTGCATAGCTCATAACGTTTCTCTTGCAACTGTTCATACTCGGTAATGCCTATTATTTAAAAATGACTGTGCATGTACATGTTGAGAAAAGGTGGAGAGTAACAAAGGTTAAAGAGGTATTTCTGACTTTTTTTAACCACAGAATGTGACAATAAGTCAAACTGAGATAACACTCAGCCTCACATTATGATTAATGCAAGGTTATCTTCATTCATAGATAACTAACTGACTTTTAAACCACACAGTCTTGTAACTAATGACAAGGAAAAACTGGGCTGCAAAATGCAATCAGTTGTTTGACCTGTTAAAAGTCATCAGCCTGATTTAACTCCCCCAGAATATATTGTCCTTGCAACAATAACTGACCATGAACTCTTCTGGGCAGACTTCTTGATTGCTACGAATTTTTTTCTTTTAATGGAAGAATATTCCTGCGGTGTCACATTCTTCACACATTTCTTCAGGAAAAGCTGTACAGATTGAGGTGTGGAATGTCAGCATATAGCATGAATTACACATGAAATGTTTCATTTGCTTCTCTTAGCAACAGTGATACAGCTTTCTGTGAGGCATGGACTGGGTTTGGACAGTGATAGATAGGTAGCCAGAATCTTAAAGCAAGAGCAAGACCATAACCTTGGGAGTGACTCAAAATGAAGACTTCTACCTGCAGAAGAAGAGGGAAAGGGATTTGGTATACAGAAGGACTCAGAGGAAAACAGTAGAAATGTCACAGGGTGGGGAAGGGTAGTCAGCATTTTCTCCTAGTGAAGAGCTTACAAAATAAAACTTTCTCTTAGAGTTCAGGATTAAGGTGTACATATCTTCCAGGTCTGACTTCCATAAACCTTACCATGTACAATGGCACAATTTTAAGAAACGTATATTAGTTGCAGCACCTGGCAAACCTGGCTAGAATTGATACATATGGGTCAGTTTGCCAGGCTTTGTCTGGATTCTAAGTATTCTGAGAATCTAGAGCAAAGTTGCTGGCCATCTGTGCTGGATCCTATATATTCGTAGAACAGAGTGCCATTCTCATGCAACAGCTGATCATATGGTCTGAGTAGGTAAAAAGCAAGGGGTATGGTCAATATGCATTCATACTCAGTCATGAATTTCTGCACTTTGGAATGATACTGTAACATGGAATGACTTGAACTTGATGCAGACATCAGATGAGCAACAAAGGGAAAGCAGGAGATATCAAAGTTGTTTCCCTTAATTCTGTATGAATGCCCCCACCCTGCAAAATATCCAAGAGAGTGATGGTTTCCTGGTAGCTCCATAAAATCACATTAAGAGCTACCTTTCTATGCTGGTCCCTAGAAATAAATTTCTACACAAGGGCCTTAATCTGCTGCATTTACTTTCAGTTTTATTCCAGAATTGAGCTACCCAAAGAACTTTTCCTTTCCTGCTTTTCCTCTAGAAAAACTGCAGGCAGCACTGTGATATAGTAGAGTAGTGCAAGTACATAAATGAAAAATGTATCATTGTTCAGTTTCATAAATAATACCTCATTTTTCCTGCTGTTAGAAGTGCTGTTTAAATAGCAACATTGCAGGGCACATCATAACCCACCCATGCAAATGCTCCCTGCTTCTGATATCAAACATCCACAGCAGTGGCATTACTTTGTGCCTTAAGCAGTTATTGGAGCATGGTGACATCAAGTGGAAGGCACACTCTTTAAAATGCTCTAGACAAGGCAATAGCAGTTTTAAATCCCCATAAGGAAAGGCCCTGGAGGTGGCGGGTCCTTTAGCTGGCACGGATTACCATGCACAGCAGAATCAGTCAATTTAGAACCTGCCCTTCATTGAAGATTTGGCTATCAGTGGTACACCTGGGCTCACACAGCCAGCTTTGCTTAGTGCCCATGTGATGCATTAGGCACATAAACTCGCATAGGCAGGAAAGGCTGGGGAAGTATGTGCTACAGAATGGGGGAATTAAACATATGGACCATGGTGATATCCTGTTGGAGGCTTCTCTGCTTATCATAAACTGGCCTATGAAACCCATGATGGACTGTCCTTGAGTGCATTATTTTGTTGGTCATGATGTCCAGTGAACAATGCATTAAGTTAGCATAGGTGTGTGTGTGTGTGTTTGTAGTTCAATATATTTTACTATAGTCTAGTACAAAAGGGGTAGAAAGGGGCTGTAACGGGAAAGATTCAGAAGGAGCAGTGGTATGGTTTATTAAAAAGTAGATTGTTAATGTTTGGCATAATATCATAGAATCCTACATTCAATCGCCATTGTGTTCAGTTTCTATTGACAATAGAACTTTTCCGTCACAATACTGCACGGTGCTGGGAGCTAGATTCTAATTTCTTACAAATTTCTTAATTTGTTGTGTTACTTAACATTAAGCATAGTTATTGGGAAGCCATCCCCATTGAAAGGAATGAGTTGCATCTGAGTAAATGTTACTAAGATTGGGCTGTAAGGGCTGTGCAATATACTCAGGAGTTGGTCCCATTCAAATCAGTAGAATTTACCCCTGAGTCAGTCTGGAGTCCAGATGCCGGTCGTTTTTGACTTACCTAGGAGTGACAGTTGGATCCTTTCCCTACTGTAATCATGCTTGTCAGTTGAAATTTTAGTTACTGCAAAGCAGGATCTGCAACAAGATGTTGCAGTGGGGAGTGTTCCTGCTCAGGGTTCCTGTCAGCCAAAGCTTTGTAACTGAGTGGCATGTATACCTTATTAGTACCATTCTATCCTATTCTATTTCCCCTTCTCTGGTATTCCTCTGAAAACCAGTCAGGATTCCAAGAGAAAGCATGCTCCGTCAAAAGAACACAGGAAGCTACTGTATGCATCAGTCTATGCAGCCCAATATTGTTGACACTGACTAGCAGAGGCTTTCCAGGGATTCAGGCAAGATTCCTTCCTTGCCTTATATGGAGATTGCAAAGACTGAAGTGAGGACCTGCAGCCACTGACTCTTGGAATGTCCCCTTTGACCTGTTTTGGAGCCCCTTCCCTCCTGCTAAAGGTTGGTTTTTGATTTGTTTCTTGTACTCCTGCAAATCTTGGTGTTCCCCAGAGCCTGCTAATATCTTCTTGTGCATGGGTTGAGGCTTTGTGGCTACATATGTCTCCACTCCCCAAGAATGAAGTGTTAGCATACAGGAGAACAGGTTCATAGGTTGCACTGGCATAACTGGCTCTTCATTGAAGAATCATGCGTATGGTGCTTATGTGAGCCATCCAGAGGGCCCTCAGCCATGCACTCAGTCTTAAATTTATTAGACTATATTCCACCCACACAATTGTTTTGTGTGTAATCCCTGAGCTAAATACGGCAAAGAAGATGCTTGTAACAGCACAGTGGTTAGATTTATTTGGTGAAGCTGGCACAATCCATTGTTCAGCCAGGATGTCACATTGGCACACTAATCTTTGCACTGGAACACATCTTTTCATTTGCTAGCTCATTTGTGCTTGGGAGTTGCCCATGGAAGCTGTTTCCTCTTGCATGCCCAGCAAAGCAGATACTAATAGCATCTGGAACAGTGCAAGCTTAAGAATACCACTGATTCTCTCCCAGTATCTGCTTTGTACATGACCTTTTCCTGCAGACTTAGCAAAGAATGGACTGGACTTATGGTAGGGCATTCAGAAGAAAGGCTCACCAGCAATTTAAGATTTATAATGTCCTAGAAGACAGGTGGCGAAGGGGTGGCTTTCCAAATGATATCTGATATTTGCTTTGCTAGCTCGAGCTGGCAGATCAACAACCCCTGGGAAGATACATGTTCTCCATTCTTTTCTAGAGATTTCAGGTTAGAATAGATCTCTAAGCCATGGGAAATTGTAGATCTCACCCTATGGTGTGTGCCATTTAGAAAGCTAAAATCACCCTTGTGTTGCCTTTGCCATATTGAAAAAATGAGCACTCTTGGTAATAATTAGTTTTTTAACAAGTACATACTAATAATATCAGAGTAAACAGCTAAATCCTGTACTTTAAGCTTCTGTAATACAGCATCTGATTTCACTGGAATTAGCAAGAGTAACAAAAGAAGCATTTTGATATCTTTTGATGCATTTTTGTGTTGCATATTTCAAGTGCCTGGTAACGCTGCCTACCAAAAGCATTTTACAAAGCACTTGAAAACAGAATGGAATTTGATATGAAACAATGCAGGATGTGGTTGAGATACACACCGGGAATTCCACCTGGCAAATCAGACATGGAGAGAATTCTTTTGTGTGATCCCTCTGAGGAGCAGACAGATGCTGTCAAAGCAGCGCACCATCCTTCTGTTGGACTGTTCTTGTTGCCTTTCAATAAGGATCCCAGGATGACCCAATTTGCATGAAGATGTTTACACACCTTTCAAAGCAGATCAGCCCAATTCACTTTTCACTTCGATACAAGTTGATGTGTCTTTTCCCTGTTCAGATACTTAACAGTGTTTGCAGTGTCTAGTATCTACATGTGATTTAAGTAGCAGCAAGTACCTCTGTGTAAAAGCTAAAACTTTTAACCATTTTCAACATCTGGACTTTGGCTCGGAGAACTGGTTGCATTTGATATGGCACTGGGCAGGAAAACCCATGATGCCCTAGAGAGCTGCATACTGTAAAAAAAACAGGGGGATACAGCATAGAAATACCAGAAGTATGTCAGGATCATGCATCATGTTCAGTATTGGCCTTAAAGTCAATTGACAGCACAATCCTACACAAGTCTACTCAGAAGTAAACCCCACTACATTCACTATGGCTTCTCACAGGAATCATGACATAGGATTGCAGCCTGAATCCTATGGGAAGATTAAGGCATACAGATGGATATTTCTGTGGGCCAGAACTGATTAAACCCCTTCTGTTTTGTTTCTCCCTGTCAATACACAATGTCACTTGACAAAGATTAGTTACCCATTAATTCATCCAATTGTTTACAGACCAAAACAGACAAAAGGATGAAACAGAGCAGGGGTGAGAAACCTGTGATCCTCCAGATGTTGTTGACTTCCAGTAAGCATCACTCCAGCAGTGTGGGAAGGGATGCTGAATTCTAGTCCATCAATATCTGGAAGCCTATCAGTTACCCACCCTTTATAAACAGTTACTATTTTACAGTGGATTGTGGGATTAATCTACATTAGAATATTGAACTGAGCAGTGGTGAATGTTTTGGATTAATTAATTAATGCAGCTACTACAGTAGTTAACTCTCTCTCTGATTAGTGTTCATATACTCCAGGGAAGAGCAACTATTGGCCCTCCAATTGCTTTAGTCTACAGCTTCCATCACCTGTCCCCTCTGTCTATGCTGGCTAAGGCTGATTGGAGTTATAAGCCAAAATGTCTGGCATGGCAAAAGTTGCCCAGCTGTGATATATGCTATTCATTTTACTTTGCAAATTCTTTACCAATTTAAAAATAGTGTGTGTGCACGCATGCGCGCGCGCACACACACACACACACACACACACACAGAGAGAGAGAGAGAGAGAGAGAGAGAGAGAGAGAGAATTGCCACACTTGTTTTTAAAATATCAAGACACTCTTTGTCTCATGGCAACATAGAAACAGAACTACACTTTGGGAGTTTGCTTAGAATAACTGTGCTCTTGTTTATGTGTGTTTCCTTTCTCATGTTACTTTTTGAACCAGATATGACCATAGGATTCTTGCGTACCACATATTTCCTACTCATAATAAAAATCTGTTGGTGTTGTTTGTTGCAGAATTGTTCTTATGGTACTTTGGTATATTCTTTAGAACCAGATAAAATGTTTAGCTTACTCAAAACAATTGATTGTTTCCATCTTCTTGTATGTTACTGTTCTGTGCATTCATCTGTGGCATTTCAGAATTCTCTTTGGAGTACAGGAAGTAATATAAAAAATTTCACAGCCACCTGGAGGGCAAACCCAATTGGAGAGAACTGGAGTAGACAATCCTGGATAAAGCAGGCAAAGAGTCAAGGCAGCTACCTGGATTCCAAAGGGGGGGGGGCAGGCAGATTATTCCAATCATGGACCCTCAGTGTTCTCTCTTGTGGGCTGCCATGCAATTCTCTTGATGACATTCTTTCTTCAGTCTTTACTACTTATGTGTTTCGGTCAACCAAAGGAGTTCACATATTAAGGTACTCCCTTCACCCCAAAATCACATGGTTTCCAACTCCAGTGACTGATTCCATGCATTATGCATGAAGCTACAAGATAATATTTAGTTCAACAATTGCTCTCTAAATAGGGCTATAAAAGCACAACGCAACACCTTTCACTCTCCTAAGGAAGCTACTTGATGGTCAGATTTATAAGGTATACTGAGCAGAAAGACATTTTCTATCACATAATGAAAATATTTAGAAAACCACTAGAGCAAAGAAGTTTATAGGAAGCCTGAAACTGTAATTGTCCAATTTCCTTATTAGAGAAGAAAATATTGGGTGATGAGTTGGGATTCTCTTATTTGATTCATACTGTACAGTCTATGTATGCTTTTGGATAGCTAGATAGCTGATCTGATCAAGATCCAAACAAACAAGCAGACACAACAAGCCATATGATGATTCACATTAGTTTCAATTCAGCAGATGGTTTTGCTTTGTTTTGCTTTGATTTTTGCCATAATGTGTAATGTGTCACATCAGTGTTCTGTGAAGCTGACCACTCAGTCAGTTATTATCAACTTCATGTATCCATACTGTATTATGGCTAACCAGGTCTTTGCTGACATTGTTAAATCGATCAGCAACAGTGAAAAGACTGGAGTGAATTGTCCAGTCCTAGATCCAGGAAGGGCTCTGCTGGTGGGGTGGATTCCATGGAACTTGATCACACCCCTACTCCAGACTCTCTGCGATGCATTTTGAGTCTGCCTTGCCGCCACCATCACCTACGGCTGCTCTTGCTGCCCATCCTCACTTCCTTTCTCATCATTATTATCACTCGCTCGCTTGATAGGCAGAGAACCAGTGAGCAAGTGGGCAGTGGCATCTCCTGTCCTCCTGTCACTACCACCAGCATTGTCTAGGCCAGAGCAAGGGCAGGGGAACAATTAAATTGCCAAGGGGAAAAGGAGGAGCAAGACCAGGGTAGACTTCTGCTGCAATTTGGGCCCTAGGCAAATGCCACACTGTGCCTATCCTTGATGCCAGTCCTGCTTCACAGAACTGAAAATGCTGAAAAACTGGGATTCTTGATTGCATGGATGGTCTTCTCAGATTGAGAAGGCTCCCCCCTTCAGAAAGCCACCCACCTGGATAGGGTAAGAGTAATGCACAAGGAGGAAGCAAGCACTTCTCCTCATGCATTTACTGTATAACTTCCTGAATGCCTAAATAGAACTTACGTTACTCTGACATTAATGCAGGTTAGTAGCCACCTGGTCTAATGGGATGAGCCAATCAGCCTATGGGCCCCATTCGCATTTTGGGAATCAGGAAGCAAGAACTGGGAAAACAAATGGGCTTCTAATTCAAAGGATGATCTGGAACAGGCGTTCTGCATTGTCAGCTATGTCAGCAGTGAGAAAGCAATGGTCCTAGGCCATACTCCGAAAAGGAACAAAATAAGCCAGATTTTATGTCCAACAGAAATAAAACCGTTTCTGCTTTCTAGTCACCAGATTGGCCTGGTGGAAAAAATGTGTCACTCTAATTATGCTGCACTTTGTATAATTTATGATCACTTGTTTTAGTCGTCTTTGACAAATATGATTATGTAATGCCTCTCTGGTGTGGATAGCCTGCAGCCATAACACCTCGGAGTATGAGCTCATCTGGTGTCTGAAATAGAAAGGACTCCCACCCTTCCATAGAATATGGCTCTGGAAACGGATCTAAGCCCAAGCTTAAGCTGCTTTATGAACTGGTGTTCTCAAGTACAAACCATTAGGATTCTTTTTTTTAACTGCTTTGCAAAGTCAGGTTTGGGTCTAGTTCCAAATCACTGGATCTAAGTCTGGATATAAAGCAGAGTTTTTACCTTTGTGCCTGCTACATCCATCTCCATTCAGCAAGCTATTCATGGGCAACAAATAGCTTGCCATGGAGCTCGGAAGATACGTTTTTCCCATGATGCTACAAATCTTTCCTCACCAACCAAGACTGGGGGAAAAGATTTTCAGTAGCATGAAGCATATTCCCCTGTACTCAGCACACGTGGGGATACATATCACATGGTTGTGGATGGCATTGTCTTTCATTCAGTAAGACTCTTCCAAAATAGGTGGTAACTGATGATGATCCACACATGAGGACGTAAGAAAACCGTGATGGATAAGGCCAAATGCCTGTCTAATCTCTCATTCTGTTCACACAATGTGGGGAAAACTCACAAGACGTGAGAGCTATAAAACCACATGATGCTACTTGTCATTCTGAATCTAGTGTCTGGAGTCTTCCATCTTTTTTTCGGAGTAACAGCAACTTTAGGGAGGATCACAGCAGAGGGGAAGAGAAAGTCTTAACTCTCCCCTCTGCCATTTTCCTGCATCTCCCCTGGCCAAGTTGCTTTGAAAATGGGACAAGTAGCAAGGGTTAAAAACCCTCCCTCCACATTGGTTATCCTCTCCTTGTTAGGGAAAGAGATAGGATGGGCTCCCTTATTGTAGCAGTGCCTGCTGGGTAGTGAAGTTTGTGCCTATCTTACCACCACTCTGAGGTTAGCATAGCAAAGGCTGGAATGAGGGTCATGGCCCTTTCAGCATTGTAGTGGAGAGAAAATGTCATGGCAGCTGGGATGTTGGTCCCTTGAAAGACTGGAAGGAGAGGACTCGGAGCAAGGTGAACGACAGGTCTCTTCTCTTCATTAAGAGTAGGTTTTCTTGTTCGAGCAGCTGGCCCAGCTTGATTAATAAGTGAACAAGTAGAAGCAAGGCAATGAGTAGCATTGTCATGAGTCGAGGTTCCCCCTTCGAACAAACACCAGCCACAATCCCTTTTCCTTGCAAAATGCTCTTTCTGCTTCCAAGTACAAATCCCCCAGAATGGATCTCTGAGCATACAGAGTTTTTGTTGAACTCAGTCAGTCCAGAAACTCTCCTTGTGAAAGTGCCAGGGCCCCAACCCTTTGGGAGAGTCTCTCTGAAGGCAAGCATACCTCCTCTCTGCACCCTGCAACAGGACCCTCTTGCTACAGGACCCAGGGCCAGCTCTACCAGAATGAGGCAATCACCTCAGGTGGCAGATTCTGTAGACATCAATGGTGCTGCCTGGCAGTTCTTCCTGGACTCACAATCTGTTTCCTACCATTGGTGATGCCACCCAACCTGTTGTGATCCCACTAAAAGTATGGTGCAGGACACTGTTCTATCACTGTTCCTGAAGTAAGTTTATATTGCCAGTCCAGATGACTTCTGTATATGGAATGGGGAGTAGCTCAAAGGAAGTAAGATGAGCGGCTAGCAGAAGGGCCTTTTTGGTTGTGGCACTATGGCGCTATGGAATGAGCCCCCCAGAGAGGTGTGATGGCACCTATTTGTACTCTTTTTGGTGCCAGATAAAAACCTTTTTACTATATTTTAACAGTTTAACTTTTAAACTTTAGTTTTAATGTTGCATTTTATCCTATACCAGTGCTATACCTCTATGTTGTTTCTGTTGCCATTGCTGTGGTTTTGTTGTTTTCTGTTAATTTTTAATTTTTTGTGTTTTTAACTTTTAACTGTCCAGAGCACCTCGGCTATTGGAGGTATAAAAATGAAATAAAAGTGTCATCTTGTCTTTTGCCTCAGGTAGCAAAATATCTCAGAATGGCCTTTCTTCTCCCTTCCCCCTACATCCCACTTAGTTCATGGCAGAAAAGAAAGTATTAAAGCTCCAAACCCACACTCTGCATGGGGAGATTTAAGTGAAAAGCAAACCTGCCCCAACTAGTAGAAAAAAACTGTTTTTTAAAAGGAAAAAAAATGTGGCTATGAACTCACTCTTTAATGTAACATGCAGTTTCACTCTGAAAGGTTCCAGGGCTAGATGTTCATTTGACAGCTCTTGCCTTCTCCCAGCACCCTGCATCAATATTTCTTTTCCTTAGTTGGAACCCTTCAGAGTCAAGCTACATGTGTGAAGGTGGGGAAGCTAGTCCCTCCAAAAGGGGCTTAAATCCATCCCATTTGTATCCCGCCTTTCTTCCAAGGAACATAAGCAGTGGTTTAGCCTCTAACATCCCTGTGATGGATGGTTCCCTAACATGAAACAGATGAAGTAAAAACATTTAAGAGAACTTTACTGCATTCATTTGGAGCTACAGTTTAGTCCTGTTCAAGTTATATGCCAAGGTTTTATTACAGAACTAACAAAAAACTACTCCTAATACAAGTCCTCCACTCTGAGGTTTGTCTTGACTCTTTCACCAAAGGAGATTATCCTTCACCCAGCCTTGCAGGGCTGGCCTTGAGTATGATAGCAATTCATGCTGTGTGGTAGAATGAACTTCCTTTGTCATCGTGCTGCTGGGAAAGATAGTGTCTTTAGTCAGCTGGACCCAATAGAAAAGTCCTCCCAATATGAAGAAAAGCTGAAGGTGAAGCTTTATATGGCAGCATCAAATCCGAGTATCTCCTACTGGAACTGCCTTAGCAGTCACTCAAAAAATTAGGGAGAAACGAGATCCCATCAACAGTGACTTCTGTATGGTGTAATGAAATAGAAAACCATGCTCACAACTTTCCTCTTAATCCATGCTTTTTTCAAAGTTCTACTGAATAAATGGGGGAAATTATGCAAGTTGTACCAGACTATTTGTATTAGTTTATTGTTCATATGTTTTTCTTTTTACTGCGGGTCAATACATTGAAAGGTTTCTTTGTGGCTCGTGATGGCCACCATTTCCTGTTCTTCTCCAAGGGTATGGCAAATACCACCTCCACCCTTCTTTGGTATTTCCTGCCAAAATAATCACCATATTATATCATTCGTTTGCCAGCTTGCAAAGCTCTTGGCAATTGTTCTAACTTGCCACGCACTGGTATCTTCCTCCTTGAATACTTCCTCTGAGAATTACTGAGCTGCCACAAAAATCACATTATTTTTACAGTGCAGAAGGATTGCTAAGCTTTTGCCTTTTTTTTTGATTAATTTCATGCCTGACTCAGTCAGAGATTAGGCCCTGACACAGGTTATAATTAAATATTGAAATCATGAAGTGCAAGAATGTTTAATTTTTAAAATATGAGTTTTAATTTACCTCATACAGAGAATAGCTCTGGTCACCTGCAGAGATGCATTACACACTACATTGCCTAATGTAGGATGCCTGAATAAGGCTGAGCATACAGTTAAAGTAAACTAATGCAATTTACTGAACAGCAGTCAAATATTTATCCAGTTGATGAAGCAGACTTTATGTGAAACTCAGACAATAATTAAAGAGAAGCTTGGCATAAAACATGCTTATTCCAGTTTTCACAAATATGTTACATCCAGGCAGCATCTTCTTTCTTCTCAAATGCTGATCTTCTCCTATCACATGGTAAAGTGAACTTGTCCTTGGCATTCTCCTCACCACTTCAAGCAAATGCTAAATTTCTTTCTTTCTTTTTTTCCACATTATCATTGAAATGTTGCTCTTTGGAGAGTTAGAAATATTAATCAGGCCTTGACTGGAAAATACCACAGCAAGATGGTACAAGGTCTTCCTATATCATAGTTATGAGTGTGGCTCTTGATTCACCATGATAAAGATGAAGAAAATACTGCACATAATATGTTCATTGCAGCAAGGAGATGGATAACAGCAAACAAGGTCTAGATGTATCTTCTCTTTCATCTTAATGAAACTGTATTCTCACAGGGTGATTGGACTAAAAGAAAGCCAATGGTGGTTCAGTGTTTTCATTCTGAAAGAACAACAGATAACTACAAGGTCCCACTTCAACATAGATCTTCTGAAAAAGCCCTTGTTACACATCTGTTTAGATTGTGTACATATGTACCCAAGGCAGTAATCTGTCCTGTAATAACTCTGAAAGGGAATTGATCACACCCTCAGCTTCCTACTGTGATAAGTTTCCATGGCACTGCAAAGGTAAAATCACCCATATCCAGTATGACTCAGACTCCAATGTTAGTAGGGATTACCCCTCTGATTCATCTATGTTTCAGGAGTCTTTCATCTGATTATATGCTCATGGGCAGAATCAGATTTTTTAAAACCAGAATTTCATTCTATTTATGCTAACTGGCATTTGCACTGGCAAACTGGCACAGTGCCCTCACCACCACCCAAAAGTGCAAAACTGATCCACAAGTCCATGAAATCTACATGCCGCAAAAACAAAACAAAACAAAACAAAAAGAGAAGAAGCCAATCTGCTGCAGAATCCATAGGTCAGATTCATAGAAATCCAAATTCATCCGGATTCATCTGAAACTGTTGCAGATTTCTCTGACATTCCCAGCTGCAAGAGTAGTTCCATTACTGGAGGTACAAAGAGCATCATCTGGTCCAGTTGTTTTGGGTAACTTCAACACTGAGGCCCAAAAATGCAGACAAGGTTCTAAATCAGACTGGCCAACCATTTGTCTGCTGAAGCCGGGCGCATCTTTACCTCATACATCTAATTAACAGGGAATGACCAGTTCATACTATTATAAATGCCTTACTGGTATAGGAAATGATACCTGCTGCTTTAAAAGAAGTAGTAATCAGGCCACTCCTGCAGAAAGCTGATCGTGACCCAGAAGCAGAGGACAACTATAGGCCAATTGCTTCTTAAGCAAGTAGTTGCTAATGCCAGGCACTCTTGGAGGAAACTGGCTAGAATAATTTCAGCCCAGCTTTACACCTGGTTTAGGGACAGAGCCTGCCTTGGGTGATCTGTGCAACAGTCTTTACAGAGCAAGTGCAACCCTGCAGTTGTCTTGACCATTCAGATGCTTTTGGTCCTCTCCTGTAGTGGCTGTTTGAGTTGGGAGTTGCTTGGCTACTGCATCAGTGTTGTTCCATCCTGCATGGATGGCTTTTCCAGCAGGTGGTGCTGGGGCGCGTCTGCTCTGCTCTGCGGCCATTACTCTGTTACCTTCTAACATGTTAGTACAGGCCAAAGATCAAGGCCATACAGTTTGTGCACCCAGAGTTTCAATCAGGTAGGGGTGTCCAATAGAAAGTCCAGGAAGCAAGACAAAAGTCTGGGTATCTGATTAGCCTTAAATGATGCCAAAGATTCTTGTGGTTGGTCATGAAGACCAGGCTCTGGTTGATCTAATTTATAGCCAGAGGTTTATCTGGCTGGTTAGGTCAGCATGTTGTTTTACAGAAGGTTCCATGCTCAGCCTGCTGCTTGAACTTTTGCTGGGTCTATGAACTCCTCCTCCTCCTCCTTTCCATGGGGTGATTTTTTTTTTCTGACTCCAGCTCCTGCCCTGGCTCTGTCCAAGAGGGCCCTGGCTGCCCCTCTACTAGAAGGCAGTTGACTATAGCCTCAATCCTTGCTTCTGATTGTGTCTGAGACCTGCTGTGCTGGCTCTCTTCATCTGAAGGATCCTCCTCCAGGTAGGACATGACAATTATATCAGCTTTACTTATCCTTTTAATCTAGCTCAGGTGCTTCAGTAGGGCACAGGAAGTGGATGAGGGCCAATAATCTGAAGTTCAAGCCAGTCAGGATGGAGGTACTCTTGGCAGATAGTTCACCTGCCTACTTGAATGGTGTTCAGCCTGTTCTGGAGTTGGTTGCAATCCCCTAAGATCAGTTTAGAGGTGCTTCTGGATACATTATTAACACCTGAGGCAAAGATATCTTTGGTGGATCACTTTTTATGAGTTTAGACTCATGTACCAGCTGTGATCCAATTTAGACAGAAGCAACCTAGAGATATGAACCATCAAAATGCATGGATGAAAGTTACAGTAGAACAATTTGGGGGCAACCATGGACTGGCCAACACACATACAGTTCCATGCAATTTCTGAGCAAGGCCCTACTATTTGACGCTGCTCTAGCAGCCCTGTAAACCAGGGACAACAACATGCAGTGTCCAAGCCTATGTAGCTTCCATGGCCAATTTTGTGCTTCCTGTCATGGCAACTACTGCTAAATTTGCTACATCACTGAAAGCTTCACCAGCAGCATTTGCAATATTTTTTAATTTGTATGGAAGAAGAATTGTGATCCTGGAAACTTTCCTATACTCCCTGTCTTCTTCCAAAAATGCATTACTAATTGTAGGGATTGCAGGCCCCAGAGAGTTCTGGGATGCAATGCAACCCACTATAAACCCTAACCCTGAAAGCTCCCTAACCCTGTTATAAGCCATATGAAAGCTGCTAGTAAATATATGAGTGAGGCTCAAATTGCCACATGTTTAGGATTACTAATATGCTTCTGCTATGTTGTTCATATAACACTCCATTGGACAGATATGAAGAGTTTGCTGAAACACACCATCATTTTGATCCAATACAGAAATGCCTGTGTTTTAAAACAGAGAGTATTAGCTCAGTAATCTAATGACTGACAGATGCTGATGTGTGGAGAAGCTATTGGCTGTATTAATAAGCCACAGTAATCTGTCATATTATTATAGATTCTAATACGCAGTTAAATTAGAAATAAAGTAGGAGGAACACATGGTCGTACAAGTGGGCTTGTTTAATGATGATAAATAAAGGTGGATGCATTAAGTAGAGTTTGGGGACATTTCAAAGCTAGGAAGGCTTTGGCTCATCATATTTTCACCTTTTCCTAATGATCTATTTTATAAATACCTTCAAGACAACATATTGCTCTGTAATTTTTAAAAGACCTGATATGCATAATCATGATAGGGATAATTATTGGAATGTTCATGGCTTTCTCCTGCTTTCAAGCCCCTTCTGTGCATTTATGAATCATTTCTCAGAAGAGCATAAATGTTTTAAAGTCTTGGCTGAAATTCATTCCTGCATCCGATACAGCTTTGTAATAAAATAGTCTAGTTAGCAGAGGAGACTGTTAGGACGCTGTCAGACCATTTGTTTGCTGCTGTAAATTACCAGTATGTTAGGCCAGCTTTCATGCTTGTCCAAGGCCAAAGATCAGGTGGTCGTATGAATACCAAGACCACAGTGAGGCATCATCTGGACAGAGATCACTTAGCCATAAGCAGGGTCAGAGAAAAACAGGTCAGAGCCAGGAAGACCGGAGGTTTTCTAAGATTTAACTAAAACTGAAGTGCATTGCCTCTGATTTACAAGGCAACTGGCCCAGCACCATTGTAATGGTCCATATCTGATCTTCCCAATTCCATCTCCTTTGCTGATTACTTTCCCCACATTAAGAAAAATGCCATATCGACAAAGATCACAATCTATTCCATTTGTTATTCTTTGCATAATAATGAAGACTACAGCAATGTACGCAAATCAAAGACGTATAAGGCTTACTGAGCAAAGAATAGGAAATGATAAGACAGCCTGGCCACCATTATCAATACTGCAGTAATCTCTGAATTGGACTATTATAATGTGTCATATGTAGGGCTGCCTTTGCAGGGCTCTTCAGAAAATGGCAGGTGCAGCTCTTGGGCAGCTGACTGAGACTAGGCCATCTCCGCACTGATTAAACAAAGGTGCTGGGTTCCATCTTGCTTCCCATGCAAAATGCAGTTGCTTACCTTCAAAGTCACAGATAAACGGAAGGTCCCTTAAGGATTGTGTTCTTCAGCACAGGGCAGTCCTATACACAGAAACTGCCAAGTACTTCTGCTATCTAAAGTGGTCTTCTTTGTGCCAGTGACTGGCTTGTGGAATGCTGTCCCAAAAAGGATCATTTGACGCCTACTAAGATATATTTCTGGCACCAGAAAAAAATTGTCCAGCCTTCGAACTCCATTTTATCTGTGGGGTTCCGAACTATCAAATTTTATTTCACTATTCCTGATACTATGCTTGCCACTGGGCTGCATAAGACTAAACATACAACATCTCAGGACTGCAGGTCCTGGTACTCAGTGAGTAAAGCATTATCATGGACCAGAGGCTTCCCAGGAGTTCTGAGGGAACATAGGGATCCATTCTGGATCTATTTTAGACTGCACCAAAGGTTGAAGTCAAGGTCACTGTGTGCCCATATATATCAAACTTCCAAAGCCCAGTCCCCGCCTCCTCATCCAAGTTTTATGGAACTTGGTTGCAACTGTAGATGAGATGGAAGAGGGTCCTGAGATGAGGTAATGCTTTGAGTGGCATTAGAGAAAGAGAAGACTGGCAGCTGAAGGGTTTGCTCCTCACTTTTCTTAAGGAAGATAGAGGAGTCCATTTTGTTTTATGAGTGCTTCACACTCCTCTAGGGATCTTAGCAGTGCATAGAATCTGTAATGGAAGAAAATCTTTCCACAATAAAAATTATTTAAGATGGCCTTACTTATCCTGTATGCACCAGAGGGCATCAAATTATTTTACATGGTACATAATGGCCAGCTACTGATGCTCTCCATTCAGGCTTACTACGTGGGCAGAAGCCTTCACACATAAAAAGATGTTCTGACACCGCAGAACAGTACTTTTCCTTCTTATAACTGCTGGTGAATTTTAAATAAAATTTGATGACTATTTAGACCAATTCTATTGTAAGAGCTAATCACATGCCTATTTTGTGCTTGTATAGGATCATATACGTTAAATTTAAGTGTGAGTAATGTGAGGTCATTAGTGTGATATAAATGATGATCATTTTTATATGAACTGTCAGCTTTTCAATAGGACTCTTTTGATAATGAAATGTTTCTCTAGAAGATGTTCCAGAGACTAACCATTTTTAATAAAATAAAATGGGCAATTTTAGATTATGTGATATTAAATGATAGGATTGTGGGACATGTGTGTATGTGTGTGTGTTTAAAAATGGGAACTGCATGTTTGAAAAGACACAATATGGTTGAATTGGTTTTAATAACAGTTAATGGAATACTTAGGCAATATTGTATTGCACTTTATTCAAAAGGGTTACAATTATCTTTTCCATTCCTTCTCTAGTCTTACAATTAAGTAACCAAGGATAGCCAGTGATATAAGCTTTGAATCCTCCTTTCAAAATTTTCTATGGCCAAGAACCATAATGTAAGGGTCTATCCATTGTTAGACGTACTCAGACTAGACCAAATGAATGGTCCTTAGACTAATATTAGAAATAACACATTGTAACTGCTGTTCTTCTCTCTCTGTAATGGTTTATTTATTTATGTATTTTATACATGTATTTATAGGCCGCCTATAACTGCCGAGGTCTTCCTATTGCCATAAGACCAACCATGGTTTCTTGTTCTTCACCATGCTCATATTTTCTTCCCTATAGCCAACATCACAGCCCCATCTGCTATTTTTCTGCTGTCTATGGCCGCTCCAGCCCCAGCAACACTCTGGCACTGCAACAGCCTATAGAGGCTTAGAGGCCTGTCTTGAGGAAGGGAGCAGAAAGGAGAAAAATCACCCCTGTTGCTCTTCCTGCCCTGCCAACCGAAGCTCAGCTGGGCATTGGATATTCACCAGCCTCCAAGATTGGAGGCTTCCATCTAATAAGGGTGCCACCCATAGGAATGATCCCTAATGCCACCTGAGTCTAAACTTAGCCGCCCGCACTACTGGCCATCCCTACTTTTTTGCTTCATCTGGACTGCATCGGTCCCTAAAATCTGGGTGTTTACCCCACCCAGCACTCCCATGCCATTCTTTGTTTTAGTTTTCTGCTTACCTTCTCAAGGCATCTGCCCTATGAGACAGAAAAGGCTGAGGTCTAAATACCCAGGTAATATTAGTTTTGTTATGTCGCTGGATTTCCATGTTGATAGGTCTGTACTAACAGACAAACACATACATGCGCGCGCCCTCCCATTTGAGATCTGTAAAGGATACCAAATTCCAGTGTGACTATGATTGCTGGTAGAACTATTACCTTATTTATGCAAATCACCAGAGTTCATGGCAAGCCTGACATTTACAGAATTAATGAACTAAATAATTAAGTGACCTGGTAAGCGAATTGGTAAACCAGAACTATTAATCTTCTAATGAATTCCTTAATATCACTTAAATAATAATTTTTTGCATAATTTTAAAGGATTACAGTAAAGAAACATTAGAATGGAAAGCCCATTATATAAGGAACGTTACTTTTATAAATCTGTCATTATCTCTCTTTTTATTGAATTCATTTCTACCCAGCGTTTAGAAATTGGCTATTCCTGCACTGATGACTAACAGTCCCCAACAGATCAGTTGCTGAGAGTTTTTTTCTTACTGAGACAGAAAGGTCTAGGATCATTTAATATTTCAGCCAAACCACTGCCTAAAATGAATAATTAGAATACAAGTATAATTTAAGAAATCCATTTTTGATGGTGTGCATCGCACTTTTTTTCAGGCTTTCCAAAGCCTGAAACTTAACTGGGCAAATAAAACGATTCCTCTGTAGCAGTTCCTTTTAGAAATAATTATTTTCTTTATTTTCCATGTCATTCTGTGCCCATGTACTCCATAGTTTTTCTATAACTCCTTTACCAAATTCTTTTAGATGTTAAAGTAGGTTGAATTCAATATTCCCCATTATCTTTTCAAATGTCCATTGATTTCTGATTATTCCATCTCAATTGGCTATATTTTTAGTCTTTCAGCATCTGAACAATTACCTAAGAATTAACCACCCAGTGTTAGATCAGGCACGGTTGCATTGGTATTTATTAACCATGGTATATGACAAAGAAGATAAACCATGGCCATGTGCTTAACAAATATCGGTACCTTTCACTGTCTGGATTGAATCAGCACCATTGCTTTGCTCAGTGACGAATACGAAGATTTGGCTGACAGGAATTGTTCAAGACCATTTCTGCACTGCCAAAATAAGGCAGATGGGGGCAATCCAAAGATTTCCACAGTGTCTGCACTAGATGCTACTGCAATTTTCTCATCTGTGTGATTTATTCTGAGAGAAGGAAACAGCAACCTGTGCATTTGAGGACAAAGCCCTATGGCCATAATAAATGCAATATTTTTAAGGTGTGTGAAGTGCCAAATTCCGACAACTCCATTGCAACTTATCTGTTTATTTCAGTAGGATGCTAATACTGAGTTCAAAGCCTTGGAATGATACTAAATAGTTTAGTTTGGCCCAGAATAAGCAGAATTCCTCATCAGTTCATAAATATATTGTGAAAAAAATCCTTCAGGCAGCCTTTTCTTGCAAGCACCCATTCAAAGAAAACAGGAGTTGCATAATGCATAGTAACACTTTTTCACAGAACTTCCTGCTGGGTTCTGTTTCTCTCCAACATAATACAACAGAATCTAAGAACCTATAGGATGTTATATAGTGGGATATACACTTGTCAACTAGCCAGTCAGTGTATGATATTAGAAGCTGGAGATGCTGCTGTGAATGCCTGTATGCACAGCAAGCAATCATCATGGAAAATGAGGTACCTTTTAGAGGAAGTTACAGATAATTTCCTCAGACTAGAAGTTAGAGCAGTAGAATTAAATCGCAGTGGGGAAATGTATTGAATGGTATCATCTGTGGTGTCTCATCCAGAAATGCTGCGGCTCCTAGACTCCAGGTTCAGAATATGACATCTCAGATTTCACTGCAACTGCCAGAAGGACTTATCTTCTGGAATTCAGCTTCTGCAGCTAGATGGTATAGTGGTTGAAGTGCTGGACTGGGACTCAGGGGATCTGGGTTCCAGTCCCCTCTTGGTCATGAAACTCACTGGGTTACTTCAGGCCAGTCACTGGCTCTGAGCATCACAGGGTTGTTGTGAGGATAAAATACAGATGACAAAAATCTTGTAAGCTGCCTTGAGTTTCTGTCAGTAGGAAAAAAGGTAGGATATAAATGTAAATCATCCTCATCAATCCTACATCCACTCCCTCATTCATAAACCTTGCTGCTGCTAGCAGTGCCCAAGCTAGGTATGCATAAAATCGCAAAATTTTGCTGGTTTTGCTCACAGTATTTCAATTTTTTCCTTATTTGTTTTTTGTTTGTTTATTATATATGCTAGCATGCCCTGCTCAAAGAGCTAAATGTGAATACAAAGATGTACCTACTGAAAAGATTGGCCATTTGTCAAACAGATGTTTGCATTTTTCACAATCCTGATGCATCATGAAAGAAATGTTTCTATCCAGCATTACATTTCATGTGTCAAGGCTTTTTTACAATGCCTCCAAAATATCCCTGTATGTTTTGCCACTGTTTAACATAATGCCTAGTCTGAAAACAGTCTTAAAAAGGTTGCTTGTTGTTGTTGTTGTTGTTGTTACTGTTACTACTACTACTACACATCTTGGTTGTGTATTGGGGTTCTATTTTTTTTCCTTATTGTTGTCAGTCTTTTGCAGGTTCACACTTGTGTACCTACAGCTTTCTAGCTTTGTCTGGTCAAGCTGTTTGTCAGTTGTAGCTGTCAAAAGGAGGACAGGACAAGACTGCTTATGGGCTTATTTGTGCAGTTTCCGGAGACCAAGTGCCTAGATGTCAGTTGAAAACACTGGTAAAAGGGGAAAAAAAGGTGGTGACAGTGCACCAAAAGGGGGTGAAAACAACACCTTTTGTTAGATTTTGCATGAAACAGGCCAAAATAGATTGAAGAAAAGCATGCCAGCAATATAGCATGCAAGGCTGTCAACATATTATTACACTTGTAAGGCGAAATGCCTTGGAACGGTGTAGCACGCAATTAGAACAAGCTCATCCTCCGATAACATTTTCATAGGCTTCCTCCCTTCCCAAGGCTGGGAATTGTCCTTCCTCCATTAATACCTTATCTAAGGATCAAACTTTCATGATGCAGTTCAAGCACTTATCCTTGGATTGCTTCCTTCTGGTTCTTTCTAATCTAGGAGCAGTTCTTCTACAGCTACACACACCCAAGTTTACTCTTTAATCCTGCATTTCTAAGGAAAAAGGAGACACCATCTTCTCCAGCCCTTCCTTTTAGCAATGTAATTTCTTGATGTTGGCACTGAACTAATAATTCTTAGTCCCCTCTACCTTTTCAAAACTTTCTTGTCAGCAGGGCAAAGAAAAAGCACAGTTTTCAGGGGCCAAAACACATAAAAGGCAGTGAATTAAAGGGGATAGTAATTAGAGTGGCAAGTTTAGACAAGACAGACTCTTTTGCAAAGGATTCTTGGATCCTGGCTGGACAACCAAATGGAAAAGAGAGGGAGAATAAGTCACAATGGGAAAGGTTGCACAACACATGAGACCATGGAGAAATCTTACCACTGTGGGTCTGTTGTGTTGTTCAGACCCAGTTCCAGAGTTTCAGCATGATAGTATGCATTTTCTGAAACCACAGAGAGACTCAGCAGTTTGTTGTAAGGTTTCTTCCAGTTGTTCGGATCCAGGATTGCCTTTTTACCACTCTTGATAAGAAACTAGCATAGAGACTTCTAGTAAAAGGAGCCATGGAAAAGGCTACTTTTAGTCTTTGATCTCTACTGCCCTCAACTCCCTAGCAACAGATACATCATAGCTTGCTATATTTCCATTGGTCATTGTCTTTCTTTCTGTTTACTTTAGAAGTCTTCCATATTAACCTTAGAAAACAAGGAAAGAGTACAAAACTATATGGAGGGAGAAGGAAAAAATGATTGCAAAGCAACACACTATGACCTTTTGCAGAGTGGACTACAACTCCCATCACCCCCCAAAAGCATGGCAAGTAGTCAAGAATGATGAGAATGCTGCTTCAAAACACCTAGAGAGCTAATTAGGGAGGGAGAAAATATTTTAATCTGGGTCATACTGTGCCTTGTTTTTGCAAGTAGCCATTACTTCAGAACTTAATGAAGGTTGTAATTGCTATTCAGATCCCAGTTTAGCAAAGTACTTGAGCAAATTCTGTCAGAACTGTCTAAGTTAGCTTTAAAATAATTCAGAATCCATCCCTTTGGTCAATGCTTTCTTTTATTTTCTTTTTTATGGGGCTGGACCTTATTTCTCTAGCAGCCTGTACAGGGCAATCTCAGCCACCACAAGGCTTTAATTTCTCCACAGAGAAAGTACAGCTTTAAAGGGATGAATGTGTGGCAGAAAACATATGCCACAGGAGGAGAACTGAGAAAGTACAAGTGGATATAATTTGCTGGGAAGACTCTGAATTAATCTACTTGAGCTCATTATTTCAAGATCACAAATAAAGCAGGCTCCAAAATAGCATCATCTTAATATACACTGACAGTACCCAATCACCAACTATTTGGCTTGGCTACAAACAGCGCAGGGAAGGATTCCCCGTGCTGCTCATGTCTTCTAACAGCAGCTCTTCAGCCCAGCAGTGTGGGAATACGGCCTTTGAATGGCTGAGAAATATGCAAACGATAGAAAAACAGATATAAATGCTAATAATTAAACACTAAATGAATAATACCCAATGCAGAATATTTTAAGGCGGCTTAGAGGACTTCAGCATTCAACAGGAATGCCAGCCAGTTGTAATAATCTTCCTCCTCCTCCTCCTGCCCACCCCCACACAGAAAAAAATCCAATAAGGAGGCATTGAAGTTGGAGAAACAAAGAGCATAATAATATGACAGAGTTTCCATGGTGAAATGAAATGTTTATATAGTAGCAGAGTGTACCTGATACAAATGAGCATTGGATGTATTAGCCCAAAGAGGTATGGGTAGCAATATATGGGCTTTTAGCCCAGCCCTTCCAGAGCAGTAAACTTTGAATTCAGTGTCCATGTTTGTTGGTTTACAAGGACCTCAAGGACCTCAACTATCCACAGTTTAATCCACCACCACTTTATGAAAGAGATAATGATTCTCCCCATTTAGCCATGTAGTCCTTTAACTAAAATCTTCTGTGTTGATACTAATTGGAAAATAACCAAACATCCAATGGAATCAGTGGTTTGACTCCTTCGCCACAACAATGGGGAGCTAAGCTTGCTTCACTGTAGCAATGATGTAGGTCTGACACAACTGCAGTACTGAAATGTTTCCAGGATCTCCACCCTACAGCTTTCTCAACAGCTTTCATTCTTTCAAGGGTGGGATGAGGGTTTTTCAGCAAAAGCATGGTCCCAACATTAAATTTGCCAAGATGACAGGGAAGGCAGGGGGATATTTACTGGAGAAGACTGAAGTAGATCCCACATCTATTAATTTAGTTGGCTTAATACCCCCACTACCAATTGCTGTTTCCATTTTCATGGAACTCACAACTTCTTTCCGAACACAATGGGTGGTCTGGAGAACTCATCAATAATCATCTTAATGAGACTTTGCACATCCCTTTTAGGATTCTGACATCAGTTCTTGGAAAGATGGTACACCAGTGAATGGGATCTGCCCATACTAGAAAATTGATATATTGTAAATCAGAATTGTCAAGAAATGTATCTAAACCTAGGGAATGCTATAAACATGACATCCCTTTATTTCCCATGAGAATAACAATCCTTTTATTCATATCTTTCCACAACCTCAGAAGTTGTTCAAGAAAGATAAAGCAATTGAGTGTTTCACTGTAAAAAGGCTCTGTATGATCCATTCCTTGCACATGGCAATCTCTCCTTCTGTTTGCTGCTACTTAAGAAATGAACAGGAAACCTTCCAGGGAAAAACTGGCATACGGGGAAAGTGTTAAACACCAGCCACTCCTTGCCAAAGATGTTCCCTTGAAAAAGTCCATTATCAGCTCCATATTAGCAGTATAAGGTAAACAAAGACCTGGGGATACCAGTGTCTACTTCTAGGAAATACCAGGACCAAACCAAACATAATTCCTCTCACCATATTTATTTTTTCTGCATCTACCTTATTCCTATGTAGCAGGAAATGATTCTGGGGGGTGCTGAACCCTCCACTTTCCAATGTTCATATTCTAAATAATAAGGCAGTTATGGAAAAAATAACCCCCCCTCCTCCAGAGCAGTCCAGGCCTTTGTAAAGATGATGACCCTCAGAGCATTCCACAACAGCAATAGCTTTCCTAGCATCCTCTCCAACCCTTTTAGACCTGCAGGCACATTTGGAATTTACTGCCCTCCTGTGGGCTCCACCACAAAATGGCTCCTATGAAGGCTGTGGCTGGTCACTTAAGGACTTATCTGGGGGTCAGACTAGTGAGCTAAAGAGGGGCAGGGAGAGAAGTAGTGGAAGAGGAGGAAATAGCAAGGAAAGGACTAGATAGGAGAGGCAGAACAAGGACAGAGACTAGAAAGAACATCCTAACATTTTCTAATTCTTTTTTAGAAGGTAGCCAGGATGGTAAGCTTCATAGACACTGTTGGAGAGCCCTAGGCTAGTGCAGAAAAGCAACATTCTCCATCTGTATTTCAGATGGTCAAATAATTGTGAGAACTCTCAAGGGTGTTGATCAGACCAGCAACTTGTTTTTGGATGAAAGCCATGAAAGAGTGCTCCGTTCTTCACAAGGAGTAGAACAAGTAGTAATAGGAATGCACATTGTAACAGGAGATACCATTGCTGTATTCAGAGAAATTGATGCATTTGACTCAGCAATCGACCAGGGGAATATTCGGCGAATGGGGCGGCATAAAAATGTTTTAATAAATAAATAATAAATAAATAAAAATATTCAAGCACAACCTTTGAGTTCCGGTTGTACACTGAAAAACAAGGATATAGAAAGAGTTCATATATCTCTGGCTATACAAATCTCTTTATAGGATAGCATGGACACTTTTTTACAAGATATGTAAACTTGGCTAGTTTAAACTCTTTATTTTGAATGTTATGGTTTGATATGTATATTAAAGTCTACAATTTGAGAGCCCATATGGTGCACTGGTTAAGAGCGCAGGGCTGCACTTCAGACGATCTGGGTTCTAGTCCCTGCTCAGCCATGCAGCTCACTG
This sequence comes from Varanus komodoensis, assembly GCF_004798865.1. Taxonomy (NCBI): domain Eukaryota; kingdom Metazoa; phylum Chordata; class Lepidosauria; order Squamata; family Varanidae; genus Varanus; species Varanus komodoensis. Next base: position 8,580,079 of record NW_025335408.1, on the reverse strand, counting down.
GGAAACTTTAGGCCAGTTGCAGACTTGCAGCCAACCAACCATACAGAGTTGTTATTGGGATAAGATTGAGAGGAAGAAGAGAATTATGTGAGCCATAATGTGAGCCTTGGAAGGAACAACAGTGTGATATAAATATAATGAATAAATAAACAAACCAATTTTACCACCTTTTATTTAGAAGCTATTATTGTTGTATATAGACGCAATCAACTACATGGTTCAAAATGATTTGGCAAGAAGTATTTGTACAGCATGCCCAATGTTTTTTATCTTTGATCTCTTTGTATAATTTGATTTTACAAGAGTCCCATTGCACAGATACTGCTAGTAATCAATGAATGCACCAGTTTTATTTCCACATGCATGCAGATTATTTAAAACTCAAATACATCAACCTGAATTGTTGTTTTCAGCCTGTTTTATATATTTGTTTTAAGGACTAAGAGTATTATTTTAACACAAAATGTCACACCAACAGCAAAAATGCTTTCCTTTTATATGCGATGTGTGAAGGGGATCCTTGTATGTGCACTCTTAATGGGCAGGGCATTCTCTTATTTCTCCAGGCAAGCCAGTGAACCCTGCAAGCTGATCTGAAGGAACTGAGATCCCTGCAGACATTTCAGAACTTTGCAAGGCCCAAGACAGAATTTCCAGTGCTATAAGGTGAATGAGGGGGTTGTGTTAGCCCACTAGCATGCTTGTGGTGACTAATGGAAAGATTGTATGTTGAAAAAATAGTGAAATACTCAAGGCTAAGATGAAACAGATTCAGAGTTCTCTGGCAGATCTAAATAATTCAGCAGTGCAATGCTTAGCTAGCCTGTTAGAATGGGCAAAGCACATCCAGCTGTGAATCAAGGGACCACCAGTTTTTTGGACCGCAGAGAAGAAGATGAGAGGAAGCAAATAAAATCTATATTCGATGCTTTAGACCAAGAAATAATATTCACAAGAGCACCAGAAATAAAACCACCTGTGCTATGACAGTACAACAAACACCCTTCCCAACCGGATGCTTATTGTGCTCAGCAATTTTCAGGCAACCACTGTGATCCATCTACAGGCTCACATACAATGCATGGAGAAGACAGATGACTCAGACTCTCTGTGGGTTTTAGCTAGCCACAATGGCTAGAGATCTAGATCGCATGTTCTTGGGTACCTCTCCCCATACCTTGTCCAGAATCTGAGAATAAAACACCTAGTTATGATTAAATCATGTAAGGAAAATGATAAACCTGTAATTTAATTCTTTGAAGATCAAGGAGCAGTTTTTTTTCTTGGAGCAGATGTAATCCTACAATCACAAATTCTGTTTCATTGTTGTAGCAGGAGTGTTAAGTAGAGAGCTAGTGTCTTTTCCCTCTTTTTTTGTCTACATTTTAATGGATTTGGTCATATCTTTTTATATACTGGCTTTATTATTTTATGAAACTTGGATTTCTATAAAATGATCTAAAATAATGGTTTGAAAAATCTGACTGTGTGACAAACTGAAAGTAGCCCAGGCAGCTGACAACTTGTGACACCGTCAATGTTTCAGATGTGGTATCCAGGTTAGATGGCAGATTAGCAATTATGAAACTGTCTGGCAAACATGTCACCATGGATGGATGCCATAAATACAGTGTAATTCCCAGGGGTTCTCATTCTTGAGCAGTACCACTTTGAGCATCACTGGACTATACTGCCTAAATCAAAGGTGTGCACCATGCAGTCTCTGCCCCACATGGAGCCTGCCATGGCCTTTTGCGTGCAGGAAGGCTAGCTGCTGTTCACATTGCAACTCTGCAGTGAACATATACCTCATTTCACAGCAGAAATGGGCTCCTTGCAGCCTACCAAAAAGGGACGCCTTCAGGACCATGATTGGATGGAGAAACAGGGTATTTAAGAATTCTCACCTTGCTCTTTAGAAGGAGGCTCCTGGTCCCCTTTCAAACAGATGATTAGTGTCTTTTGGGATCCCCATTTTGGAAGCCCCATTCTAATGGGAAATAGGTGAATGTCCCCACATTCACTTTTCCCAGCAACATGGACATCTCCAGCGGGACTGCAGCCATTCTGCTAGTTATAGTGGGAGAGTTCCAGGGAGGCAATGGCTTCTGATGGGTCTTAATACGGTGGTGACAAGGGAAAACTATGTGTTTATGCCCAATCCTTCAGCTGGGCACCAGTTTCAACCAGATGCATGTGTTCTAACCACTTTCCTAAAGATATTAGAGAGCTCAACAATTCCATTTCTTCAACAGTCTTTCGTCTCCAGAGTGGCAATATTGTTATTCTTACACTGTATTTGTACCTTCTTCCTCTTACAAGGAACCTATGTCAGCTTACAAGGTTCTTCTACTCTCCATGTTATCCTCACAGCAACAACCCTGTAAGGTAGGCTGAGCTGAGAGTCTGTGACTAGCCCAACATCACCCAGTGAGCTTCATGGCTGAATGGGGAGTAGAACCCATTCAGCCAATTTCCTGAGTCTCAGTCTTGCACTCTTAACAACTACTCCACACTGGCTCTCTGGGAACAATCTGGAAGCCATTAGTAACTGCAATTAGGACAGCACTTAACAGCCAAAGTCCGCTTTACATTCTAGAAACCAATCCGGTTATCAACAAAGTAACCACAGAATGAAAGGATTTTGGAAACACGGAATTGCATCATTTGGCTCATCATCCCTGTGGTAGCTCTTGGTCCCAGAGATCAAAACCTCTGTAAAATAATCATCATACTTATGTCATCCCACACCTTTTAAATCACACACTGGAGAACAACAAATGCAGCTCGTGACTTGCCCATGCTTTGGTCTCTCATATACTGGGGCACATCAGTCCTGAGCTGCACTTGCCAAGGAGGCCTCAACATAGATGGGGTGAAAATGCCCTAATGAGATGGAATTGTTTTTTTAAAGAGAGAGAGGGAGAGAGAGAGAAAAAGAGACTGAAGGTTAGTATTATCATCCAGAGCCATTTTCATGTGCTTAGCCAAGACATCTGCTAGGAAATACCTCATCTGATGCAGTAACAGAATCTTCAGCCTATTCTTAGTCTTAACTAAATATTCTGCCAATTGCAAACAGCAGAGCTAGGCATGACTGACTGGCTGACTTGAGCGTACTGTAAGTGCACACAACCCCATTTGGATTGAGTGATTTGGGAGGCAGAGGATTTATGCTTTCTTTCCTCCCATTTTCATCCCATTTCTTGTAAAAAAATTAATGGAAAGATGAAAAAACTTCCCATGGGATCCAATAGATTTTTTTCTACCCATGCCATGGAAGATCGATACAATCTGGGGATGAAAATAGGAGGAGGAGCTTAGAGCCCTAAATCACCCTGATCCTGATTCAAATCAAGACCGTGCATTATAGTAAATTATAGTACATTATTTATAGTAATAATGCAATCAAGCATTGCTATGCTATATCTGATTGGCAGAGCATTCAACTTTGGCAGAACATTGAGCTGCACCCATCGCTGGCCATCTGGTCTTAGTCAAGTCCACTGAAGTCTACTAGTCAGTGGCCTCTTCCACAAACCATCGGAGGCCAAGTGGTTCCAATGAATGCAAATACAGGAGTGGGGCAGAGAGATTGGGAACCTGGCACCATTTGTAGTTTTCCATTTATTCTTATTCCCTTGCTCTCATATGAACCCATTCAATACCTCTCCTTTCCTACCGCACTGGCCTGCCCAATACATTTTAAATAAAACATAGCAAAGGGATCAAGAACAACCCATCCTTGGATTAACCAACTTTTTAAACCCATAACTTGTAGTTCCTCACTCACTGTGGGTCGCTTAGCGCACACATCAAATTTTAGGAAAGTATTCCAATCAAAAATGCACAAGCAATTCTGCCTGCACACATGCCATTGTCTGATCCCAGTTAATCCTCTGGGACTATCATACATTACAAACCACATTCCTCTTAACTTGTCCTCTTGTCATATTTCCCCACCATGTTGGCTCCCAACTCTTCATGCATTATCAACCCTTCCTGTGGGTTTTATATCGCAATGCAACAGTATCAACACGCAATTGGTAGATTGATGGTACCTTCAAAGATCTACTCAGCAAGGTGCCTTTATTAAATTGTTAGAACGGATAGGAGAGCCCTAAGACATGTGATAGAAGGTTATGGGGATATGGAACACATTAGACAACCAATAAGCCCAAAGTAATAAACATTTGGAATACTAACCAAAAGACAGAAAGTAGTTTTGGAAGCCCTGTAATATGGCCTTTAGCCTGTTGTTTTAATCCTGAACAATTCAGCTTTTAAAAATAGACATATGTCACACTTCACCCCTAAATGTGGATATAAGCCTGGAAAAGTGATGTCATCTGTGTTACAAAGTCATAGAAAGTAGAAGGCCAAGTGAAAGGACACCCACATGCATTATGTTTTCCAAACTTCATAAGTTCCAAATCTCCCTTTTATCATGAATCACTGACTGACTCAAAATTTATCTCCAAATTTTCCACATTTGGGATTTAGTTATTTGGGACTAGCTAATGTAGAATAGATGTAGTAATGAGTAATTTGGAACTGATTGTCTCCAAAATGTTTTTGCATTTATACATAGACTGAGGTGTTGCTTTACCTGTAGATAAATGTACAAATTGGATCTGGCTCCAAAACTTAAAGAATATGTAACCCTCTCTTCTCCCAGAAATCTCATTCTATGAGAGCTGTCCTCAGAGATGAAGTAGTATAAATGAAGATAATGATGCCAAACTTGCTCACCCATTTCACATTTCCCAACCAACTTGCTTGCAGGAAAAAAATACACTGTTGAATCCCAAACATTCATGGCAGAGACCAGGGTAAAAGTAATATGATTATTTAACCACAAAGGAAAGAAGTGTGTGTGAGAGAGGGGTGAGGGGGAAAGAAATTAAACAGCCACACCAAATATAGTGATATGAAGAAGGTGGCAATAAATGTACTGAAATAATGTGCCTAACCAAGATCTAGTTCAAATTTCCATTTTCCAAATTAGAGTAAGTCAGTTCTCATGCCAGAAGATGAACAGGTTTCAACTTCTTCAGCCTCTTTCCAACTGGACTTCAGGAACTTTCTAGAAAAATTCTCAGTGATTTGTGGAGGATTCCTTTGCATGTTTAGACACAAGGATGCTTGCAAATTCCAACATGCTTTTTGTGTCTAGCCATACATAAGACTGTGGTTGGAACAAACCTTGTTGAATCTGTCCCTCCAAGCAATTGTGGCTGCTTCTTATGCTTGGCCTGACCTTTGAAAGCAAGGAAGGCTGTGAAAGCTGGTTGAACAACCAGCGACCTTCTTCAGCAGTCCAGAAGGCAGCTGCAGCTGGTGCAAAAGAGGGATGTTGCTTGCACAGCAGTCATGGGGGGTTGCTTTCTTGGCAAGGCCCCTTGCCACCAGCCTTCTTCAGGAGCAGTTGACAGCCATCTGACAGCCCTGCTGGTGGTGCACTCAAGGGCTTGCCTGCACAGCATGGGCTGTTCAATTTCTGGTGAGCACCCCATGAACACTGGGCCGCTCACCAGGAATTTGGACTCTGGCATTGGTAAGGCAGACCAGATTCCAGGGAACTGAGCCAAGGGAATCCGATGGATTTCCACCCCTGGATGGATTCCTCACACTTCCCTAACCTTAGAATGTGAAACCACACATGCTCAGAGTCCTTCTTTCATATGGGTTAATGAATATTTGTTGTTCTCATTTCTTAACATATGAGACATGGAGGGGTGATTGTAAAAGATGGAATGATGAGGAGGAGGAAAGAGATTTTCATTGTGAACTTCACAACTGAAGTAATGCACATGATTGTCTAAACCACCTCCAGTACACCGCAAGATGTTTGTGCCCCAGGGCCTACAATTCTGCACTACTGGTGTTTATCTTGAAAAGTCTGTCTGGGAGATCTCTCACATGTAGCTACTGAAGATGCATGTCTGCATAAGAACAACAGAATTCTGTAGCAAAATACATAGAATGAAACAGAACTTTTGGAAATATTAAGACTCCCTTTACAGAGTCTATAGCAATAATCCGCTCTAGAGCTTTTCTATATGATGCAGTTAATTGCTGTACTTACTTTTGGCTTCATTGCAGAATTAAGATCCAAGTGCTACCCAAAGCGTTTCTTTTCCTCCATTTCAGTACATATTTATTTATTTATTTATTTATTTATTTATTTATTTATTATTTAAAACATTTCTATGCTGCCCCCATCGCAACAAAG